>NC_051318.1:96038561-96351952 GCF_015220235.1 Choloepus didactylus
TTTGAAAACGCTAATAAAAAACTGAAAATATTCTGGCTCTGAAAATAACTGACAACTCACCTGCCAGAGAAGAGGATGAAATGTGTGTCACACACCAAGTATATTTTACAACTATTTTTTCTCTAAAGGGAAGGTAAACTGGAAACATAAAATGTGCTTATTTATGGAAATGATTATTTATAGCGGCATTTACACTGTTTTTTCCTATTAAGTAATAAAAATAACTTAGAACATCTAATGTCTTAGGACTCATGTCACATTTTTTACAAATATCCTGCTTATTGCAGAGGTACAGCATTCCTTATTAACTTTAAAATATGAATTCTGGCATTAAAGTGACTTAGCTTTTCTAGTTCCACTTTTATTACAAATAATTAACCAATAATTTAAAAGTAAAAATCAAGTTGTGAATTTACTATTATAAGGTCCAAATATATGATGTAAATAATGACTGAAATTATCAAATTAAAGAAAAACTCTTACCCTAGAAGAACACCTACCTCCTGCACAGCATGAGGAAGGTCCTTGTATGCAGTTACGATTATTTTGAATTTAAGGTCTATATTCTTCACTTTGCATATGCCATACATGGAGCACATCATAATCTAGTAAATAAATGTGATGTAAAAAAGCCAGGTTTGACAAAGGTTCAAACTATCAGATAAAGTATTGGAGACTTGTGGTAGTGGTGGTAGTGGTTGTAGTGACTAGAATGGGGCAAGACAGGATCTTCTGAATTGTTGATAATGTTCTGTTTCTTGATCTGGGTGCTGGTTATACAGGTGAGTTCAGCTGCTGAATTTACATCAAAATGTATCCTTCTGATATATGTACTTTTCTGTAAACATTTTACACTTCAATAGAAATACTTTTAATGTAAAAATGAATAAGATCTGAAATGATTGCCTGCGACTTTTAAAACATCAGGTTTCCTTAATTTATATGAACTTTACTACCTGATTTAAACACTCATACCTCCTGCAACATTCTTACTCAGTCTTCTAGTACTGCCAAGAATATACTAATCACCCCCCGTTCAGTATCCTACCAGCTCCAATCCTACTATTCCTCTAATTTAGAATGCCATCCACTATTGTCTTTGCTGATTCACATCTTTCTCCCATTTCAAGACATTAGCAAAGGCATTTCTCCCCAAACCTTTCTGATCTCAGATACCAATTCTCTTTAAAGTTTTTAGCACTGCTGTCTATCTTTCTGCAGTTGCAAAAAGCAGTGGAACCATAAGGCGTTAAGTACCTATTTTTTGAAACCCAACATACTAGAATTAATATCCAGATATGCTCTTGCAAAGTGTACATATTTACAGGTGACATCTTTATACAGTATCCAGCCTTTGCTCAAAATATCTCTTATACTGGGAACAAGGCTACTGATCTTACAGAAATAAAAAGGATATAAGGTAGTATGATGAACAACTGTATAATAATAAATTAGATGAAATGGTAACATTTCTAGAAAGATACAAATTCGTGAAACTGACTCAAGAAGAAATAAAAATATCCGAATGCACCTATAATATGAGATTGAATTAGTAATCCATGGGCAGATGCAGCTGTGCCTTTTGTTTTCCCTCAGCTCTGGCTGGAAGGCGACACTGTGGGCTCCTCTCACCCCCTCACAGAATGCCGCCCAACAGGGACCCAGCCCTGGGGACCCTGCCAGGACCAAAGTGTGTTCAAGGAAGCTTCAGAGCCAAGTGGGACAATTTACACAAAGAAGCAGATTGTGCATTGCTGAAAAGTCCATGTTCGTTTCATCAGTAACACTGAACACTGAGGGAGTCACAGCAATAACAGGACAAGGAAGAGAAGCTGATCACAGGTTATCTGACCATGGAAGTTGAGGAGGAAGCCATGACTACCATGGGTTCTTCTTTAATCCAAAAGCAGAGCACAGAAGAAATGGAACTTACTGTTGTTCTCCTTCCTGTTGAATTCCAGGAAAAACTATAAGAAATCACTTTATTTAAAGAAAGAAAGCAAGCTACACTGCAGCTGGAAATGAATCATGAATTATTCTCCTGGTCACCATATTCACAAGAAGTTTCGTATAGTTTTCTAATACAGTACAACTCAAATAAAAGCAAGTTCTATTGCAGAGTCATATATATTGACAAATAATAGTTGCAAACCACCTTGAATTTTTATGCTAGCTACTATTTCATGACTTTTAAAACTATCCAAACAGTGAGTCATAAGCCTTGAAATTAACTCAAGCATAAGGGTCTTACTGTATTTTTCTTAATATTTTAAATTTTAAGTGTCAAAAAGTTTTCAAGATGTACAATACTACAGTATGAAGTAATAGTATTCTGATTAAAAACTTGTTCCTAGTTTAAAATGTGTTAAACTTAGCAAAGACATTTCAATGAAGAAAAAGTGATGTTTTTTGGTTGTTTAAAACAAAACAAAACAAACAAACAAATTAAAAAAAAACTGCCCATAAGGAAACGCCTTGAACCACATGGCTTCACTGGTGAATTCTACCAAATATTTAAAGAATAAATCAATGCCAATTCATCCCAGACTCTCCTGAAATTAGAAGAGAAGGGAGTATCTCCCAACTCATTTCATGAAGCCAATATTTCCCTGATCCCAAAACCAAAGATATCACAAGAAATGAAAACTACAGACCAATATCCTTTACGAATATAGATGCAAAAGCCCTCAACAAAATACTAGCAAACTGAATCCAGCAACATAGCAAAAGGATTATACACTGTGACCAGAAATGCAAAGGCTGGTTAACATCTGAAAGTCAATTACATAATACACTGTATCAATATGACTCAACTGACACAGAAAAGCATTTGACAATATCCAACACTCCTTCATGATAAAAGCGCTCAATAAATTAGTAGAAGAGAACATTCTCAACCTGAAAATGGGCACCGACAGAAAACTCATAGCAAACATTATATTTAATGGTGAAAGACTCAATGTCTTCCCCCTAAGATCAGGAACAAGACAAGAATGTCCATTCTCACCACTTCTACTCAACATTGTACTAGAGGTTCTAGCCAGGACAAATAGGCAAGAAAATATAAGGGATTCAGACTGAAAAGGAAGAAGTAAAATCATCTCTATTTACAGATGACTTGATCTTATGGATTGAAAACCCTAACGAATCCACTAAAAAACTAATAAAGGAGTTAAGCAACCATGCTTAACTCCTAATAAAAATCAATTGTATTTACATACACCAGCAGTGAAAAATCTGAAAATGAAATTAAGAAAACAATTCCATTTACAACAGTGTCAAAAAGAATCAAATACTTCGGAATAAGTTTAACAAAACAAGTGCAAGATTTGTAACAACTCCAAAATCTAAAAAATGTTGAAAGAAATTAAAGAAGATCTAAATAAATGAAAAGACATCATATTTTCATGTATCAGACAACTTAATATTGTTAAATGACAGTACATCCTAAATTGATCTACAGATTTAATGCAAAAGCTATCAAACTTCCTGCTGGGTTTTTTGGAGAAACTGACAAGCTAATCCTAAAATTCACATGGAAATCCAAGTTTCAGAATAGCCAAAACAATCTTGAAAAAGAAAAAGGTGTAGGACTCACATTTCTCAATTTCACATAATAGACAATATGGCACTGGCAAAAGGACAGACATAGATCAATGAAACAGAACTGACACTACAGAAATAAACCCTCATATTTATGGTTAATTCATTTTAAACAAGAGTGCCAAGACAATCCAATAGAGAAAGAATGGTGTTTTCAACAAAATGGTGCTGGAACAACCAATATCCAACACACAAAAGAATTAAGTTGGACCCCTGCCTCACATCATATACAAAAATGAACTCAAAATGGATCAAAGACTTAAATGCAAAAGGTAAAACCATAAAACTCTTACAGAGGAAAACAAGGGCAAAATCTTCATGACCTCAGAGTTGGCAATGCTTTATGAGCAACAACAACAAAAAAGCAAGGCAACAAAAGAAGAAAAGAGATAAACATGAGTTCAACAAAATTAAAAACCTTTTTGCTTCCCAGGACATGTTCATGGAGATAAAAAGGCAACTCATGGAATGGGAGAAAATATTCACAATTATTATATCTGATAAGGGAGTTGTATGTCGAACCCTTACAACTCAATAAGAGAATTAGCCCAATTAAAAAATGGGCAAAGGAAATCAAGTTTCAGTGGCTGAGAGATTTCAAATGGAGTTGAGAGGTCACTCTGGAGGATATTCTTATGTGCTATATAGACATCCCTTTGTAGTTTTTAGTGTACTGGAATAGCTAGAAGGAAATACCTGAAACTGTTGAACTGTAGCCCAGTAGCCTTGATTCTTGAAGACGACTGTATAACTATGTAGCTTACATGGTGTGACTGTGTGATTGTGAAAACCCTGTGGCTCACACTACCTTTATCAGTGTATGGATAGATGAGTAGAAAAATGGGGACAAAAATTAAATGAAAAAATGGGGTTGGGGTAGAATGTTAAGTGTTCTTTTTTATTTTTATTTTTATTTTTATTTTTAGGGGGGGAGTAATAAAAAATTTCAAAAATTGATTGTGTTGATGAATGCACAACTATATGATGGTACTGTGAACAACTGATTGTACACTGTGGATGACTGTATGGTATGTGAATATATCTCAATAAAATTGAATTTAAAAAAAAAATGGGAAAAAGGGACAGAACAGACATTTCTTCAAAGAAACACAAATGGCCAATAAGAACATGAAAAAATGTTCAACATCAGGGCAATGTAAATCAAAACTATAATTAGATAACCCTTTACAGCCACCAGGATAGCTAGGATCAAAAGGACAGACAACAGGTTGAAAGGATGTGGCAAAACTGGAACCCTTATACACTGCTAGTAGTAATGCAAAATGGTGCAGACACTTGGAACATAATCTGGCAATTCCTTAAAAAGTTAAACACAGAGCTACTGTATGACCTAGCAATTTTATTCCTAGATATAGACCCAACAGAAATAATACATATTACCACGCAAAAATCTGTGCATCAATGTTTAAAGCAGCATTATTCAAAATAGCTCCAAAGTGGAGACAACCTAAATGCTCATCAACTGACGAATGGGTAAACACAGTGTGATATATCCATACAATAGGCTATTTTGCAATAAAAACTAATGAAGTATTGATAACTGCTACAACATGGTTGAAACTTGAAAACATTATGCTAAGTGAAAGAAGCAAGTCACAAAAGATCACATGTTATAGGATTCCATTTATATGAAACCTGTAGAACAGGCTTATCTATACAGACAAAAATCTACAAAAAAGTAGATTAGTTTTGCCTAGGGATGGAAGGGTGGGGGCAATGGAAGTTGCAGGGTTTCTTTTTGGGATGATGAAAATGTTCCAAAAATGTTTGTAATAGTGGGTGTACAATTCTGTTAATACACTAAAAACCAGTGAATTATACACTTTCAATGGATCAATCATATAGTATGTGAATTATGTACCAATCGAGCTGTTAACCAAAAAAAAAAAAAAAATCTTAACCTGTGTTACAGAGAAGAAAAAGGAGGATATGAGAGCTTCTTTATAAATTAATTGAATCATTCATTTGTTCATTCATTCATTCACTCAACATGCACTGTTTTAGATCCTCTGAATCTCAAGTCTCATGTTTTTCACCCTCTAAAATGAAATCCAGCTTACTATAACACAAAAAAGCCTATGAAAAGCAGGCTCTGCAGGCTCTACAATGATTTTTGCCAATAACATTTTATGTCATTAAATAAGTTACTGAAATATATTCTTGAGTTCTAAAGCTCTAGTTTCTAAGAATTACAGCAAAAATACAAATGGTATCCAACAAATGAGTATATATTAAGTCTACTAAACTGATCTAATTTCTGTTTTGAATCTAATATTTTTCTAAGAAATCAGTGCTTAGTTAACAAATAAGAGAGAGAAGAGAAGGGGAAGTGCTTGGTTTTCTTACCTGGTCCAAATGCCTGTCTTTCATGAGTTCGTACTCATTTTGCAGTGTATGCTGGAAAAGAGTCCAGATGATATGTTCTAGTTCTGGGTGATCAGACAGAAGGCGGGCACACAGTGTGTTTAGTCGGAGATATGCTAACCGGTACACTGTGGAGATAGGGGAATTAGCCATGTTTCCTGTGCATTTTGAATTAGCAAGCAGATTTTTCATAACATAACATTAAATTGCTAAAACCGTAATGCTAGCAAATGGTATTTTAACAGTAACCTCCTCTCTATGACTATTTCCTTAAGAATAAATGATTCCTTGACCTAGCATAGTTCTAGGTAAATAGAAGACACAATAATACTCGTTAAATTAACTATTACAACATGACACTGAGGCAGAGGGTAGGAAGGAGGAAAGGTCATAAGATATTGCAAAATCAAATAAAAAAACAAGTAGGGTTTGTTTCAGTTCTGTTGTTAATCATGCATCACAGATGTTGCAAATTCTCACTAATAATATATTCAAGAGTGATAATTATTTTTTTAAAAAATGGAATTGCTAGTTTCCATTAATTTTTCCTATCTTAAAAAAATTCTGCAGTATATTTCTCTAGGAAATATCAATGGAGCATACGCTGTTGAAAAATGGTATTATAGATTATCTAAGTGGTTTCATGACTGTGATCTGAAATTAGAGTCTATTAAAAAAATAGTAGTAGAAATAAAATTTTGAAGAAAAGGAATCCACGAAACTGGATTTTTTCTATCTATTTTAAATAGAAAGACCGTTGTTTAAAATAACACCTTTCAACGACTTGCATAAAGTATTCAGAATTTTTTAAAGCTAACAATTTACCCCAGTGGTTCTTAGACTTCAGTGTGCAGACTCTCCTGGAAGACTTGTTCAAACAAGGATTGCTGGGCCCCATCCTAGAGATTCTGATTGAGTAGGTCTGGAGTCTCATTTCTACCACTTTCCAGGTGAGGTTCTGCTAGCTGGACCACACTTTGAGAACCAAAGCTCTAAAGTAAGGACTAAGTCTTATGATATGTCTAAAAAGCTCAGTGTATTTCTGATTTGAATAAAATCAAGAAAAAGATATATCGTAGAGAATCTATCATTTCACTTTCTTTCAAAATGCTCCAAATGAGTGTGCACGTTCAAGTGTACACACATGCAGACACAGACAAACCAACCTCACCCCAACCACATACACACACGATCAGAGAACGCTCTACAGTCCGGTTATTGGCCTTTCTAAATGTCTGATAAGATCCAGGAAATGTTTCTGCACTGGGTCATAGCACACTGTGATGTCAACCCCACAACAAAAGTATTGTTAGAAACAAATATTTCCAAAAATTAATTTAAAAGCGTAACACACCAGCAGCAGCCAAGGTAACACATCTAACACTTTCTAAGTGACTACTATGCGGTAGGCACTGCTGGAAGCATTTTATATGCTTAAGTTCATTTAATTATCTCCAAAACCCGATAAAGTATTTTATTATTATTATTATAAGGTAGATTATCATTTCCATTTTACAGTTGAGAAAACTGTGGCATAGAGGAGGCACAGATACAAAGTGACCTGGCCAAGGTCCCACCTAGTAAGTAGAAGAGCCATGATTTGAACTCAGGCAGCCTGGTTTCAGAGTCCACAATCTGGAAAGTAATCATTTACTAACCTTTTTTGTAAAAGAGTGAAAGGGAGGTAGATTTCAATGGCTTCTGAATCTGGAAGGCTGAGGTTGCTTGTGCTTCTGCATTTGGAGTAGAATTCGCACGTGCTGTTGACCCTTTTCTCTTTGGGGATCTTACAGGAGAAAGATACCTAGATATGTTCAAAGGGAAAAGTCTTCACTTGAAATTTTCTCAGAATTTCACACACATAAGACTATACACATATGCACAAAACACATCTTGTCCATTTAATCTGCTACCCTATATCAAATTCCACAAGCAGGCTATTTAAATATAAACTGTAAAAGATAGCTTAATAGGAATACTAAGCTCATCATCCTCATGTCTAACTTTAATTAATACGTTTCCCTGGAATTACTGCCTTATTGAAAAAAATAGCTACATATGTATGTATGCTCAATTTTGGTAATTATAGTGGAATTGAGACCACCTTAAAAGAACAAGTTATTGATACCAAAATAATGCTGTCAAACTTCTCTGATTCTTCTCTTCAAAAAATCTGAATTGATAACCATGGGTCACATATATGATAAAACCTTTAAGTTAAACACACATATATACACTCACACATACTTCACTTACATAGTACATCATTCAACAAATAAATCAGATATTATGCAGGTAGATTTACATCTGTATACTAAATATGTCTGGTGTAAACCAAAGGCAGAGATATTCAGAGGTATTAGTAAATATTCTTTCTTAATTCCTGGAAGTTCTATTGCCTCTGGGTTGCCTTTTTAAAAAAAATTCAGTTTTATTGAGATATATTCACATACCATACAATCATCCATGGTGTACAATCAGCTGTTCACAGTACCATCATATAGTTGTGCATTTACCACCCCAATCAATTTTTGAACATTTTCCTTACACCAGAAATAATAAAAATAAGAATAAAAAATAAAAGTAAAAAAGAACACCCAAATCATCCCCCATCCCACCCTATTTTTCATTTAGTTTTTGTCCCCATTTTTCTACTCATCCATCCATACACTGGATAAAGGGAATGTGATCCACAAGGCTTTCACAATCACACTGTCACCCCCTGTAAGCTACATTGTTATACAATTGTCTTCAAGAATCAAGGCTACTGGGTTGCAGTCTGATAGATTCAGGTTATTTACTTCCAGCTATTCCAATACACTAAAACTTAAAAAGGGATCTCGATCTACTACAAAAGAATGCCCTCCAGAGTGACCTCTCGACTCCATTTGAAGTCTCTCAGCCATTGAAACTTTATTTTGTTTTATTTCACTTCCCCCTTTTGGTTAAGAAGATTTTTTCAATCCCACAATACTGGGTCTAGGCTCATCTCTGGGAGTTATATCCTGCGTTGCCAGGGAGATTTATACCCCTGGGAGTCAGGTCCCATGTAGGGGGAAGGGCAGTGAATCCACCTGCCAAACTGGCTTAGAGAGAGAGAGGGGGCCACAGCTGAGCAACAAAGAGGTTGTCTGGGGGGGACTCCTAAGGCACAATTATAAGTAGGCTTACCCTCCCCTTTGCAGTAACAAGCTTTATAAGGGCAAGCCCCAAGATTGAGGGCTTGGCATACCAAATTGTCAGTCCTCAATGTTTGTGAGAATATCAGTAATAACCTAGGTGGGGACGTCCAACATTTCCACATTTTCCCCCAGCTCCTCAGGAGGGCCCTGCATATATATTTTTATTCTCTGTCTGTTCTAGTTTGCTAATGCTGCAGAATGCAAAGCACCAGAGATGGACTGGCTTTTATAAAAAGGGGGGTTATTTGGCTACACAGTTACAGTCTTAAGACCATCAAGTGTCCAAGGTAACACATCAGCAATCGGGTACCTTCACTGGAGGATGGCCAGTGGTGTCCGGAAAACCTCTGTTAGCTGGGAAGGCACGTGGCTGGTGTCTGCTCCAAAGTTCTGGTTTCAAAATGGCTTTCTCCCAGGATGTTCCTCTCTAGCAAGCTTGCTCCTCTTCAAAACATCACTCACAGCTGCACTGAGTTCCTTCTCTTTGAGTCAGCTCATTTATATGGCTCCACTGATCAAGGCCCACCCTGAATGGGTGAGGCCACGCCTCCATGGCAATATCTCATCAGAGTCATCACCCACAGCTGGGTGGGGCACATTCCAAGCAAATCTAATCAGCATCAAAACATCCGCCCCACAAGACTACATCAAAGATAATGGCGTTTGGGGGACACAATACATTCAAACTGGCACATTCCACCCCCTGGACCCCAAAATGACATTATCTTTCCAAGTACAAAATACATTCATTCCATCACAATATCACAAAAACTTAAATCATTTCAGTAACAAAAGTTAAGTACAAGATCCTATCAAAATCAATTACAGGTGTGGTGGGTCCTAAGGCATAATTCTCCTTTAGCTTTGGATCTGTGGATTTAGAACAAGTTATGTGCTTCCAATATACAAAGGAGGGACATTCATAGGATAAACATTCCCATCACCATAAGGAGAGAGAGTAAGGAAAACAGGGTTAACAGGACCAAAACAGTTCCTAAAACTCGCAGGACAAACTCCATTAGATTTCAAAGTCTGAGAGTCATTTACAGAACAACGTTGCATCCTTGGGGCTTGAGACAGCGGGAGTCTAACCCTTCCTAAGGGCCTTTTTGGCAGCCCTTTCCTCCCCAAACGCTTAGGTAAGTGCTCCAACATATCCACACATTGGGGAGACCACCTTCTTGGCCCCACCCTCCTCAAACATTGGGGCAGCTCCTGGATTCCCTTCCATCTCCAGGGCACATGCTCAACCCCTTCAGAACAGGGTGGTGGCAGCCAGGCTCTCCCCAATTCCCTGGGAATGTGTTCCACCCTCTTTGGGACCTCGGGTGACAAAACTCTTCCAGAGCATCGAGGTGGAATGCCCACCATCGACCTCCGGGGCAAACTCACCCTTTCCATGCATGTGGGCTGCTCCACTCTCCCAGCCCAAGGCCTCTTGACTTCAGACCTCAACCTCCATGGCTCCGTCTTTGAAGAAATTTTTCCTTCAATTTGTTACTTGTCTTTCTCCTCCAGTCCTGGCTGGCAGTGGCTCTGTCTGTAAAGATCTCGTAAAAATTCTGTTGGCTTCGCATGAAGCATGCAGGGGTCAAAGCCATCAGACAATAGGACTTTCCACAAATCCCTTCTGGATAATTCCATCTCCAATCTTGGCTTGTACTGAAATGGCAGCTGGGTTCCATATTTGGTTACATCCTCACATTGGGCTGTAGCTTCTGGAATTCCACCCCCCGGAAGCCTGTAATTTTCCAAGCCATCAGCTTCTGGTTTCTTTGAACCCAAGAGTTCAGTTCTAAGTTTATCTCTCTCTGCTCGCATTTTACTATAAGCTGCAAGGAGAAGCCAGGGTACATCTTCCACATGTAGTCTGGAGATCTCCTCAGCTAAGTATTTCAGGTTGTTGCTTTCAAATTCTTTCCATCTGACACCAGGACTCAATTTTGCCAAATTCTCTGCCACTTTAAAACAAGGATCACCTTTCTTCCAGTTCACAACAACACATTCATCATTTCTGTTCAAGGGCTCATCAGAAGTATCTTTAGAGTCCATATTTCCACAAACAGTCTCTTCAAGGCAGTTTAGGCCTTTTCTATCAAGCTCCTCATAATTCTTCCAGAATCTTCCCCTTATCCATTTAAAAAGCCGTTCCAACATGTTTGGTATTTGCAAACTCAGCAGCAAAAGCACCCTACTTCTCTGGTACCAAAATCTGTTCTAGTTTGTTAATGCTACAGAATGCAAAACACCAGAGATGGACTGGCTTTTATAAAAAGGGGGTTTATTTGGTTATACAGTTACAGTCTTAAGGCCATCAAGTGTCCAAAGTAACACATCAGTAATCAGGTACCTTCACTGGAGGATGATGGCCGATGGCGTCCAGAAAACCTCTGTTAGCTGGGAAGGCACGTGGCTGGCGTCTGCTCCAAAGTTCTGGTTTCAAAATGGCTTTCTCCCAGGACGTTCTTCTCTAGCAAGCTTACTCCTCTTCAAAAGGCCACTCACAGCTGCACTGAGTTCCTTCTCTTTAAGTCAGCTCATTTATATGGCTCCACTGATCAAGTCCCACCCTGAATGGGTGGGGCCACGCCTCCATGGGAATATCTCATCAGAGTCATCACCCATAGCTGGGTGGGGCACATTCCAAGCAAATCTAATCAGCACCAAAATGTCTGCACCACAAGACTACATCAAAGATAACGGCGTTTGGGGGACACAGTATATTCAAACTGGCACAATGCCCAAATTACTTTGGGATGTATCGCTATTTCACACTAACCTGTACAAACCTACCAGATCTCACTTCCTATTCAAAGTTTCATGTAATTATGGTGTTTGAATAAACTGACTATACAAGTTAAATTATTTAGTGTGCTGTAGAAGATATCTATCCCGCACCAAATAAACATCTCTCCCCTTGGTCTCATACAGAAGTTGAAGTTTTAAAACACAGTATCGTCCTTGACCCTTCGTGGGATGCCTTCTTTTTGACGTAATATAATATTCCAGATCTATTTTTTGTTTTTGTTTCTGTAGCTGAGAAATAATTCTGAGCAGGAAGCATGATTGTACCTTATTATGGATGTTTCTACTTCATGCACTATATTAATTAGTAGACTGGAAAAAAGGAATCACCATCACAGTAATGTTATACTTACAGATTCAATGCAATCTCAATCAAAATCTCAATCAAAATTCCAACAGCCTACTTTGCAGAAATGGAAAAGCTAATTATCAAATTAGCTAATTATCAAATTATCAAATTTATTTGGAAGGGTAAGCGGCCCCAAATAGCCAAGAACATCTTGAGAAAGAAGAACGAAGTGAAAGATGCAACTTTCTGAATTTAAAGCATATTAACAAAGCTACAGTGGTCAAAACAGCATGATTCTGGCATAAAGATAAATATATTGATCAATGGAATCATATCAAGACTTCAGAAATAGATACTATGGTCAATTGATTTTTGACAAGGCTGCCAAGTCCACTTAACTGGGGCAGAAAGTGTCTTCTCAACAAATGGTGCTGGGAGAACTAGATATTCATATCGAAAAGAATGAAAGGGAACCCCTACCTCATACTTATGCAAAAAAATAACTCAAAATAGATCAAAAAGCTCTACTCCTGAATGAGGTGAGCAGAGCTGGAGATAAGACTAGGGGCCAAACTTGGGGTCTGACAAGATGACTGGGCTGCCCCTCAGGATTATCAAGAAAACCCAGCATTTGCTGGTAGAACCAGTCCCCAGTATTAAAGCAGAACCAGATGAGAGCAATGAACATTATTTTCATGTGGTCAATGCTGGCCCCCAAGATAACCCTTTTGAGGGAGGGACTTTTGAACTTAAACTATTCCTTCCAGAAGAATACCCAATGGCAGCCTCTAAAGTATGTTTCATGACCAAAATTTACCACCCTAGTATAAACAAGTTGGGAAGAATATGTTTAGATATTTTGAAAGATAAGTGGTCCCCAGCACTGCAGATTGGCACAGCTCTGCTGCTGATCCAGGTTTTGTTAAGTGCTCCCAATTCAGATGATCCATTAGAAAATGACGTAGAGGAGCAGTGGAAGACCAACGAAGCCCAAGCCATAGAAACAGCTAGAGCATATAGTAGGCTATATGCCATGAATAATATTTAAATTGATCTGATAATCAAGTGCACATCACTTCTCCTGTTCTGTCAAGACTTCTTCCTTTTTTGTTTGCATTTAATAGACTCAAGTCTTAGAAACATTACAGAAGGAAAGCACAGACATTTTCAGGCCTTTGGTGATTAAATGCACATTAGCACATCTATGTCTTGTCCTCAATCACTGTTACAAAGCATGAACAAAGGCCAAAAGTATCATCTGGATTGTTGGGAAAGGTTTAAAGCAGTGAACCCTCTCCTGCTTTTATTCATATCCCCCATCATGGTTTAAGTATAAAGTACTGTGAATGAAGGTAGTTGTCAGGGTTAGCTGTAGGGGTGTGGGTGTTTTCTTCTTTTTATTTTTATTTTTGAGGAGGGAGATAGTTTTATTTTAATTGTATGAACTCCTTTTCTCCTTTTTTATGGTGATCTAATCAAACACATTGGTTAAAAGCAGTTAACCAGTTGTTTTTTAGAATATATCCTCTAGCCAAGTCTAATTTTATAGATGTAGATGGACAAGCTTGATTGTTTGAACCAAAAATAGAACATTAAGCAAACATCACAGCCCTCACTAATAAAATTGTGACTTTGCTATCAAGTATTGAATCCTCCCTTCAAAAATGGTCCTTGTGACCATTTTGTATGACTTGTTTGGAAACTTCTGTAAGTCATATGTTTCAGTAAACTATTGTTTATTATTCTAAAATATATATAAAATCAAAGACCTAAATATAAGAGACATAAGAGACGGTACTACATAACTCCTAGAAGATCTTTTCAAGATATTGTAGGTGGTGGTTTCTTAGAACTTACACCCAAAACACAAGCAACAAAAGAGAAAATAGGCAAATGGGACCTAATCAAAATTGAATAGCTCTGTGTTTCAAAGGACTTTGTCAAGAAGGTGAAAAAACAGTCTACTCAATGGGAGAAAATATTTGGAAACCACATAACAGATAAGGGTTTAATATCCAGAATATATAAAGAAATCCCACAACTCAGTAGTAAAAAGACAAACACCCCCCCCCCAAAATGGGCAAAAGAAATGAATAGACATTTTTCCCAAGAGTATAAACAAATGGCTATACATGAAAAGATGCACAACTTCACTAGATATCAGGGAAATGCAAATCAAAACCACAATGAGATCATCTCACTCCTAGAATGGCCACTATTAAACAAACAGGAAACTACAAATGTTGGAGAGGATGTGAAGAAACTGGAACACTTAATCACTGCTGGTGGGAAAGGAGAATGGTACAGCCACTGTGAAAGACAGTTTGGCAGTTTCTCAGGAAGCTACATACAGAACTACCATATGATCTGGCAATCCCACTACTTGGTATGTACCCAGAAGATATGAAAACAGGGGCTCAAACAGACATTTGAACACCAATGTTCACAGAGGCATTATTCATAATTGCCAAAAGACGGAAACAACCCAAGTGCCCAACAATCAATGAATGGATTAAAAAATGTGGTATATACACTCAGTGGAATATTATTAACCTGTAAGAAGGAACGAAGTCCTGACGCATGCGACAACATGGATGAAACTTGAAGACATCATGTTTATTGAAATAAGCCAAACACAAAATGACAGATTACTATATGATCTTACCAATAAGAACTAATTATAATGAGCAAACTCATGGAGTTAAAATCTAGAGTATGGGTAACCAGGAAATAGAATGAGGATACAGAATGGGGAGCTAATGCTTAACTTGTGCAGAATTTTTAATAAGGTTAATTGTAAATGTTTGGAAATGGATAGACGTGACAGTAGCACAATATTGTGAGTGTAATTAATTGCACTGAATTACAGGCATGATTGCAGTTGAAAGGGAGAAGCTTAGGATCGTGTATGTCAATGGAAGGAAACCTAGAGGATAAAACATGGGACTGTTTCACATAGTGAACCCTACTGTGGATGATGACTGTGATTTATAGTACAAACATAGGAATGTTCTTCCATAAACTAGAACAAATGTACATCACTCTTACAAGGTGTTAATAATAGGATGGTATATGGGAAAAAATACAACTAACGCAAATTACGGACTATAGTTAACAGTAATATTGTAATATTCTTCCATCGGTTGTAACAAAAGTACTACACCAATGCTAAGTGTCAATAATAGGGGGGGATAAGAGGTATAGAAGTTTTCTTTTTGGAGCAATGAAAATGTCCTCAAATTAATTGTGGTGATGAATGCACAACTCTATGATTATACCAAGAGCCACTGACTGTACACTTCGGATGGACTATATGGTGTGTGAATAAATTGTTTTTTAAAAAATAAGGCTGGACTTACTTTTACAAAAACATTACCTAGCAAACAAATTTATGTATGACAGCAAAATTCCTATATGCTAGAAATGTTTTGGATATAAGTTAACATGGAAGTGTCATCTCTGGAAAATGGTTCCTGTACTAGATCTCAGAGCACTGTAATGTCTATTCCTACATAGAACGAAATGGAAACATAACATTAGGCATAATTCTATGAAAAGCAGTATAGTGAGAGTGATTAAGAGCATGGGCTTTGGGGTTAGATAGCTTTAGTTTGATTTCTGTCGGTCTTAGCAATTTACTTTATCTTTCTAGTTCCTGTTTTACAGATAACCTAGGCCGACAGCAGTACCTACTAACTTTACAGGTCTTTTATGAAGATAGAGTGAAAAATGTGAATCTGAAGTACTTAGCACACTGCCCAGCTCATAATGCACCCTCAATAAATGTTAGTTACTGCTTTCTTCCATCACATCATGCACTAATCAACCATTTTAGTCTCACATCCCTCACCGCTCCCTATGCCTATCCTATGCTTAACTCAACATGACTAATCTGTACTCCCTGGAAAATGTTTCCTGCTTCCCTAGTTGTTATGCCATGTCTGGCTTTTGGAACACTCTTCTGTCTTCTCTCTTCTCTCTGTTTTCCACGCTGAAATCCTATTCAGCACTTAAGGTCCATCCGAACTGTCATCTCTATGAAACATGCCTTCATCACCCCAGCCCTGAATGATTTCAATAGCACTTTGTGCCACGTTATATGACCTTTCTTTAGGTTGTGTATCTTATTTTCCTGCATCTTGAAAGCAGGAACGATTCTTCTTCAAAATTGTATCCCCCACAGCTTCTATATAGTATCTTGATTTCACTTATATTCAAAATCTATTTGCAGATTGAATGGATAAAACAACATATGCTCTACTTACATATCTGCTGCAGTGTGATTATTCTGAAGGGGAAGATTGAGAGTACAAGCAGATTCAAGGTGATCAGTTGGTCCTTCTCGGTCCTTTGATTGTTTAATAAGTTCAAATAAAGGTGAATCCTATTTGAAACAAGAGAACATTATAACAACATTAATAAGTATGATTTTCCATATAAGTTCAAAATTATATTGTTTGACATGGTAAGGACTACGAATTTTAGTCACAATTGACAGTGACAATTTAGAAGTCAGAATGAGATTCTTTTCTCCACACTGAAAGTACTGACTGCCAATTTTCATACTATACAAAAAACAAGAACTGGGAAAATGTATAACCATAAAAGGCTTATATCAGAAAAGAATTTAGAAATTAGGAAAAAGACAAAGAAAAGATCCAAAGAAGGTAAAATGAAGGAAATAATTAAAATATGAACAGAGTTCAATGAAATTTAAAACAAAGATTAAAATAAGCAGTTCAATTAACACAGAAAAAAATATGTTCTTTGAAATAACTAATGAAATCAAACAAACCTCCAGCTACATTGGTCAAGAAAAAGAGAAGGTGCATAAAGCAGTATTGGGAAGGAAAAGTAGGACATAATCACACGGATTAGAAAGATAATAGGGGATTGTTATAAATAATTTTATGTCAATAAATTGGAAAACTTAGACCAAGTGGAAAATCCCTACAATAATACAGATTACCAAACTCAAACAAAAAGAAATTAAAACCCGAACAGCCCTATAACTATTAAACAATTTGAATCAGCAATTAAAAATCTCCACACAAAGAAAATACCATGCCCAAATGGTTTTACCAGGGAATTCTACCAAATATTAAAGGAACAGATAATTCCACTTTTATTTAAACTTTCTTCATCTCATTTTATGAGGTTAGTACAACACTGATACCAAAATCTGTCGAGGACATTACAAAAAGGAAAATTACAGGCCATCTTATTCATGAACATAGATATAAAAACCCTAAACAAGACTTAGTAACAACCCAAATCAGCAGTGTTAAAAAAAAGAATATATCATTAGCAAGTTAAGTTTATCAAGGAATGCAAGACTGGTTCAACTTTAGAAAATCTATAATGCAATACCTTATTAACAAATCAAAGGTAGAAAATCTTAACAAAATCAATGCAGAAAAAGTTCACATTTAAAAATCCATTCATAATTTTAAAAAAAGAAAACTTAGTAAACTGGGAAAAGAAGGTATTTCTTAATTTGATAAACGGTGTCTAAAATAAACAAAAAACCCAATGCAAACATTATATGTAGTGATGAAGCACTAAAAGCATTCCTCCTAAAAATCAGATAAAGAGAAGAATGCCCATTCCCATGCTTTCTCTTCAGCATAATTCAATTATTGAATTAAGGTCCCAGCCAATTCAATAAGACAAGGAAAATAAATAAAAGACTATTGGAAATGATGAAACAACAAAAATATCATTATTCACAGATGATTTGATTCAATACATAAAACTCAAATTCTACATTGCAACTATTAGACTAAGAAAGATTAGCAAGGTTACCAATCAATTTGAAAAAAAGAATTACATCTCCATGTAATTTTAAAAAATACTATTTACAAAAAAAGTAAGACCAGCAGTAGGAAGCATTAAAAGCATTGATTCAAAAATTGAAATTTTCTGGGGGTGACTGCTTTCAACAAAGTAAATATATGCAGTGGTATCCACAAAAAGGGGGACCATATGTATTCTACTCTTTTATTGCTTGAACTAAGAAAGAAAAGAAAAACAGACAGATAGCTGGATGCTGGGTTTACTGCAAAAGAGGAAGTAGTGCAACAGTAAGTAAAAATGTAAAATACTAGAATAAAGCAGATTTCTAAAAAATGAAGATGGTCTATTCAATAAAGAGTATTGCAAAAACTGACTAACAATTTGGAAAACTTTAGATCATTACACATTCACAACATACACAAAAATCAATTATTTATATGTAAAAAAAAAGAAGCCTGATATGTGTTAGAAGTAAATATGAGACTATCTTTACAGCCTCTTACTTAGTAAGGAAGGACTTCGGAGAATTTTGACCCAAACCCAGAAGTCATACAGAAAGAGATGAATAGATCTGACAACAAAAAGTTGAAAACTTCTATGTAACTAAAACCACAATAAACTAAGTTAAAGTAGGTCTTTAAAAGATAAACAATACTGGTTAAGGATGGTGAATTGACCTCTTACTTAGTAAGGAAGGTCTTTGGAGAGTTTTGGCCCAAACCCAGAAGTCATACAGAAAGAGATGAATAGATCTGACCACAAAAAATTGAAAACTTCTATATAACTAAAACCACAGTAAACTAAGTGTTCTAGTTTGTTAATGCCGCCAGAATGCAAAATACCAGAAACGGATTGGCTTTTATAAAGGGGGTTTATTTGGTTACACAGTTACGGTCTGAAGGCCATAAAGTGTCCAAGGTAAGTCATCAACAATCAGATACCTTCACTGGAGGATGGCCAATGGTGTCCGGAAAACCTCTGTTAGCTGGGGAGGCACGTAGCTGGTGTACGCTCCAAAGTTTTGGTTTCAAAATGGCTTTCTCCCAGGATGTTCCTCTCTAGGCTGCAGTTTGTCAAAAATGTCACTCTTAGTTGCACTTGGGTATCTGTCCTCTCTTAGCTTCTTCGGAGCAAGAGTCTGCTTTCAACAGCCGTCTTAAGCTGTCTCTCATCTGCAGCTCCTGTGCTTTCTTTAAAGTGTCCCTCTTGGCTGTAACAGCTTGCTCCTTCTGTCTGATCTTATATAGTGCTCCAGAAATTTAATTCAGACACACCCTGAATGGGCGGGCCAACACCTCCATGGAAATTATCCAATCAGAGTCATCACCCACAGTTGGGTGGGGCACATCTCCATGGAAACACTCAAAAGCATTACAATCTAATTAACACTGATAGGTCTGCCCACACAAGATTACATCAAAGATAATGGCGTTAGGGGGACATAATACATTCAAACCAGCACACTAAGTTAAAGTAGGTCTTTAAAAGATATACAATACTGGTTAAGGATGGTGAATTGAATGCATACATTAGCTCTGCTTGGCTCCTTAAACCCCATTAAAATGTCAGTAAATGAATTATTTAAAAGACAAATCTATGAAAACAAAGGGAAGGGAGTGGGGACATCAGAAACAAAACTTTGAAAGGAGAAATGGTAACTAACTCAGCAGAAAAAGGTTGAATTGAAAGCCAGGTGCTCAGAGATTCTAACTAATATTTAATGACATTCTTACGTATGTATGGCAATCACATATTTCAGAAAATTTCCAATATAAAAGATAGCAGCCAAACAAAACAAACAAAAAAAGCAGGAGGAAAGCACAGAAACCATGCAGGGAAAAATATAAAAAGGAAGAAAAACAACTATGATTAATATCCTAGGAGTGATGAGATTTTATTTATGAAACAAGAATAGTATGCTATAAAAACGCAGTATTTAAAGAATATAAACAACAACAACAACAAAGATATCTTGGAAATTAAATTGAAAGCAAAAATGAAAACTCAATGGGAGAGTTAGAAGATAAAGAAAATCTTCCTGAAAGCAAAACAAAAAAGATAGAGACGAAAAATAGGAGAGAAAAGAAGAAAATTAGAGGGGAAGTCCTAGAAAGTCAATCAATAGGAGTTATGTAAAAAGAGATTACCCATTCTGAGGAAGATATGCAAGATGTTCTCTATCAAAACAAAGGAATAACTCAGGAAAAAAAAAAAAAAGACATGGGATACAGTAAACAGAAGATCTAACAGAAGAGAGGGGGGAAAATCTCAGGATAGAAATAAAGGGAGACCCCCAAACTAAAGCTGTGTAGTAGGCCTAAATATTGAAAAGTACAGACTAAAGGGCAGTTGTCACCACTTAACCAAGTGACAATCTTAGCCTCCAGCCCTTCACTCACATTGGCCATATTTCCAGTGTTCAACAGCCACGGAGGCTAGCGGCCACCGTATTGACAGAGCAGATATGCAACATTTCTATCATGGCAGCAGTGCTTTAGATTAAAAGAGATCAAAAGGACATAATGAAATATAATACATGAATCTTAATTGTATACTGGTTTAAAAAAAAACAGCTGTAAGAGACATTCATGGACAATTGGGGGAATATGAATTTAGACTGGATATTAAATATTATGGAATTGTTCATTTTTTAAGGCATAATAATGGTATTGTGGTCAAGTAAGAGAATGTCTCTATTCTTTAGGAAATGCATGTTGAAGTATTTAGGGGTAAAAACCTCATGAAGTATACAACTTACTTTCAAATGGTTCAGCAAAAAATTTAATATATTTTTATAAACATTTATATGTGTATATATAAAACATATGTGTCTATATAACACATATGTAGATATTTAAAGAGACAAAGCAAGTCTGGCAAAACATTTAAAAAATGTTGAATTCTGATGGATATACATTTTGTACATTCTTTCACCTTTTCTGGAAGTCTGAAAATTCTCATAATAAAAGTCTGTGGTGAAAAGAATCACCAAAAAAGGAAGAAAGTGGTTGCCTCAGGAAAATGATAGATGATAGGTAGAAGGATGAGGAAGTCAAAGGACTGCTGTTTCTTGTAACAAAATCTCACAGAACTGTTTGACTCCTTAAATTACGCAGATGTTTAATAAAAAACTAAATTAAAAAAATAGATTGGGAGAAAATATATGCAATATAAAAAATATGCTAGAGAAATATTCAGAAATAAACAAAGAAGCATATACAAGGATCCTTACTTATCATAGTAAAGAAATAGAAATACCTTAAATGTCCATCATTAATAATAATACTAGAATAGCTAACAATGGAGCACTTGCTATAAACCAAGTTTCTAAGTAATTTAAAAATATTAATTAATTTAACCCGCTTAACAATTGCCCCTACCCTTGACATAGGTATTATTATTTTCACTATGTTATAGAGAAAACTGAAGCACAGGCAGGCTAAATAAATTGACCAAGATCACAGAGCCAGTAACCACTATATTATAGAGCCTATCTAATAAATAGAGGAATGGGTAAATAAATAATGGTATAGCCATACCATGTATACCATGAAAAGGATTAAAACAGAGTTCTTGGTTATGACATCAAAAAAAAAAAAAAAAAAAAAAAAATCTTCAAACCAGATTAATTTTAGGGGATAAAAAGAGGAGGTAATAATATGTACGTTATGATCTCAATAAAAATAAAACAAGAACATAAAGCAAAGCTCTTGATTTATATTTACCTGTATTTGTATGTGTGTATATATGTATGCATGTATAGCACAAAAAAAGTTCTCTAAGGATACCCACTTAACTGATATGGTTACCTTTGAAGAAGGAAGTGAGATAGGAAGTGGATGTAGAGTAGGGGACTTCACTTTTTATCAAAAATACTTCAACTGAATTTAAAAAATTTTTAGAAGGTGAATATATTTACATATTAACTATATAATTTTAAAAATAACTTAAAAAAAAAAGAAAAAGAAAGGGACAGATTATTCAACAGTCCCTTAGAATTGCTTAAGCAGTGCATTGCTAAACACTTTCTTATCCACCCTGCTCTTAGCCTTAACTTATTTGAATAACAACAACAACAACAAAGAATAAAGAACTAGTTAAAAAAAAAGTCAACTGTAGATAAAGGATGGGTTCTGGAATTAGGGAGATATAAACTCAAGTTCTGTCTCCAAAGCTTACTACCAAAAATGGGCAGTTTTGTTCTCTGATCCTCAGTTTTATTACCCTGAAAAACAGGAACAGCAGCACCCATTTTGCAGGATTAAATGACATAACACATGAAGTGCCCACACTGTAGCCACCTGAACATTCAACTCTTTACTCCCCTTTAAGCAACTTGGCTTGATTATTTATTTTAGCTTTTTAGAAGTATACATGCATTATCAACTCCAAACTTTGAGGAGAAAAAAACTACCTTTCTAAATTTACTTTCTTCCCCCTCTTAGATGTTAAGTACTTGAAAGTTTTGAAGGAGAGACAATAATCATATATGTTATTATCACAGGTCACTGTAAAAGCTCAGTGGTTTTCAATGCATTTTTAGCTGTTACGGCGGCTTGCTACTGAAATAATTCTCAAAGTTGAGATGCTGGGAGACATAGGCTGCCTCTTATGGAGGCACCAGAAGAGAAGGTGGCATGTATGGAAAGGATAAAGGAGTCTCTACAACCTACATAGTGTAATTTTTATTGTCAAGATATTCTTTCCTACCTATACTAATTAGGTGCACTCTGAAGATGTGTAAAACATTCACACACCTCTCATCTGTGTAAAACAATGCTAACAATTAATACCTAACAAATACATGTGTGTTGTACTTCAAGTTGTACATTTTCTAGCCACTGAAGAATTGACTATCTTCATTTAACTGAAATACCATGTGTGTAAATCTGCATAAATTCCAGCAGGAGTGGACTAATACCATTCTCAAACAAAAATATTTTAGAGACCTTGAGGCCTCACAAAGCACACCAGTAAACACGAGCGTTTAACAGAACTGAACTATGCTGCTAATCAGGCATTTTATTTACTCTTTAGAAATGGGTTAAAACCTGGTTCTTGCTTCAGATTAGCACAAGAGGATTATACTAAAGTAAATGTTTCTTCAAGGATTTAGGTGGCATTTTTCACCAATACTCTTTATGTTTCACTTAAGTATCACTTTTTGTCACTCCATCCCCAAGCCAGGCAGTTCATTATAGATTTATAATAATAAGTATATTATAATAATAAGTATACCATGATCGTGGGATAGTCCAGTGCAGTGAAGCACAGACTCTGGAGCCACACCACAGAAGTTCAAATCCTGGCCACTTAATGGCTGTGTGACCTTGGACACGTTGCTTAGTCTTGCTATGACTTACTTTTCTCAGATGTAAATTGGAGATACTGATGATGCTGAATGATAATAACAGCAACTTAAATGACAGTGTTAATGAGAATTAAATGAGTTAATACACGTTAAGCATTTAGAACAGAGCTTAATGCAGAGTAGGTGCTATCCCTAGCACAGAATTGGGGTTCCAAAAATATTTCCTGAATAACTGAATGATCTGCTGTGTTGCTGTATTTTAGGTGATAGGGCTCACTAATATCGATATTGCCTTAGCTCTGTTATAAGCAACACAATTTCCTATCAATTTCCAACCCTCTGGTCCCAGTATGGCTGAAGAATATGCCAGGCAGGTGTAGTGGCAGGTCCAGAGACAATAAAAAACTTTGAAGTTATAAACATATAACTCAATAGTTAAAAAAACAAAACTCCTATTTGGGGTGATGAAAAATTTTGGAAACAGATAGTGGTGATGTCTACACAACACTGTGAGAGTAATTAATGCCACTGAATTATTTAAAAATGGTTAAACTGGCAAATTCTATTTTACATGTATTTTACCACAACAAATTTTTTTACAAATAAAAAAAAATTTTAAAAATGACCATTAATTTTAAAAAGGAAAACCACTTATTTTACTTAAGTCCTTAACTTCATAGTAAGCAGAACTGAAAACATAAGCCTAGGGTTTTTTTTAAATTTCAGCAATAGTAAGTCATCAATAAAAGTATCTCTCAGTCTATCTTTTCTTCAAGAGAAAGAAGTCTTTAGCCAGTATACAACAGGGCTGGGACCAGGGTCAAGCAAGGGAGATGCCAGCTGGATACAAAATTTAAGGAGGCGCTCACTCTCACTTGCTCCACCCCCAGTATGGAATTTAAGGAGGCACTCACTCTCACTTGCTCCACCCCCAGTATGGAATTTAAGGAGGCGCTCACTCTCACTTGCTCCACCCCCAGTATGGAATTTAAGGAGGCACTCACTCTCACTTGCTCCACCCCAGTATGGAATTTAAGGAGGCACTCACTCTCACTTGCTCCACCCCAGTATGGAATTTAAGGAGACACTCACTCTCGATCACTCCACCTGTACGAAATTCACCTTTTAAGCACAGAACATTAAACTGATAATGAAAGCTACTTAGTTAATTTAAGACATACTTAGCAAAATGGAATGATGTGTCTATTACTTTCATGGTTTGGCTTAGACACAAATTAAAGAATTTTCAGTTTACAAAGGTGTTTTTCAAATGTAAAATCTCATTTAATCAAAACAAAACTCTGATTTAAGTGTTATCATTATTCATTTTATATATCAGAAAACTTAGCTTTTTTGGTAAATTATGTCTTAATATTATATACTAAAAACATTTTGTGTGTGGAATAATAAAATTTGAGGTTTATAAATACAAAAAAACAAAATTCTTTGAATCTATTTAAAAACTAAAAAGAACAAATGAATAGTTTTCTAGAACTAGTTTTCTAGAATAGTTTTTTAGAACTATTAGAATATTTATGACTTTTTATTACAATCATTTTATTAAACTTGCCTTTTTCAGTTTTATTCAAAGGGGGAAAAATCCACATTAACATCTGTTATTAAATATAATAGCTACTATTTAGTAAGTGCTTACTATTGTATGTGCATTTAATTTTCACAAAAATCCTATGATGCAAGTATTACTATACACAGTTTACAGATGGGAAAACAGGCTAGTAGGTAGCAAAACAGGGATGTGAACTTAGGCAGTCAGACTCCAGAGTCCGGGCTCTTACTTACTATAACTATCCTATGATCTTTCATTAATTTCATCGTATAATAAACAGCAGCAATGAAACAAATACATAAATTAATTTTACAAAGGCTAATTATGGTATTATATACTATTTAACAAGTCAAATGTTCTTTTAATGCAATTTTATTGAGATATATTCACATACCATACAATCATCCAAAGTGTACAATCAATTGTTCACAGTATCATCATATAGTTGTGCATTCATCATCACAATCAATTTTTTGAACATTTTCATTATTCCAATAAAAATGAACATAAGAATAAAAATAAAAATAAAAATAAAAGTAGGAAAGAACACCCAAAACATCTCATACTCCTTTTACACCCCTATTATTCATTTACTTTTTGACCCCTTTTTTTCTACGCATCTGTCCATAACTGGAAAAAGGGATTCTGAGCCACAATGTTTTCACAATCAAACAGTCACACTGTATAAGCTATAAAGTTATACAATTGTCTTTAAGAATTAGGGATACTGGATTGCGGTTCAATAATTTCAGGTATTTCCTCCTAGCTGTATCTATATAGCACTTAATAATACCCTCCAGAGTGACCTCTCAAATCCATTTGAAATCTCTCAGCTACTGAAACTTGATTTTATTTCATTTCTCTCTCCCTTTTGGTCAAGATTTTCTCAATCCCATGATGACGCTGGGTCCAGGCTCATTTCCAGGAGTAATGTCCCACATTGCAAGGGAGATTTATACCCCTGGGAGTCAGGTCCCATGCAAGGGGAGGGCAGTGAGTTTACCTGAAGTGCTGACAAAGAGAGAGAGGCCACATCTGAGCAAAGAAAGAGTCTCTGGGGGTGACTCTCAGGCACAATTATAAGTAGGCTTAGCCTCTTCTTTGTAGTAACAAGCTTCATAAGGGCAAGCCCCAAGGATCAAGGTCTTCGCCTACCACAATGGTAGTCCCCAATGCTTGTGAGAATATCAGGAATTCCCCAGGTGGGGAAATTTAATATTTCCAATTTTCCCCAGTTCCTTGAAGGGGCTTTGCAAATACATTTTTATTCTCTGCCCAGATTACTCTGGGATGTTTTAGGGCTTCATGCTAACCTGTACAAACCAACCAGATCTCTCCCCCTATTCAAGGTTCCAAGTAATTATTTTGTTGGAATAAACTGGTCATACTAGTTAAATTATATAGTGTGCTACAAAAAATACAAATTTTCCACCAAATAAACATGTCTTCCTTTGGTCTGACATAGAAGTTGAAGTTTTAAAACACAGTCACTATCATCCTTTTCCCTTTAGTCTGGTTTACCTGAGTCCTAACCAAGTCCATTTTGTTCATATCTCTAACTAAAGTCTTCTCTCTTTTTCAGCTTCTTTAACATTTGCTGTATGGGGTAATGCTGACATTCATAGCTGCTGAACTCTGGCTCTGAGAGTCAGGAGTTACACAGATACCCGAAGTTCCAGTGACTGACCAGGTTATACACAAACAGCTCATCATCTCAGAATTTAGAAATAACCATTACAACTCATGAATAGATGTGACTGCCATAAGAGCTCACAATCTAGGAATCTTTACGTTAAGCCTTCCCCAATAGCCTATGCTCTAAGATTCAATTCTTAGAGTTTGCACATTATAGTTGGTCCATATTACAGAGGCGTTATAACGTTTATCTTTCCGTTTCTGGCTTATTTCACTCTACACTGTCCTCAAGGTCCATTCACCTAGTTGCATACCTCAGAACTTCATTTCTTCTTGCTGCTGCTCAATATTCCATTGAATGTATGCACCATAGTTCACCATTCTGTTTATCGGTCACCTCCATCCGTTGCTAACTGTGAATACTGCTGCCATAAACACCAGTGTGCAATGTCCATTCATGTCCCTGTTCTCAGTACTTCCAAATATATACCCAATAACAGGTTGCAGGACCATATAGCAGCCCCATTGTTAGCTTCCTGTGGAACCACCTCACTGCCCTCCAGGTGGGCTGCACAATTCTACTTCCCTACAGTAAGTAGTATGGTACACCCCCTCTCCAGCACTTGTATCCCTCTGTTTGTTTTTTAAACAGTTTTATTCAGACACTATACAATCCATTCTAAGTAAACAATCAATGATTCCCGGTATAGTTATGCATTCATCTTCACAATCTATATGAGTACATTTCCATTTCTTTCGCAAAGAAAGAGGAAAAAGAGAAAGAAATGAAAAATAAAAACATAAAAGATAGAAGAAAAATAAAAATAAAGTAAAATACTATGAAAAGGTCAGACAACCAACACCACCACCAAGAATCCCATATCACTCATTTATAACCCCCTCTTATAGACATTTAGCTTTAGTATATTGCCTTTGTTACAATTAATGGAAGCATCTTACAATGTTACCATTAACTATAGACTCTAGTTTGCATTGATTTCAATTTTTTCCTTTGTACCATCCAATTTTCAACAGCTTGCAATATTCTCATTCATTTGTTCTCCCTCTTTTAAAAACATTGTTATATTTGTACATTTAATCAACACCATTGAGCACTCTAGGTTTCACTATGTTATACAATCCCAACCTTTATCTTCTATCTTTCCTTCTGGTGTCATACATGTCCCTAGCCTTCCTCTTTCAACTGTACTCACACTCATCTTTGTTCAGAGTACTTACAATATTGTGCTACCTCACACAGTATTATGCTATCCATTTCTGTATCTATATAATCAATCCTGTTTACCCTTATGTACTCCTTCAGCATAAAATGTTCAATTTCTAACCTCGTTCTATCTCCTGATAACCTGTGTTCTCCTCTACTCTCAAATTTTGCTCATCAATGTTGGTTCATATTAGTGAGTCCATAAAGTACATGTCCTTTTGTTTCTGGCTAATTTCACTCAACATAATGTCTACTGTCTACCATTTTGACTTTTGGATTTTATTTCTATTTTATTTCATTTATTTTATTTTGTTTATTTCCCCCCACACACCCCTCTCTCTTTTTACTCTCACTGGTAGTCTTCATTTCTACACTCTTCTCCAATCCTCTGCCTGCAGTGCTTCCTTTAGTATTTCCCGTAGAGAAAGTCTCTTGTTCACAAACTCTTTCCTTGCCTGTTTGTCTGAGAATATTTTAAACCTTACCTCACATCTGAAGGACAGTTTTGTCCGATATAGGATTCTTGGTTGGCGGTTTTTCTCTTTCAGTATCTTAAATATATCACTCCACTTCCTTCTTGCCTCCATGGTTTCTATTGAGAAATCCGCACATAGTCTTATCAAACCTCCTTTTTATGTAATGGATCGCTTTTCTCTTGCTGCTTTCAGAATTCTCTCTTTGTCTCTGACATTTGATAATGTGATTATTCAGTGTCTTGGAGCAGATCTATTCGGAACTATCTTGTTTGGGGTATGCTGCGCTTCTTGGATCTGCAATTTTATGTCTTTCATAATACATGGGAAATTTTTAGTGATTATTTCCTCCATTATTGTTTCTGTCCCTTTTCCCTCCTCTTCTCCTTCTGGGACACCCATGGCACATGCTCATGTGCTTCATGTTGTCATTCAACTCCCTGAGGCCCTGCTCACATTTTTCCATTCTTTTCCCCATCCTTTTTTTGTGTAGGCTTTCAGATGCCCTGTCCTCTGGTTCCTGAATCCTTTCTCCTGGCTCTTCAAATTTGCTGTTGTATGTCTCCACTGTGTTTTTCATCTCTTCTATTGTGCCTTTCATCCCCTTAAGTTCTGCCAATTGTTTTTTCAAACTTTCAATTTCTTCCTCATGTTCGCCCAGCATCTTCTTTATAACCTTTATCTCTGTTGCCATATCTTCCCTCAACTTGTTGATTCGATTTTTGAATTGATTTGGGAGATTTGTTTGAAGATCTTTAATTAGTTGTTTCAACCCCTGTATCTCATTTGAAGTGTAAGTTTGTTCCTCTGACTAGGCCGTATCTTCATTTTTTCTAGTGTGATTCATAATTTTTTGTTGTCTAGGCATCTGGTTTCCTTGATTACCCCAATCAGATTTTCCCAGACCAGATGGACCCAGGTCTCAGGAAGAGGCTGTATTCAGTTTCATGTTTCCCTGAGGATGAGACCCAGCAGGTTGTCAGACTTTCCTGTGAAGCCTCTAGACACTGTGCTTTTCCTATCCTGCCCAGCAGGTGGCACCTGTCAGCCTGCAGCTCCCCATTGGCATAACGAGGTGTACTGCCTTTAATTCTCAGTGTACTCTGTCCCTGCCATGGGCTGAGAGTGTCAGAAGCCAAGTCTAAGCTGTTTCTGTCTTTTTTTGCCCCAGGCCCTAGGGTCTGAGTTCTCTGAGGGAGGGCAGCCACTTGAGCTGGGCCCCGCCTCCCCCTTTTCTTAGAGAAGATAAGCTCTTTAGGGATTTATCTCCTACATTTGACTTCTTCCTTTGTCTCTCTAACTATGTTAACTCCACTCTTACCTGGGTCAGCACTGACAATTGAAAACACCTGAGGCTTTCTTTAATGAGCTACTTAGAATGAGAGAAAAAAAAGGATAAAAAGAAAGAAATCCCCTTTTCAGAGATAGTCCCCAGCTCCCCAGTTAGCAGTCAAGAACCAGAGTTGGTGCCTGGTTCTGTGTGCCCCTTTTTTTGGCACACAGCCCTTTTTCAGTGTTCTAAGCTCAGTAGTCTCCTAAAGTCTCTGTTTTTATGTATTTATTTATTTATTATTTTTTTTTCTGGCAGCCCTGCCTCCTCTCTGCCAGGAGAAACCTCCAGGTTCCTTTCTTGCTTGCTCTGGGTTTATCTGTGCTTGTAGCTTGTATTCAGTAGTCCAAATTCATTAAATAAAACCACAGTTGGAGCTTGGTTGAGTTACTTTCTCTTGTTCCAGGTAGCCTGCTTCTTTTTCCCACAGGGAAGCATTTCAGTTCAGCCTGCCATGCCTGTGGACTCTGCAGTTTGGGGAGCTTTACTTACAGTTCTTATGCTGCAATCTCAGCCATTCCACCCATTCCATACTGGTGTACAATGTGTGTCCGGTCACAGATGTCCCCTAACAGTTGTTCCAGACTATATACTAGTTGTTCCTGGCTATATGCTAGTCGTTCCAGAGGACTAACTAAATTCCACACCTCCCTATGCCACCATCTTGCCATGCCTCCCTCCAGTCAAATGTTCTTGAAAATCATTCTTCTAACAGAAAATAATGCCAAGACATACCTACTTGCTCAAATACGATTATCTCCCAGATATGACTGTATCTCCAAGTTCTACAATATGTGCTTAATATAATTACATTATTTACTAAATAAAAAGAAAGCTTGTATAAAATATTATTTTTCCTTCCAGGACACCCATCTGGCTGGTACAATACATACACATACACACACATACACAAAATGATGAACTGTGAGTCTTTTGACAGTGCCAATTTGTGTTATAACCAGACTGAACAACATTTATGAGTTTAAGATACTGCCTTGAAAAACAAACAAGTTAAACTTTAGAAATTAAGCATATTTTGGCCTCAAATTCCAACTAGATTTTCAATGAAAATCTTAAGGCAATTTTTTAAAATGTCTCTCAAAATAGGAATCCATTTACAGACTAAGGGCAGATATTTCTAAGAACTTGAAAACTTTAGAAGAGGAGAAACATAATTGTATTAAGGACACACATACAGGGACTTCAAACAACTTTGTACCTTAAAATGTCTTTCAAAATATATTTTCTAAATTTATATCTTGGTCAAAATTTTCAAAAATAATGAGAGGCATATCAGGTTAATCAGGTCCTATATAAAAAATTTTTATTTTATTTCAAACTAAGTTACTTTGTGGTACTGGGTTTTTCTAAAGTATTTTTTTTAAAATGTAACTCACAGTCAATATGTTATACTCTGCGATCATTTTCATTTTTGATATTGTTTAAAAAAAAAAAAGAATTCCTAACTCAAAATTAGCCAAGATTTCTAAAACCAGAACAGACTTTACTTGAGGATATTTGTCATACTTGCTCTGGGAGGCAACACCAAGGGAAATGACAAAATTCATGCAATTAAACCAAAATAGCCACTACTGATTGAAACCCTACAGGGAGTCAATAGTCCACTCCCACCATACTATCTTCAAAGCAAGTATGTCCAATGAGGGTCCTCCTCCTTTCTAACAGTCATGATAAAACCTTGCTGAAAAATCATTATTTGGAGAATTTACCATAAATACTGTGGGAAAGTTACTTCCTAATCAAAAGAAAAGATCTTATTCTAACTGAAAAGATGAGGTAAAAAATTTTAAGACAGACAAGAACACATAAAATGAGTATTTCCTAGTAAATAAAAATTCATACTGTAGAGGAATTAATACCACAAGGGAATTTATACAGTGTGAAAAACAGACATTAAGAGAACATAAGGTATGAAAGTTCTTGAAAGGAAGCAAGTGTATCTAAAGATGATGCATGTCAAGGATGTTTCTGTCAAGTTTTGAAGAAAAAGAGAGTTATGAAAAACAGAAGAGCATAAGAAAAATGAATGAGAGAACAAAGGTGGGAATAAACATGCTTGCCCTGCTGAAGTGAAGAAGCAAATTATATTAATAATGCTAATAACTATGATTTGTTAAAAGTTTAAAAAACTTATGTGACTAAATGATCAGAATGGTACCCAGCACATAAGCCCTCAAAATAGAAATTATCAGTTCCATAAAATTGAAACATAGATTTGTGTAACAAGGAAATATAGATAAAGTTGTTAAAAGATTTTAAGGAGGTGACTAGAGTGACTAACAGGATCCAGAGGGGAATTTTAGAGGGTTCTTAAAGTAAAATCCCAATGCCTGGTACATCATGGACACTCAATAAATATTTCTGGAACATAACTATATGTGATAGACATATCTATATTGCTTAAATTACGGTTCAATTAAATACAGTGAAGCACAAAGAAGAAAACTGCTGATATGATTTACTTTCTAACTGACACTAAATAACAATGTGGCAACTAGCCTCTCAGATGGCCCAAACAATCCCTGCCACCAGGTATTCATGCCCTTGTGTAGACAAACAATCCCTGCCACCAGGTATTCATGCCCTTGTGTAGACAAACAATCCCTGCCACCAGGTATTCATGCCCTTGTGTAGACTCCCCCTGTACTGTACCAGTGTTAGTCTGTGTGGCCAATGGCATAAGGCAGGAGTGTTGGTATGTCACTTACGAGAGGAGAATATTTAAAAACAGCAGGTTTCATCTTGGACACTCACTCTCTTTTGGCTCTCTTACTCTGGGGGGAACTAAACTTCCATGTGGAGCGCTGCCCTGTGGAGGTCCATGTAGCAAAGAAATGAAGCCTCAGGCCAACAGTGAAGGAAGGCCCACAACCAGAGGAGCAAACCTGAAAGCAGATTCTCCAACTTGAGTCAAGTTTTAAAGTCACTGCAGACTAGGTCAACAACTTGATCCTCTCATGAAAGAACCTAAGTCAAAACCACACAAGTCACTCCCAGATTCCCAACACTCAGAAATTGTGTAAGATAATATATGTTCATTGTTTTAAGTTGCTAAGCTTTGGGGTAATTTCTTACACAGCAAGAGATAACTAATTCAGCAACGGATTTTTTTAAGAACAGTAAAGAAAAGATTTAATGGAACATTCCACTTTTGAAAGTAAACTTCATATACTTATTTCTGTCATATTGTTGGCATCCAGGACTCAGGCAACAGTTTTCTCTTGGACTCAGATAAGCTGTTTCATGTCATTATTTATCTACTCAAATTAAATGCCAGCAAAATCACTCTCTGTACAACACTAACTCTGTGTTGCTACTTAATCTTATGAAGGAAACCAGTTGCTCACTGTCAGCAATAGTAGTATAAACCACTGAATAATACTGATAGAAAAAGTAGAAGATGTAAGTCTGTTATACATGATCTTTAATATTGAACATACATTTCTAAAGCAAGCTTGAACTTTTTCAAGACTAAAGAACTTAAAGGCTATCAAGCAACTGAGGTGCTCCTAAAAGAGATTCTGTTTATCCAAGTTTAAGTACAAGGTCTCCAAAGCTATTAGAAATATTAACAATAGAGAAACTGGAAGGCAGGACTTACTATTGTTTTCTGGGTGTTTTAAAGAATATTACTGGACCTACATCTCAGGAAATGTTTTTGTACAATTCTAAGTCTAACCATTATAAGACTTTTTGCCTTACAAAAGGAAACGAATAGAAAATGGAAATGTTTTGGCAGGCCTTGACCTTTCTGACATTTCTTTCTTATTTCATATCACTGGCCCTTTAATGTCAATATTCCTTAGGATCCTCTTTTCATGATATATGCTCACTGAGCTACTACTATGGCTATAACTATATCTATATTACTCCTAAAACTACATTTCTAACTAAAATCACTCTTTCAAGGTCCAGATCCATATTTCCAACTGAAGACTAAAGATCTCCACATAGATGTCTGGCAAACATCTGAAATATAAACGTAGCCAAACTGAATTCATTACCTTTATTACCAACCAGCTGTGACTCCTTCAATATCCTTTGGTTAACTGTGTTATTAACTATCTGATCTCCCAAATGCTCAGTTCCATTCAGGCGCCTATTCTTACTCTTTCGATTCGTCCTTTTACTTTTAATGTATTTGTGTCTCTATATTTAAAACAGGTTTCTTGTAGATAGCATACAGTTGGGTCAAGCTTTTTTCATACAATCTGATAATCTCTACCTTTTAATTGGTGTGTTTAGACTATTTACATTTTATACTGGTATGGTTAGTTTAAATCCTACCATACCCATCTATTCTTTTGTCCCATCTATTCTTTCTTCCCCTTTTTAAAATTTTTTTCTGCCTTCTTTTGGACTAAACAAGTATTTTTTATGATTATATTTTATCTCCATAGTAGGCTTATTAGTTACAAGTCTTTGTTTTGTTTTTTCCTGGATGCCTTAGAGTTTACAACATACATCTGTAACTTACCACAGTCTATCTTCAAGTAATACTATACCTACTACACATATAGTATAAGACTTTATAAGAGTATACTTTCATTTCTTCTCTCCTGGCCTTTATGCTATTTTCATACAGTTTACATCTACATTATTTACAACCCACAAAATATATTGTTATTGTTTTCAGTTTAAACAGTTACCTTTAAAGAGGTTTTGCAATGGTCTTCATTCCAAGATGCAGATTTCCACCTGATACCATTTTCCTACTGCTGGAAAACTTAACACATGGTGCAGTGCAGGTTTTTAGTGATGAACTTTCACTTTTGTATGCCTTAGCAATCTTGAACTCTTACTCCCTGCCTTGATTTGGATATTTTATTGGCCTGAAAACTGTAAGCTAATAAATTCCCATTGTTCAAGCTGAACCGCTTCATTATATTTGCTTTAAGCAGCCTAGGAAACTAAAACATCTCCCCAGAATGATCTTTAGGCCTAATGCAATTCCTATCCAAATCTGAGCAAGGATTTTGGTAAACACAGACAGTCTTATTTTAACTTTTATGTGGGAAGACACAGGCTTTAGAATAGTTGGAACAATCCTGATAAAGAAGAATCAAGTGGGAGAAATCACTCTGTTATTAAAGATTACTACGTAGCTATAGTAATCAAGACTGTGGTTATTGCTGGTGGGAGAGACACACAGATCAGTGGAACAGAATAGAGAACCCAGAAATGGACTGATTCAAAGTACAAAAACAATTCAGTGAAAAAAAGATAGCCTATTCAACAAATGATGCCAGAACAATTGAATATCCACAGCTCCCCTCACCCCCACCAAAAATGAACTTGTACAAAAATAAATTCAAAGTGGATCATGGATTTAAATGTAATATGTGAAACAAACAAACAAACAAAAACTTTAAGAAAAACATACGGGAAAATCTTTGAGATCTAGAGTTCTTAGATTAGACTTGACACCAAATGTATAATCCATAAGAGGAAAAAATAATAAATTTGACTTCATTGAAACTGGAGTAATCTAATCAAAAGTCCCACCTACAACAGGTTCACACCCACAAGAATGGATTAACTTTTAGAACATAATTTTCTGGAGTTCATAACATTTCAAACCATCACAGTAGGAGTCCTTTTATATAGCATTCTTGAAATGATAAAATTTTAGAAATGGAAGGCTGGATTTTGTCAAATGTCTTTTCCGCACCAATTATGGTGTGGTTTTTTTTCCCTTTTTTCTATTAATCTGGTATATTACTTTAATTTTCTTATGTTGAACTATTCTTGCATACCTGGGATAAATTCCACTTGATCATGGTGGATAATTCTTTTAATGTGCTGTTGGATTGGGTTTGCTAATACTGTGTTGAGAATTTTGGCACCTATTTTCACAAGGGATACTGGTCTGCCATTTTCTTCTCTGTGATATCTTTCTCTGGCTTTGGTATGAGGGTTTTGTTGGCCTCAAAGAGTAAGATAGGGAGTGTTCCCTAATCTTCAATTGTTTTGGAAGTTTGATCAGGATTGGTGTTAATTCTTCTTGGAATGCTTGGTAAAAGTCATTGTGAAGCCAAATGGTCTGGAATTTTCTTAGAAGCTTTTTAATTACTATTCGATCTTTTTACTTGTTACTGGTCTGTTACAATCTTCTATTTCTTCTTGACTCAGTATAGTTTTTGTGTTTCTGGGACTTTGTCAATTTCACCTAGGTTTTCTAATATGTTGGTGTCTAGTTCTTCATCATATCCTCCTATAATCTTTTTATTTCTGGGCGTTGATAGTAATGTCCTTCCTCTCACTTCTGATTTTAGTTATTTGTGTCTTCTGTCACTCTTCTTAAAGGTCTGTCAATTCTATTCATCTTTTCAAAGAACCAATTTTGGGTTCATTGACTCTATTGTTTCTAATTCTTTATTTCATTTATCTCCACTCTAATCTTCGTTATTTCCTTACTTCTGCTCACTTGGGGTTTAGTGTCCTTTTCTTTTTCCAGATCCTCCACTTGTAAGGTTAGTTCCCTGATTCGTGACCACCTTTTTTAATGTAAGCATTTAGAACTATATATTTCTCTTGCAATTCTTCCTTTGCTACACCCCATAAGCTTTGGTATGTTGTCTTTCCATTTTCATTAGCCGCAGGATAATTCCTAATTCCCCTTGTGAATTCTTCCACTTTTTAAAATTCAAATTTATTGAGATCTACTCACATACCATACAAATAATCATCCACGGTGTACAATCAATTGTTCACAGTACCATTATACAGTTTTGCATTCATCACCACAATCAATTTTTGAACATTTTCATTACTACACACAAAAAAGAATAAGAATAAAAGTTATAGTAAAAAAGAACATCCAAAACACCCCATATCCCCCATCCCACACTATTATTTATTTACGTTTTGTCCTCATTTTTCTATTCATCTGTGCGCACACTGTATAAGGGAGTGGGAGACACAAATTTTTCATAATCACACGATCACACAGTGTAAGCTATATAGTTATATAATTGTCTTCAAGAATAAAGGCTACTGGGATGCAGTTGTCCAACAGTTTCAGATACTTCTGCTAGCTACTCCTATACACTAAAAACTAAAAAGGGATATCTATATAATGCATAGGAGTAAACTCCAGAATTACCTCTTGACTCTATTTGGGATCTCTCAGCCACTGAAACTTAATTTTCTTTCAATTCTCTTCCCCCTTTTGGTCCAAGACGGCTTTCAAATCCCACAATGCCAGCGCCAAGCTTATCCCCATGAGTCATGCCCCACATTGCCAGGGAGATTTACACCCCTGGGAGTCATGTCCTGTACTGGTGGTGGTGGTGGTGGGGGGGGGGCAATGAGTTTACCTGTAGAGTTGGCTTAGAGAGAGAGGCCACATCTGAGCAACAAAAGAGGTTCTCTGGGGGTGACTCTTAAGCATAATTTTAAGTAGGCTTAGACGCTCCTTTGCAGTAACAAACGTCATAAGGGTAAGTCCCAAGATTGAGGTCTTGGCCTTCTAAATTAGTAGCCCCCAATGACTGTGAGAACATCTTTAATTCCCCAGATGGGGACACTTAATATTTCCACCTTTTCCCCCAGTCACTCAGGAGGACTTTGCAAATACATTTTTATTCTCTGCCCAAATTATTCTGAGCAGGTTAGTGTGATGCCCATCATAGGGGCATCACACTAACCTGCACAAACCAACCAGATTTCACTCCCTATTCAACATTCCATTTAATTATGTTGTTTGAATAAACTGACTATACAAGTTAAATTATATAGTGTGTTACAATAAATATAGATTTTTGCACTTAATAAGCATCTCTTCCTTTGGTCTCACACAGAAGTTGAAGCTTTAAAAACACCATCACTATCGTCCTTTACCCTTTAGTCTGATTTATCTTAGTCCTAACCAAGTCCATTTCATTCATATCTCTAATTGAAGTCTGATCTTTTTCCAGACTCCTTAACATTTGCTGTATGGGGTAACACTGACACTCATAGCTGCTGGACTCTGGCTCTGAGTTCAGGTGTCACACAGATACCCAAAGTTCCAGGGACTGACCAGGTTATACACAAAGAACTCAGCATCTTCAGAATTTAGAAATAACCTTTAAACTTAGGAATAGATATAACTGCTGTAAGAACTTACAATACGGGAACCTTTACAATAAGCCTTCCCCCTATAACCTGTGCTCTCAGACTCAATTCTCAGAGTTTGCACATTATAGTCAGTTCATATTATCGAGGCATTATAATGTTTTTTCTTTCTATTTCTGGTTTATTTCACTCAACATACTGTCCTCAATGTCCATTCACCTCACAACTTCACTCCTTCATGTAGCAGCTCCATATTCCACTGTATGTATACACCACAGTTTGCCATTCCATTCATCAGTTGGTACTCTTGGCCACCTCCATCCACTGCAAATTGTGAATACTGACACCATAAACCTCATTGTGCAAATGTCCATTCATGTCCCTCTTTTCCTTCCAAGTATATACCCAGTAACTGAGTTGCAGGACCATATGGTAACCCCTTGCTTAGCTTCCTGTGGAACCACCACACTGCCCTCCAGATGGACCGCACCATTCTATTTCCCCACCAACAGTGATTAGGCACACATTTTCTTTATCCACATTTTCTCCAGCACTTGTATCATTCTGTTAATTTTTAAGATGGTTTTATTTACATACCATACATTCCATCCTAAGTAAACAATCAAGGTTCCCTGTATAGTCACGTAGTTACGCATTCACCACCACTATCTATATAAGGACATTTCCATTTCTTCCACAAAGAAAGAGGGAAAAAAAATGACAACTAAAAAGTTACAAAATAAAAAATAAAATTAAAATAAAACACAATAAAAAAAGTCAGACACCACCACCAATGCCAAGAATCCCATATCCCTCCCTTATTTCCTCCTCTTATAGACATTTAGGTTTGGTATATTGCCTTTGTTACAATTAATGGAAGCATATTACAATGTTAGTGTCAACTATAGACTCTAGTTTGTATTGGTTGTATTTTTTCTCCAATACAACCCCATTTCTAACACCTTGCAAAGCTGACATTCAGTTGTTCTCCCTCATGTAAAAACATATTTGTACTTTAACCACAATTACTGACCACTCTAGGTATCACTAAGTTATACAGTCCCAGTCTTTATCTTCTATCTTTCCTTCTGGTATTCTACATGCCCCTAACTTTCCTCTTTGAACCATACTCATAGTCATTTTTCTTCAGTGTACCTACGTTATTGTGCTGCCATCACCCAATATTGTGCTCCAAACCTCTCTCTCCTATCTGTCTCTACTGCTTCCTTAAGTATTTCCTGTAGAACAGGTATCTTGTTCACAAAATCTCAGTGTCTGTCTGAAAATATTTTAAACTCTCCCTAATTTTTGAAGTTTTGCTGGATATAGAATTCTTGGATTTCAGTTTTTCTCCTTCAGTAACTTAAATATATCATACCACTGCCTTCTTGCCTCCATGGTTTCTGCTGAGAAATCTGCATATGTTCTTATCGAGCTTCCTTTGTATATGATGGATCACTTTTCTCTTGCTGCGTTCAGAATTCTCTGTCTTTGACATTTGATAATCTGATTATTAAGTGTCTTGGAGTCAGTCTATTTGGATCTATTCTGTTTGGGGTATGCTGTACTTCTTGGATCTGCAATTTTATGTCTTTGATAAGAGATGGGAAATTTTCAGTGATTGTTTCCTCCATTATTCTTTCTGCCCCTTTTCCCCTCTCTCCTCCTTCTGGGACACCCATGACACGTACATTTGTGCACCTCCTGTTGTCATTCAATTCCCGGAGACCCTGCTCATTTTGTTCATTTGTGTGTAGGATTTCAGATGTCCTATTCTCCAGTTTATGAATCTTTTCTTCTGCCTCTTCAAATCTGCTTTGTTATGTCTCCACTGTGTTTTTCATCTCTTGTACTGTGCCTTTCATTCTCATAAGTTCTGCCAATTGTTTTTTCAAACTTTCAAGTTCTTATGTTCACCCACTGTCTTCTTTATGTCCTTTTTCTCTTTTGCCATATCTTCCCTCAACTCATTGATTTGATGTTTTTTGAATTGACTTAGGAGTTTTGTTTGATTAATAATTAGTTGTTTCAACTCCTGTACCTCAATTGATGTTTAAGTTTTTCATTTGACTGGGCCACATTTTCGTTTTTCCTAATATGATTTTTAATTTTTTGTTGTCTAAGTATCTGGTTTCCTTGATTACCCCAATCAGACTTTTCCAGACCAGACAGGCCCAGGTCTCAGGGAGAGGCTGTATTCAGTATCAGGTTTCCCCGTGGGTGAGACCCAGCAGATTGTGAGACTTTCTCGTGAGGCCACTAGACTCTGTGCTTTTCCTATCCTGCTCAGCAGGTGGTGCTTCTCAGCCCATAGCTCCCCACAGGTGTAAAGAGGTGTCGTTCTTTGAATTCTCAGCAGACCCTGTCCTGGCCAGAGGCAAAGGGTGTCAGAAGCTAAGCTTAAGTTGTTTCTGACCCCCACTCCCGAGGCCCTAGAGTCTGAATTCTCTGAGGATGGGTGGCCACATAAGCTGGGCCCTGCCCCTTTTTCTTAGAGAAGATACACCTCCCGGGGACTTCTCTTCTACACTTGAATTTCTTCTTTGTCTCTGTGACTCTGTTAACTCTACCCTTGTCTGGTCAGAGGTGGCAACCGCAAATGCCTGAGACTTTCTCTAATGAGCTACTTAGTATGAGAGAAAAAAAAAAGAGCAAAAGCCCTTTTCAGAGCCAGTCTCCAGCCCCCCAGTTTCACCAGTCGACTGGTGTTGGCACCTGGTTCTCTGTGCCCCTTTTCTTGGGATACAGCCATTTTCCAGTATTCTGAGCTAATCCATCTCCAAAAGCCTGTTTTTATTTTTTATTTTTTTTCTGTCAGCCCCACCTCCTCTCTGCCAGGAGCGACTCAGGATACTTTTCTGCTTGTTCTGGGTTTATCTGTGGTTGTAACTTGTATTCAGTAGCCCAAATTTGTTAATTAAAACCACAATGGGAGTTTGGTTGAGTCACTTTCTCTCGTTCTGGGTAACCTGCATTACTTTTTTATGCATTTGATTTTAGAATCTTTACTGGAGATCTTTATTTCTTTATGCCATTTTGATCAACTGTCCAGTGTTCTTTCCATTCAATCTGAAGAACTCCCTTTAGCATTTCTTGTAGGGCAGATCTAGAGGGAATGTTTCAGCTTAGCCTGCCATGCCAGCAGGGGATGGGTGCCAGTTCCATAGTTTTGGGAGCTTTACTTACAATTCTTATGCTGCAATCTCAGCCATTTCACCCATTCCAGGATGATGTACAATGTGTGTTCAGTTACGGATGTCCCCCAACAGTTGTTCTACACTATTCACTAGTTGTTCCTGGCTATTTACTAGTTGCTCTTGACAACTAATTAAGTTCCACACCCCTCTATGCCAACATCTTGCCCCACCTCCTATGATTTCTTCTTGACCCACTGTTCACATGTACCTTGTTTAATTTCTATATATATTTGTGAATTTCCATCCCCCCACCTGTCCCATTATTGATTTCTAAATTTATTCCATTGTGGTTGAAGATACACTGTATGAATCCAATACTGTTAAATTTACTGAGACTTGTTTTCTCACCCTAACATATGGTTTATACCGGAGAAGGATCCATGTGACTAGAGATATCAGCTGCTGTTGGGTGAAGTGTTCTATATATGTCTGTTAGGTCTAGTTGTGTTATGGTATCGTTGAAGTCTTCTATTTCCTTATTGATCTCTCTAGACTCTGTTCATTTTTGAAAGTGGTATATTGAAATCTACTACTATTAATGTAGAAACATCTATATTTCCCTTCAAATTTCTCAACATTTACTTCATTTATTTTGGGGCTCGGCCATCAGGTGCATATATATTTAAAATTATGTCTTCTTTTTGACATAATTTATCAGTATATAGTGACCCTTGAAACACTTTTGACTAAAAGACTATTTTATCTGATATTAGAATAGCTACCCCAGCTCCCTTTGGATTAACATTTGCATGGTATATTTATTTTACATCCTCTTATTTTCATCCTACTTGTGTCTTGAATTTAAGGTGAGTCTCTTGTAACCAGCACACAATTTGGTCATGCTTTTTATCCATTGTGCCAATGTCTGCCTTTTTGGAACCAGAGAGTTTAATCCATTTTACATTTAAAGTCATCACTGGTAATGCAGGACTTTCTCTTGCCATTTTACTATTTGGTCTTAGTAAGTCCTCTACTTTTTTGTCCCTCAATTCTTCCATTAATGCCTACTTTTGTATGTATTTGATTTTTTTGTAGTGCATTATTTTGAGTCCCTTCCAGGTTCCTCTCTATATATTTTTCACGGATTTTCTTTGTGGTTACCATGGGGCGTGAATTCAATCTCCTGTATCTATAACAATCACATTTGATTTGATCCCAACTTAATTTCAATACTGTTCTAGTTTGCTAATGCTGCAGAATGCAAAACACCAGAGATGGATTGGCTTTTACAAAAAGAGGGTTTATTTGGCCACACAGTTACAGTCTTAAGGCCATAAAGTGTCCAAGGTAACACATCAGTAATCGGGTACCTTCACTGGAGGATGGCCAATGGCGTCCGGAAAACTTCTGTCAGCTGGGAAGGCACGTGACTGGTGTCTGCTCCAAAGTTCTGGTTTCAAAATAGCTTTCTCCCAGGATGTTCCTCTCTAGTAAGCTTGCTCCTCTTCAAAACATCACTCACAGCTGCACTGAGTTCCTTCTGTTATGTCAGCTCATTTATATGGCTCCACTGATCAACTTAAACCCACCCTGGATGGGTGGAGCAACACCTTCATGGAAATTATCCAGTCAGGGTCATCACCCACAGCTGGGTGGGGTGCATTCCAAAGAAACACTCAAAGAATTACAATCTGATCAACCCTGATAACGTCTGCCCATACAAGATTACATCAAAGACAGTGGCATTTGGGGGACATAATACATTCAAACTGGCACAAATAGTGTATGCAAACACTATTCCTATACCCTTCTGCCCCAACTTTTTTTTGTAGTTATAAATTATATCTTCATAATTATGTCCAAAACTATAGATTTTTCATTACTTTTTTATGCATTTGATTTTAGAACCTTTACTGGAGATCTTTATTTCTTTATGCCACTTTGATCAACTGTCTAGTGTCCTTTCCATTCAATCTGAAGAACTCCCTTTAGCATTTCTTGTAGGGCAGATCTAGAGGTAATGAACTCCCTCAACTTTTGTTTATCTTGGCATGTCTTAGTCTCTCCCTCATTTTTCAAAGACAGTCTTGTTGGATATAACATTCTTGGATAGCAACTGTCTTCTTTCAGCACTTTAAATATTTTGTCCCATTGCCTTCCTGCCCCCACGGTTTCTTTGGAGAAATCAGCATTTAATCTTATTGGGGCTCTCCTGCATATAATATGTTGTTTTTCTCTTGCAGCTTTCCAAACTCTCAACTTGTCCTTGGTATTCACCAGTTTACCATTATGTGTTTGGGCATGTTTCTCTGTGTTCATTGTGTTTGGGGTTCACTGAGCTTCTTGAATGTACATATTCATGTCTTTCCAAGATTTGGGAAGTTATCTGCCATTATTTTTCTCAACATTCCTTCTATCCCTTTCTCTCGGTTTCACTTCTGGAACTCTTATAATGCATATTTTGGTACATCTGATGGTTTCCCACAGGTCTCTTAAGTTCTGGTCACCTTTTTTCATTCTTTTTTCTATTTACTCAGTGTAATTTCAATTCTCTTATATTTGAGCTTATTGATTCTTTCTTCTGTCAGCCCCAATCTGCTATTGAAACTGTCTAGGAAATTTTTCATTATTGTGTTCTTCAACTCATGTAGTTCTGTTGGTTCCTTTTAAAAATTTCGATGACTTGACTGAGATTCTCAAATTGTTCATTCATTATTTTCCTGATATTATTTAGCTCCTTCTGTGTTTTTCCTTATCTCTTGATCATAATGAAGATCTTTTGTTTTTAAAGTTTCTTTCCCAGTATGTCCAAAGTCTGGTGTTCTTCATTAATGGTTCCTGGATTTTTTCTTGTTCCTTTGAGCCATCATATCCTGTTTCTTTGACTTGTAATCTTTTGTTGCACACTGTACATTTTATTATTTTAATGTGGTCTCTCTTGTATCTAGTCCCTGAGCTGGCCATTCCTTACATTTGTTTCCACCCAGAGATTTCCTTGAGTACCTGGAGCTACTCTAGGAAAAACAAACAAAAAAACTCCTTTCATAATCTTTGCAAATTGGCTCTGCATTAGCTGGTACTCTCCTTCAGAGTTTAGCCCTGCTATCAAGAATACTAGCCCAAGGTGAACGTGAGGTGCAGCTCTCTGTCTTTTCTGGGCTTGTGTCTTGTCCTGGGTTAATGGCCTTAGAAATTTCTGTTTAAAGGAATCTGAACTTTCCCCCCTCCTGGGTGTGCTACTCTATGACTTAAAACGGGTAATCCTTTGTCCCATGTTGCTTTTAGTTATGTCTTACACTGCTTTACTTGTCCACAAACTGCTTCTGCCTGCAGTGCAAGTTCTGGAAGGGTAATCGAGAGAAGTTTCCTCATTCAGTTTTTCAGGATGCCACCTGAAAGATTGACAGACACACAGGTACCCCTTTATGTGCATGGGACACTCTGTTGCCTCTGCAACAGGCCAGATATCCAAAATGAAAGCATGGGCCAGCTCCACACTGCACTGGGAAAGGCCAGTAGGGGTGCCATGAGCTTCTGCTGCCATTAAGAACCAACTTTTGGTGTTATTTATACTCTCTGTTGTGTTTTTGTTCTCTATGTCATATATTTCTACTTTAATCCTTGTTATTTCTTTTCCTCTACTTGGTTTAGGATTGGTTTGCTGTTCATTTCCTAGCTTCTTCAGGTGATCCATTCGTTCTTTGATTTTTAGCTCTTTCTTCCTTTTTAATGTATACATTTAGTGCTATAAATTTCCCCCTCAGTACCTCTTTTGCGGCATCCCGTAAGTTTTGGTATGTTGTGTTCTCATTTTCATTCATCTCTATATATTTAACAATTTCTCTTGCTACTTTTTCTTTAATCCACTGATTGTTTAGGAGTATGTTGTCTAACCTCCAGGTATTTGTGAATTTTCTAAGTCTCTGCTGGTTATTGATTTCTAATTGTATTCCATCGTGGTCAGAGAATGTGCTTTGAGTAATTTCAATTTTTTTTTTTTTTAATTTATTGAGGCTTGTTTTATGTCCCAGCATATAATCTATTCTGGAGAAAGTTCTGTGAGCTCTAAAGAATGTGCATCCTGGTGATTTGGGATGTAATGTTCTATACATGTCTGCTAAATCTAATTCATTTATCAGATTGCTTAGGTTTTCAATTTCCTCATTGGTCTTCTGTCTGGTTGATCTATCTATAGAAGAGAGTGATATGTTGAAGTCTCCCACAATTATTGTGGAAACATCAATTGCTTCCTTTAGTTTTGCCAGTGTTTGTCTCATGTATTTTGGGGCACCTTGATTGGGTGCATAAACATTTATGATTGTTATTTCTTCTTGTTGAATTGCCCCTTTTATTAGTATATAGTGCCCTTCTTTGTCTCTCATAACATCCTTGCATTTAAAGTCTATTTTATCTGAGATTAATATTACTACTCCTGCTTTCTTTTGGCTGTAGCTTGCATGAAATATTTTTTTCCATCCTTTCACTTTCAATTTCTTTGTGGCCCTGTGTCTAAGATGAGTCTCTTGTATGCAACGTACTGATGGTTCATTTTTTTTGCTCATTCTGCCAACTTATTTTTTTTTTCTTTTTAATTTTTATTGGGCTTGTTCAGATACCATACAATTATCCAAAGATCCAAAGTGGACAATCAGTTGCCCCTGGTACCCTCATACAGCTGTGCATCTACCACCACACTTAATTTTTGTTCAATTTTTAGAAACTTTTCATTACTCCAGACAGGAAATAAAGTGAAAGATGAAAAGAAAAAAAAAAGAAAAAAAAAAGGAAACTCTAATCCTCCCATATCCCTAACCAACCCCCCTCAATTGTTGACTCATAGTGTTGGTATAGTACATTTGTTATTGTTTATGAAGGAACGTTGAAATACTACTAACTGTAGTATACAGTTTGCAAAGGTATATATTTCTTCCCTATATGCCCCTCTATTATTAACTTCTAATTGTATTGTCATACATTTGTTATGGTTCATGGAAGAGATTTCTAATATTTGTACAGTTAATCATGGACATTGCCCACCATAGGATTCAGTTTTATACATTTCCATCTTTTGACCTCCAACTTTCCTTCTAGTGACATATATGACTCTGAGCTTCCCCTTTCCACCTCATTCACGCACCACTTGGCACTGTTAGTTATTCTCACATCTTGCTACCAACACCTCTATTCATTTCCAAACATTTTAGTTCATCCTAGTTGAACATTCTGCTCATACTAAGCAACTGCTCCCCATTCTTAAGCCTCATCCTATATCTTGGTACCTTATATTTCATGTCTATGAGTTTACATATTATAATTAGTTCCTGTCAGTGAGACTTTGCAATATTTGTCCTTGTGTGTCTGGCTCATTTCACTCAGTATATTGCCCTTCAGGTTTTGTCATCAACACATTTTTTTTTAAGACGGTTTTGTTCACACACCATACATTCCATCCTAAGTAAACAATCGATGGTTTTCTGTACGGTCACATATTTATGTGTTCACCATCTTCACCACTATCTATATAACGGCATCTACATTTCTTCCACAAGGCAGGAGGGAGATTCAAACAAGGTAGAGAGGCAAAAGAAAGAGGAAAAACAAAATGACAGCTAGGAAGCAGCAAAAGGAAAAAAAAAACCTTACATCAAAGTAAAGAGTCAACACCACCAATGTCAAGTGTCTAACATGCCTCCCCTACCTCCCCCTCTTATCTGCATTTACCTTGGTATATCACCTTTGTTACATTAAAGGAAGCATAATACAATGATTCTGTTAGTTACAGTCTCTAGTTTACGTTGATTGCATCCCTCCCCCAATGCCTCCCCATTTCTAACACCTTGCAAGGTTGACATTTGCTTGTTCTCCCTCATAAAAGAACATATTTGTACATTTTATCACAATTGTTGAATACTCTAGATTTCACCAAGTTACACAATCCCAGTCTTTATCTTTCCTCCTTTCTTCTGGTGTCTCACATGCTCCCAACCTTCCTCTCTCAACCGTATTCATAGTTGTCTTTGTTAGGTGTCCTTACATTACTGTGCTATCATCTCCCAAAATTGTGTTCCAAACCACGCACTCCTGTCTTCTCTTACCACGCTGTAGCGCTCCCTTTAGTATTTCCTGTAGGGTGGGTGTCTTGTTCACAAAGTCTCTCACTGTCCGTTTGTTGGAAAATATTTTGAGCTCTCCCTCATATTTGAAGGACAGCTTTGCTGGATATAGGATTCTTGGTTGGCGGTTTTTCTCTTTCAGTATCTTAAATATATCACACCACTTCCTTCTTGCCTCCATGGCTTCTGTTGAGAGATCCACACACAGTCTTATTAAGCTTCCTTTGCATGTGATGGATTGCTTTTCTCTTGCTGCTTTCAGGATTCTCTTTGTCTTTGACATTTGATAATCTGTTTATTAGGTGTCTTGGCGTAGGCCTATTCAGATCTATTCTGTTTGGAGTATGCTGCGCTTCTTGGATCTGTAATTTTATGTCTTTCATAAGCAATGGGAAGTTTTCATTGATTATTTCCTCTATCATTGCTTCTGCCCCTTTTCCCTTCTCTTCTCCTTCTGGGACACAATGATATGTACATTCTTGTACTTTGTTTCATCCTTGAGTTCTGAGACATTGCTCATATTTTTTCATTCTTTTCTCCATCTGCTCCTTTGCATGTAGGCTTTCAGGTGTTTTGTTCTCCAGTTCCTGAGTGTTTTCTTCTGCCTCTTGAGATCTGCTGTTGTATGCTTCCATTGTGTCTTTCATCTCTTGTGTTGTGCCTTTCATTTCCATAGATTCTACTTTTTTTTTTTTGAACTTTCGATTTCTGCCTTATGTATGCCCAGTGTTTTCTTTACAGCCTCTATCTCTTTTGCAAAATATTCTCTAAACTTTTTGAATTGATTTAGCATTAGTTGTTTAAATTCCTGTACCTCAGTTGAAGTGTACGTTTGTTCCTTTGACTGGGCCATAACTTCGTTTTTCTTAGTGTAGGTTGTAGTTTTCTGTTGTCTAGGCATCTGACCTCCCAGGCCACCCCAATCAGGTTTTCCCAGACGAGAACAGGCTCAGGTCACAGAAGGAGGAAATATTCAGTATCCAGTTTCCCTGATGGCTTTTCTTAGAGGGCTGACACACCTGTGCTTTTCTGCCCAGCAAATGCACCTGTCAGCCTGTCACTGGCTGGTGTAAGAGAGGGTGTGGCCTGTGGCTCTCCTCCCCCACGCTTTGAGGTCTGGTTACAGAAAGGCAGGCCCCTCCCTTTCCTCTTGGGAAGCTATGCCCCTTCCAGAGAGGTCATCTGCATATCAGTAAGTTCTTTGTTTCTCTGACTCTGCTGATCAAAGTGTTTTGATTTTAAAATGGCTGACTGTCTTTACTGCAAAGCGCTGCAGGCTGAAAACGGCTGAGGTTTTCTCCACCAAGAGAGAAAGGCACAGAAAAGCTCCCAGGTTCACCCATCAGCCAGAGAGAGCACCTGATCCTCTGGGCTCCCTGTCCTGAGACAGATATGCCCCCCGCCTCTCCCAAGGTCAGTTGTCACTAAAAGCCTCTGTCTGCTTGTTGAGGATTCGCTGCCTGTATTGAGCAGTTAACATTAAAACCCCAGTTGGAACTGGGCTGAGAGAGTGCTGCTCTCTAGTACCGCAAGGCTTCTGTGAGGGAGGGGCTCTCGGCTCTCAGCGCGGGTCTGCAGTTCTACTTACAGATTTTATGCTGCGATTTCAGGCATTCCTCCCAATTCAGGTTGGTGGATAATGAGTGGTCAGTCACGTTTGTCTCCCTGCAGTTACTCCAGGTTATTTACTAGCTTTTTGGTTATTTATGAATTGTTCTGGGGGGGACTAACAGTCTTCCACTCATCTATGCCACCATCTTAGCTCCTCCACCCAATCTATATCTTTTGATTGGGGAGTTCAATCCATTTATATTCAACATTATTACTGTGAAGACATTTCTTGAATCAGCCATCTTAACCTCTGGTTTATTTTTGTGAGGTATATTTTTTCCCTCTCTCTTAATGTCCTTTAACATACCCATACTGCATCTCTTTAGTACTGAACCTTTCTCCATCTCTCTCTCTCTATTCTTTCTTTGTTTCTCTGTTGGTAGAGGTCCCTTTAGTATCTCCAGTAGGGCAGGTATCTCTTGTTAGCAAATTCTCTCAGCATTTGTTTGTGAAAAATTTAAGCTCTCCCTCAAATTTGAAGGAGAGCTTTGCTGGATAAAGTTCTGCTACTATTTTTAAAACATTTCCTTGATTCACCACTCGCCCTGTTACTGCAACTCTTTAGCAGTTTTCAGAATTTTGAGGAAGATGGCTCTGCCAATTTTTCGCAGTCTTTCAAAGATTCTCTGTGGGAACAGCACCCTGGAGCATCTTATGCTGCCACCTTAGTCAACTAGAAGTCTCTCTACTGTTACTTTTTTAAATGGACTCATTCTGCAGCCCCCCTCACAAACGTTCCTGGAGTCTTTTAATTCTTTTTAATTGAATCATATTTTACATTTAAATTATTGATCTAGTTGGAATTTATTTTGGCATAAAGAATTAATGTTAAGCTTTAACATAACTTTAACTGTGGCATAAATTAGCTAACGTTCTGCTTTTTCTTTTCTTTTTCAAATTACTGATCAGATGACTTACTAGCTTTTATTGAATTATCCATATTTTTCTTTACTATTTGATGTGCTACCATTATCACATGCTCAATTCTTCTAAGTCTGGGGTCTCTTTTTGGGCTTAACTTCACTCCTAATTAATCACTTCACTTTCTAAGAAATGTCAATTAAAAATGAGATACCATTATTGACCTATTAATTTAGCAAAAGTCTGATAATAACCAGGTTCTAGTGAAGGGAATAGGTATTACCAATAGGAAAACAAATTGGGAAGGGAAGATATTTTTAGAAATGAAATTGTTACATTATATACCCCACACATATATTCCTACAGGTAAACAAAGTTATAAGGACCATTAGCTGAAAATCTATTGGAATTTTTACATGAATGGTGTTAAAATTATATATTTTCCCCAGGAAAACTGCACATATTCATGTGTTCTTTTATGCCCCCTCCAATCAAATTTTGTAGTCTTTTTGTTTTCTTGTTTTCATCTAGATCCTGCACTTTTCTGTCATTAAAAATTAGCATGAAGATTAAATTAGAAGCCTAAGGACTGAAAAGGTTTCTAGAAATCTAGCTCAATACTCTCCTTTTATAAAAATACATATAGAAAAGTTAAATGATTTGCTCAGGGTCACATTAATTTCTAGCAGTACAGCTGGGATTAGAATCTAAGCCATTTAACCTCTAGTCAAACTTGTCTTTTTACTACACTTTGCTGCTTCTAAAGTAGGTTACAGATTTGTGAAAACTACAACCCACCCAGCCTTACTCAACTGGATTCTATGACTAAAGTAAGCCCTTATTCCCCAAGTCATCCACTGCATGTGATGACATAGCATCCTTGGGGGAATAGAGAAAATATTCACTCAGATAATTGTGTTGTTTATTGAGAAAGACCACATGACTAAACTAATAGGACTATATTAAAACATCATTACCAGGCATAGGTCTAGCACTCAAGACCTGAAATTTGAAACTTTTATTCAACTTTAACAGCTATTCTCCATTAGTCATCATCTCCTCAGGAGGCCCATTCCTGACTTAGTTGACTCTTACTATCATCTCTATGCTGTATAAACATTTATTGTTATACCCTGTATTGCAATTACTTCTTTGTCTGTTTTTTAATCTTAGTTGAACTCATGAATATGTTTTTAAAGTAGGACAAACTAAGTACAGTGGAAGTTCTGAAAAGGAATTGATGAGACTGGAGAAGACTGCACAGAAAAATGTGGTAAGATATTAAGAGATGGAGATGAGAGAGGGGGAAGCTGACAGGCACAGGAAAGAAGATAAGGAGCAAGGGACAAGTCAAGTGTAGGCAGAGATAAAGATGTTTAAGCAGGTTTTAAATCTTGTACCAAAATAACATTCCTACTATGTCTTAATTTCCTTTTGCCCTGTTTGGTCAAAGGTGCTATCATTCCTATCGACTTTTACTTTGCTGTAATCATTCATCACCCTTTTTCCACTCCCATCCAACCCCACAAGCTGGTTCAACCCTTTGAACTTGGGTAGATGACTCACACTCCAGTGTTAGACATTTGCAATAATGTCAGGAAGGTAAACATTCTCAAATTATATCAATAAATATATCGTGTCACTAAATTTATCTAGAATTGAACTATTTTCCTCTTAGCCTAAAAGATCTTTCTATAAAACATAAGCAAACCCCACCAACACATTTTACAGAGGTCCATTTTTCATACTGGAAAAGTTTTGGTCATTTCTAAACCTAAATGGAAAATTTATACTGGGCTTCCAGAAAATCCAAATTAGGAAAACTATGGTTTTTTTTTTTTCATTAGTGTAAATTACAAAACAAGTTTTTGCTGCATTCTAAATGAGTATGTTTAGGATAATTTTTCTTGCATTTAAAAATTTCACTGTTCTACACATCCTTCTGAAGTTGAGCAAACTTTTTTCAGTTTAAGTTTCACATTCTCTCATCCAATTTTTTGAACATCCCATATTCTCAGTATTATTTTAGATACAATTCCAATTATGGTCCTCAAAATTTTCAATGGGAGTAACTTTAAGGTTTTGTTCAATTCTTCTTTCATCTATTTTATAGAAAAGAACACAGAATTTCATTTGTGTTTTGAAAGGAGGAGTCTTTTAACGAATTATAGAGAAATAAAGGAAAGGCTTTTTTTCATTTAATCTTTATGGAATAATGAAAATTCTTGCTTTATGAGATTCTTGGCTTAAGCAAAAAACATTTATTGTATACATATTTCTTGAACAACTTGGTTAAAAATTAGAAATTCTTAAACATGAAGAATGAAAAATGACTCTTTGACTCTTAATACCTAAGAGTAAAACAACCCAATCTGGCAGTTTAAGCATTCAAAGTATTCAAAGAACCAGAATCAGATATAAAAGCAGAAAGGGACCTTTTGACAGCTCAACCCTTTCATTTTACAACCAAGGAACCAGAATCCTAGGAAGGTCAAGTGACTACCTACCAAGCCCCTCTGATTCCCTGACTGGTACTCTTTACTCAACACTTTCACACTTACCTATTTTTTAAAAAGGTTTATAAATTTATATTTTATTGCCTATGTATATAATTCTCTATTTCATTCATCAAAATCTGTATTAGCTGCTAAACAGTCTAGATTCCTTCTAGTCTGTCCACAGAGAAAAACTTTCAAAATGAAGGATCCAGATATTCACAGGAAAATCCTTCAGGACTTATTAATCACTTCATTTCTTTAGGTCAGTAGTTTCTTAACTGTTTTTAGTCACAGTCTTGTTTGCGAATCAGATAAAAAATATGGACCCAGTCCCCAGGGGTGGGGGAAACGTATACAACAGGGGCTTCAGAATTTTGAGGTCTTCAGGCGGAGATCCTTTGCACTAGAAATGTCAAACTTTAGCTAGAAGTTTTTCCATTGACATTCTGTAATTTTTCCTTTCATTATGTGAGACTATATAATCCACTTTATTTTCCTGTTTTTGTGTTTGTTTTGCCTTGTTACTAATGCGGCAGCTTCTCTTAGCCTAGATTTTTCCAACATCATTATTTGGCACACTGCCCTTCCCACCTTTCTCTTTACCCCTGAGCAATTGGCTTTTATTCTTTCACTAATGTGTTAATGGATTTATGTTTTAAGAATATCTTTTAATTTTTTGCTTTTCGCAAGTATTTACTGCATTCACAAAAAATTAATTTTTAGAATAATGAATATGAATGTTCAGAATGATTTTTTCTCATATTTAAAATTTTCAGCTGTTCCATACTTCCTTTTTTTTTTTTTTTTTTTTTTTTTTGATTTTATTTATTTATTTTTCAATAAAGTTTAAATCCTTGAGGGGTACAGCATCACACGGATTCGGTGTCCAATGGCCTTAGCAGGAAGATTGCTTCGGAATTTGGCACGAACCATGCCACTATTTCCATGAGCACGAGTTACCTTTCCCCAGATTACTCTGGTTTTGTTAGGTTTGCCACCAGGAGTCACTGTGTTGTTTTTTGCTTTGTATACATAAGCACATCTCTTGCCCAAATAAAATTCAGTTTCATCTCGGGCATAAACGCCTTCAATTTTAAGAAGAGCTGTGTGCTCCCTCTGGTTCCGAAGACCCCTTTTATAGCCAGCAAAAATGGCTTTGGACCACAACCTTCCAGACATATTTGCCGTTTTAGAAGTCCTGTTCCCAGCAAGCCTCCACAGGCTCCAAGATGGCGGAAAAAGCCATACTTCCTTTTTAAACTTTTTAAATTGATGTATAATTTGGATACAATAAAATGCTAAAATAAAATCTTAAAATGTTTAGTTCCATCAGTTTTGACACATACGTATTTTTAAAATTATAAGCTACTTTAAATTATTTTTGGAAGCAAGAAGAGTATAAATGAATAAATAATTACTTGATTCATTCATTACTTGATCTGTGACAGCCTGGCAGGGAGGAACAGGAAGAAGGTGGGATTAGAAATAAGGATGAAGATAAGACATTTTCACAATTGTATAGAAAGGCCAAGTGGGTGGCAATAAGAACCATGAAGGAACAAGATAAAAACGTATTACTCTTAAGGCCAGAAATGAACAGAATAGAAAAGAAGAAGGAAGGATGGTTGCGGAGCCCACCTCACACATTATTTGTTTAATAATTCTCTATTTCATTCATCAAAACCTGTATTAGCTGCTAATAAGCTTCCTTATTCACTCAACAAGCATTTATTATGAGCCTATTGTGAATCAAGATTGTGTAAGTCAGATACCCTGCCTCCTCAAAGTCACAGGTGTAGCAGAAATTTAGTAATGAACTCAGAAGTTGCCCAAATCCTTAAACTTCTGATAGCAAGTAACTAAATAGTCTCACACTGATTAAAAGTTATGCATCTAAACAATTTCATATCATTACTGAATTTGATAAATAAAAGATTTAGTTTATAGGCTAATTGGTTATTTACCTAACTCCCTGAAGTAATTAAATTGTGAAAAGTGATGTGAGTTGCATAATGAGAGTCAGTATATTTCAAACTGGTTATATATGTTATTTCACCCCCAACCCCGATGAACAAAAAACGACACAGGAAACAAGTTGATTCCCAGACTTAATACCCAGAAGTTACAAATCTCACATTAAAATAACAATTTTGGTTTGAGTGTATTAAATACAAAACAAAAATATAATCTAGTATTAATCCAAGTATCTATTTAAAATACCCAATTCCCCGAATTCATTTAACTCCTTTTGCAAGAAGTTACTCTTATGAAGTTACTCCATATTTTTTCAAATCTCATTTGAAAATTTCATTTTGGTTCCTTAATTAGAAGTCAAATGAAGTATCTCAAAAAATCCAGCATTTAATTATCTTCTTTTTGTTGTAACAGACAGTCCCTCTGCTACTGCTTTGCCTCAGTACCAACAACTTTCAACAAAATTCAAGTTCATTGATATGATTCATTCATCAGCAAACTTCTGAGTATTTACTAAGGATCAGGGATTGCGTTAAGAACTAGAAATACAGTAAGGAAGGATTTTTTTTTTAATAACAAAAAAACTTAATTCAGCAAATAAAAAAGAGCTTTCTGTTTTTAAGCACCAATAACTGAAACACGAAAAAGCTACAAATGAACAGTTAAGGTGTTCTTATTTTCAGCAAAACAAAAATCATTTCAATGAATTAACAAAATCAGTATACAGAAGAGTATTCCAATGGAGAGTTAACACTTCAATTGAGAAAATGCCATATTCAAAACGAAAGTAAAAGCAGACAAAGCCTGGGCACATAACTGCTTATATTTCATTATTTAATGATAAGACAGGAAACCAACAATTTGAAAGGACATTACTAAGATGTTATATTTTTCTAAAATATCTTTAACAGAATTTTTTTCTCCAATGAGAAAACAAGCTTATTAACTACTCATTTTTTCACTATTGTTCATTCTAAGTTTCTATCACTCTTCAAAGAACTAAGCTTCTTCCAAAACCAAATGTGATATAAAGAAATTCAGTAATTTGACCTTAAAGCTTAAGCTTGCCAATTATAAGTAACACAAATTTTTGTGTGTCACTTGATTATAGATGAATTTCCTCACTCAAACAATAAAAACAGATTACAATTCAGGGGACATCTATCAACAAGTGACAAAAGTTGTTGAGCATGAGGGAGTAGTTCAAATTAAAAAGGCATAGAAACCAGTATGAAACATGTTGCTTAACATGCTCTGTTTAAAATAGCTAAGCAATTTATTAAGAAAAATAAATTACTCTTAAACTCCCAGAATTTCCTTAATTGATACCCAAAAAGTAGAGTTTCAGTCACCAATGAACCAAATTAAGAAATAACAGTAAAACACAACTGGATCTAGACTCTTCTGAAAAATGGTTTGAAATAAGAAAAACGTGTCTCAGAGGTTGTGATATCATCACTCCCTGAGAAAATAATATCTCCATTTAACTACCCTGTCCCACAAATACTTTCTTGTTCTGATTTCTTTGGGCATTAAAAAAAATGAGAATATTTTAAATAAAAATATATAGAAAAACCATTCGTAGGAACTTTTAAACGAAGACAAAAGCTGAACAAACATAGTCAAAGGCATATTAAGTGAGGGTGGAAGAAGGGTTGGAATCATGAACCTACATTTTAGCCAAGGAGAATTTTTAGTTCTCCAAAATTTATTTAAATCAATTAAGGGGGGAAAAGCCCATTTTGTTTAAAAAGATGCAATTTCATTTTATGCTTATATCTTTGGGTAAAGTAAGATTAATACCACAACAAACATGAATTCATTCTTTGGTGAAAAGGAGTAACTTAAAAATTGAAACAGCTCTAAAAGACTAACTCAATTCTGTAGGAATGAGGAAAGAAATTTAGCAAATTGTTTATCAAAATCAAAACCAAAGAGACCTAGAATTAGAGCTACTCACAATTGCCCCGATTCAATTAAATGAAATCTTGAGTAGCAACTAAGAAAAACAGTAGCTAACAGAGGCAGAACTAAAATTGGTCCCTCAGTGAAACCTTTTCTACACCAAAGGTTAAAATTTCTATCCCTCAGTCATTAAGCATTTTAAAATGCTGTATTACAATACCAGTGATGACAATTTCAATTTACAAATAAGTATCCATATATATTTTATTTATGTAAAAATGACGATTGTCACATCCCAAACACAAAAGTAAACGAATAAGAGGAAAAACAGGCTTAATACTGGTTTACTTGTTTTTTTTTGTTTGTTTTTGTTTCTGGTTTTTGCTCACAGTTACTAGGGGGAGAAAAAAAACCACTCCAAGAGAGGTTGCCAGCACCCCAGAAGGCATTTCTGCACATAAAGAGTTAATGGGCAGGCAGTTCAGCTAAACAGTCAGTGACCATTTGCAAGCCTCCTAGGTATATTCCCAGCAGACACATTATCAGATTAAAGGAACTGCAAACAAACTGGGTTGAAACCATTCTTTGTCCAAACCCAGCCTCTTCTTCCTGTGATGTCATATTACAAATCAAGCAAGCCTTTCTTTTTCACTTCAGAAAAAGCCCATCACACAATACAGCCTGCAACGGAGGAAAAGGCCTCAATTCAGCAAGAGCTAACATGCTTAGGAATTTATTTCGGAACCTTTAAAAGACACTTCTGCCTCCAGCATCTGGGATCCACTGCAGGAACACCAAAAAGGAAAACTTTGTTTAAAAGGAATAAGAAGTAAACGAAAACAAATTGGGAATGTTCAAGTCTCTGGAACTCTGCACTGAAAAGCAAAATAAGATTGATAACTTCAGCTTAAACATTCCGGAGCTTAAAGAAACTTTAATTTTGCAACATTCATCTTGACTACTGGAATACAAGTTTACAAGACAAGCAGTTTTACTGCCATCTTGAAAAGCAGTTTTTTCTTTAAATGTATAATCCTCTGAGTTGGCTATATTCGAATGCATTTTTAAAAGAAGTTTCTCATCAGTGAACCAACCCCTGGATTCACCGATTTTTCTGGAGTCCAGAAAATGAGAGTATTTTCCTGTTGAAGAAACAAGTGGAAACTCTACAGCAGCAAATTTCATGTTTCTTCTGGAGATTTCGGAGAAAAAGGAAATATTAATAAAACCACCCAAATATCCAAAGAATCTGAACATGTACCAGAGGTGATAAACTAGTTACAATCAAAATATCAAAGGAGACTGCAGCTGACAAAAGAACTTCCACACTTTCCCCATTGAAGAAGCAAGTGGAAACTTTACAGCAGCAAATTGCACATTTCTTTTGCAGATTTGGAGAAAAAGGAAATATTAATAAAACCACCCAAAGATAAAAAAGAATTTGCATATATATGGGAGGTTTTAAACTGGTTACAATCTGAATACCAAAGGAGATTGCAGCTGACAAAAGGACTTTAACACTGTAAACTGGAAGTGCCTTTACAATGGTAAGCATTAACAGCTCCAACTGTTCCTATGATGACTCTTTCAAGTATACTTTGTACGGGTGCATGTTTAGTATGGTGTTTGTGCTTGGGTTAATATCCAATTGTGTTGCCATATACATTTTCATCTGCACACTCAAAGTGCGAAATGAAACTACGACTTACATGATTAACTTGGCAATGTCAGACTTGATTTTTGTTTTTACTTTACCCTTCAGGATTTTTTACTTTGCAACACGGAATTGGCCATTTGGAGATTTACTTTGTAAGATTTCAGTGATGTTGTTCTATACCAACATGTATGGAAGCATTCTATTCTTAACCTGTATTAGTGTAGATCGATTTCTGGCAATCGTCTACCCATTTAAGTCAAAGACTCTAAGAACCAAGCGAAATGCAAAAACTGTGTGCATTGCTGTGTGGTTAACTGTGATGGGAGGCAGTGCACCAGCAGTTTTTTTTCAGTCTACCCACTCTCAAGATAATAATACCTCAAAAGCCTGCTTTGAAAATTTTCCAGAAGCCACGTGGAAAACCTATCTTTCAAGGATTGTAATTTTTATTGAAATAGTGGGGTTTTTTATTCCTCTAATTTTAAACGTAACCTGTTCTAGTATGGTGCTAAGAACTTTAAATAAACCTGTTACATTAAGTAGAAGCAAAATAAACAAAACTAAGGTTTTAAAAATGATTTTTGTACATTTGGTCATATTCTGTTCCTGTTTTGTGCCTTATAATATCAACCTTATTTTCTATTCTCTTATGAGAACACAAACATTTGTGAATTGCTCAGTAGTGACGGCAGTAAGGACAATGTACCCAATCACTCTCTGTATTGCTGTTTCAAACTGTTGTTTTGATCCTGTAATTTACTACTTTACATCGGACACAATTCAAAATTCAATAAAATTGAAAAACTGGTCTGTTAGGAGAAGTGATTTCAGATTCTCTGAAGTTCAAGGAACGGAGAACTTTATTCAACACAACATACAGACCTTAAAAAGTAAGATATTTGACAATGAATCTACAATATAAGCTGCCTGAAATAAAACTACTGGGACTTCACTGGAACAGAACCTACATAAGCTCCTTCAACTGTGAAAAGTGGTTTGGACAAACTTTCTCACCTTGGAAAGATAATAAACACATGGACATTTTAAAGGTTTTAGTATAAAGAAAAATTGAGTTCATTGTGTTAGGCATTAAAATATATTCCGTTCTTGTATACACTCCATTTTTTCTGAGCCATTTTGATTTGTACTTTCCTTGTCATTAAAAACATCCCTAAAAAGGTTGTTCCAAGTCCAAAGGTGACTGATTTCAATCGTGTGATCTTCTGTACTGCCTTTGAATTCTTTAGTAATTTTACACTAAATGATTTATGCTAACTAGAAGTTTCATTTAAGTATTATTTTTGACATATATCTAATTTGTTTCAATATGAATTAAAACTGCTAATCAATGTTTTTAAAACGAATAACATAAATAAGAAAGGTAAGTAATTTTAAGTAATCATTAGTGTTTCCCAAAAAATAGCTGAAAATGCAGTCTTCTGTAGAATGATGACTATACTAACACTTTAAGGCTGTCAGGCACTTATTACATGTAACAGAAGTTTTATCTTCAATTCACCAAAAGCAGCCTAACTATACAGCTTTTCAAAATGATATATGCCACAGAAAAAAGGAGAAGAAACATAGAATGCTATACTGCTAAGCAGATTTTTAAAAAGCAAAATATTACCAGAGGTATGTTTTAAAGGTACATTTATGTCACAATAAAGAACTTGAATTCCAAGTATTTTAAATCATAGGAACTACAGAAAACACCAGAGGTTGACTTTTTATGAGAAAGCGAAATACAGTATGTGGCACTTAGAAAAGTGATTGAATATATTGATTATATAGATTAATATAAATAATATATATATATTCCCTTCCTCTTCTAAACTTTCTAAGCCAAATATTGAATAGTTGAAGATATGTTATTTCACATAAGCGAACTGTTATTGTATATCAAAATAAATTATGAAGTAAGGACACAGTTCCTTACATAAAAAGTAGCAAAACTACATTTTCATCTCACTAAACATAAAAAAAGGTGTGGATTTAAGCTATAATTTAGATATGAAATTCCAACTAGACTAAAACTTTTAAAATCTTCCAACATTATCTTTTTTAAAAGTTAAAGTAGTTCTCCAAAAATCAACTTAAAAAGAATGCTTTCTATTTGAGAAAAAGGGCATGTAATTAAATGCTTCAGCACTTTGCCAGATTCAGCAGTTAACCTTACTTTCACTGTCTTAACTTTTTCAAGTCCTGAATACAACTTTGGGCAAATTTGATTTTTGCTGTTGTCTGGGTTTGGGCTACAATGATTTTAGACAAATCACAATAATTTGTTAGTTAAGTAAACCTGTTTTCAAAAAAGCACTAGTAAGGAGATTTTCTTTAGCGACCCCTATGTTGTCTTTTGATAAACCTAAAGCAAAATAATTGCTTTTAAAAACAAAAATCACTAGTGAAATAATTAAGCAAGGTCTCATGTCCTGACAGAAGTCTATATTCTGTAAATATGTTTTCTTCCGTTGATCCTGAAGTTCCTTTATTTGATACCACACCCAAGAGGACAAAAATACATTTAGCATTCTTAAATATATATTTTTGAGTTGAAAAACAACTAATAACTTGCTGGGAAAGGGATGGGGACTTTGTAAGCATTTTTCCTTTGAGATTTATTGGAACTCTCCTCTGCCTAAGATCTGTAAGTAAAATTTTAAAATACAAGCAAACAGTCATCAGTTCATACACAGCTGTGCTCACTTGGGAAATTTTTGTTGCCCATTGTGAACAGAAAGATACTTTACTCTTCATAAAGTAATACATAACAGATAACCAATATTAGTTTCCTCATCTAGAACTGGGTAAAATTAGTTTTCTCATCTAAATATTGGGTAAATCTTATCTACATGGACAGAAAGTATCAGAACAAAATTCAAGTTATTTTCCTTTGCTTGTTAATATGTATATTTTAAAGGTAAATTATATATTCCAGTGTTTTTTCTTGCCTCATTATTCAGAAAACCTTTATGTATATATTGTAACTCCAAGGATTTCATTTCTTATTATTTTAAAAATGACTATACCAAGCCTGTGACCCCCAACCCCCTGAAAAAAAAAAAAAAGAAAAGAAAAGAAAACAGAAAAACCCTGCCCACTGCTTCTGGATTTTTTTTTTTGTAGGTATATTTGAAAGGATTATTACAAGAGGGCCTGGAGAAGAGACTATTGTCATAGTGGGGGAGGGACTATTGCCACAGGGAGACAACTCGACCAAGAGGTCTGCAAGGATCTCCTGCCCACTGCCTCTCATATCTTTATACAAGAGAGGATGATTTAACTACCTTCTCTCCCACATTAACACCCTTCAAAGGGACAGAGTAAGAGAAGAAAAATTTTCAGGTGTGAAAAACAACTTTCCGGCATTCTAATGATTGATTCTGAACTTATAATTTATCTTTTCAAAGAAAATACCAACCAAGTAACTAGTTCACTCAAAAGATAAAAAAAAAGGTATGAAAATATATGTGTCATACATAATGTAGCCACAGGAAATTAAAGAAACTGAAGGCATTACTTCATCAAGCAATTTTGATAAATTCAAAATAATGAAAATAAATTTGAAATTCCGAATATAGATGTTCGTTTTTAAAGAAATTAGCCACTCAACTGAAGAAAGAAAATAGAAAATGCAACATCAGCAAACTGCATATCCCCAACAGAAACATTTGATTTATAAATGGCATGTGGATAACAACAGCCTGAAGCAATTGCTTTTTTGGTTCTGCAATTTGGATTCCTGATGAACCAGGCACCTTTGTCTTTTGTAAATATATTGTTCCAATACATTGTCTAGAAGAACCTTTACTACCTCCCAACAGGTAAACTATTTTCTAGTACCTGCCTGCCACTCCTCCCAGAGGTCATAAGTGAGAGAAGACACGAGCTGGTGCTCACAGTGGGTTTTGCATAAAAACAATTCTATAAACTGCATAGGTGTGGCCAAAATCTCAGTAAACTGTGCTTTTGAAAAGGTCTTTGGGGCTGGCCTGGAAACTGAATTACCAATTTATAACACAATTTCTGAGAAATAAATTACAAAATGAGGACACAGAACATACTTAAATTGACCAAAGTATTAACGACCAACAATACCTACTCAAATGGCAACATTTTCCAGAGATCAACATGTACATACTCCTAAAATCACGAATTCCCAAATTTGTTTTCTCACTTTCTTCATCTTTTTTACCTGATATCTGTGACACGCCAATCTCAATTATATAAAGCAACTGAGACCAGGATAACAAAAGAATAGAAAACTAGGCAAGCTTCTTTCTCTACCAAGTCCTTCCCTTCCCTCATCCCCTCAAAAATAATTTACTATAATAATCTCTTAAAAGGACAAAATTATCTTAAGCACTAGTAAAAGCAATATCCCAGAATTAGGGGTATTTCATCAATTTAATTATCAATTTTCAAACTCAATCAAAGCTTGCTTTACTCATACAGATTAAAACATTATATGATTTTGAAAATCATTAAAACTTAATGGTAAGGGTAAGAAAAATATTTGTTGCATACTTACAGCAGAGTGATAGTTAACAGCTGTTATGGGTTGAATAATGCCCCCCACAAAGACATGTTCAAGTCCTAACCCCAGTCCTGTGGATGTGAACCCATTCTGAAGATGTTATTAGTTAAGGTGAGGCCAAACTGGATGACACTGGGCCTTAATCCAATATACGGTGGCAGTCCTTAGAAGGAGAGGAAACTTGGACACAACAGTGGGTAACAGATGGAAAGAGAGATGGCCATATGACAGAAGCAACGATTGAGTTATGGACTGACAGAAGCCACCACCAGAATGCAACACAGTTCAGAAAAAAGCAGGGCTCTGTCAACACCCTGATTTTGGACTTTTAGCCTCCAAACCTGTGAGACAATAAATCGCTGTTGCAATTTAAGTCAGCTAGTCTAAGGTACTGTTTGACAGCAGCCCTGGCAAATAAAGCCAAGTGCCATTTAGTGAATGTGCTGAGTTCAGCTATCTTATCAAAATGGCTCTTGGTAAATTTACAACTTAGAACTGAAAGGGACTGGAGATCATCTGATACAATCACCTTAAGTTAGATTAAGTAAACTGAGGAGCTAAAAGGCTAAGTAACTTGCACAACGTTACACAGCAAGTAAGGTAAAGCCAGGATAAAAACTCAATTTTCGTGATTAGTCTGTTTTACTGGTGGCAAGGGCACATGCAAAGGCCCTAAGGAAGAGAACTTGGTATACTGAAAGGATTAAAACAAAACTAGGGTGATGAAAAAGTTTCCGTAATAGATGGTGGTGATGGTAGCACAACACTGTCAATGTAATTAATACTACTGAATTGTACACCTGAAAGTGGTTAAAGTGGGAGATTTTGAGTTTCATATGTTACCAAAATAAAAAGTTAAAAAATAAAACAAACAAAAACACCCAATGTGGCTGGAGATATATAAAGGGCTGAGATCTTAGATGTACTTAAAGCCATGTTAGAATCTGAGGAGATGTGGAAAGCCCTGAAGTATTTCAAGTAAGAGAGACATGATCAGATTTGCATTTCAAAAAGAACCTTCTGATTACAGAATAGAGAAGCATTTGTTCTCAGCAAAAAGAGGAAAATAAGCATGATAAGAGCTGTATTTATTCAACTTAATTGTAAAGGGTTGTCTTTGTCCTTTATTCTGATTATGTCTTTCCTACCTTATTAAAATGGCCTTCATTTTTTAAATGATGGTGTGGTAGCTGGGAGGCTGTATGTACCTCAGAAAAGGTCATGTTCCTTTAATCAGTTCCTGTGGTTGTAGACCTATTATGAGTAGGATCTTTTAATTAGGTTATTTCAATTTAGATGTGATCCACCTCATTCAAGGTGGGTCTTAATCCTTTTAGTGAAGTCCTTTATTAGAGGATAAAGGACACACAGAAAACAGAGATGAAATTAAGAGAAGCTCACAGAAAAAGCCCCAGAGAGGTTTAGAGAAAAGGCCACAGACGGAGAAAGCAGCAGAGGCAACAACGCCCGGGAGAGAAGGACCAGCAGATGTCACTGTGTACCTTGCTATCTGACAGAGAAGCCCAAGCTTGCTGGTTAACTGTTCTTCAGAGAAGGTAGTGTCCTGTTGATGCCTTACTTTGGACATTTTCATGGCCTCAGAATTGTAAACTTGTAGGTTAATAAATTCCCATTGTAAAAGCCAGTCCATTTCTGGTATATTGCATTTTGGCAGCTTTACCAAACCAAAACAGACGGTGAAGATAGATGGAAGGTATATTTTAATATAGCTACTTGGCAAAATTAAGTTTGCAGCCTTTGTGGAGAAACTGGTACCCTCTGTACTGGTTTGAATTTTATGTACCCCATAAAAGACTATGTTCTTTTAATCCAATCTTGTGGGGGCAGAACTACTGTGGGTGGGACCTTTTGATTAGATTATTTCCATGGTGATGTGACCCTGCCCACTCAAGGTGGGTCTTAATTAGTTCACTGGAGTCCTTAAAAGAGCTGACACAGAACCAGATGCTGAGACAGAAACGCCCTGGGAGAAACAAGCAGAAGGACCCAGAGAAACTAAGACAGAAGCCCAGAGACATTTTGGAGAGAGCCATTTTGAAACCAGAGCCCCAGCAGAGAAGGACCAGCAGACATCACCATGTGCCTTCCCATGTGACAGAGGAACCCTAAAGCCATTGGCCTTCCTTCAGTGAAGGTATCTTCTTGTTGATGCCTTAGTTTGGACACTTCTATGGCTTTGAAACTGTAAATCTGTAACTTAATAAGCCCCCTTTATAAAAACAAATCCATTTCTAGTATTTTGCATTCTGGCAGCTTTAGCAAATTGGAATACCCTCACACTGCTGGTGGGAATGCAAAATGGTACAATCCGTATAGATGAACATTTGATGATATCCAATACATACACACACACACACACACACACAAACACAAACACACTTATCTTTTCACCCAGCATTCCCATTTCCTAGGGATTTACCCTGGAGACACACTTTCAGTAATATAAGAATACTCATGTACAAGGCTTTTCACTTCAGTATTATTTGAAATTGCAAAATATTGGAAACTACCTAGATGTCCAAGCACAGGAGATTGACTGAATAAGCTGTAGCCCATATACACACTGTAGTACTATGCAACTATAACAAGGAGGTAATAAAGAGTGAGGAAGATTTTCATAAAATGACATGGAATGATTTCTTTCCAGGAGATATTAAATGAAAAAATCAGAAGCATAAAAGTATACATACACTAGGGACCTTTTGTGTAAGAAAAAGAAAATAACATACATATATCTGCTTATTTTTACAAAAAGAATCACAGGAAGGATAAACCATAAAATAAGTAAGAGGGGTAGGGAATGGGATAAGAGGGATACTGAAGGGTATGACACTTGCCTGAAAATACATTTTTGTATAATTTTGAGTTTTGGAAACATATTCTACATTAGAAATCAGCAAACATTTTCTTCAAGGGCCAGATGGTAAATATTTTAGGCCTGTGGGCCATTCAAACCTGTTGTAACCATCTGAGTTTGCATTTTAGCACAAAAGCTGCCATAGATAATACATAAACAAATGAGAATGGCTGTGTTTCAATAAAATGTCATTTACTAAAAACAGGTGGTTGGCAAGGATGTAAAGGACCTATATTCAGAAAACTACAAAACATTGCTAAAAGAAATCAAAGAAGACCTAAATAAACGGAAGGACATTCTGTGTTTATGGATCAGAAGGCCAAATGTCATTAAGATGTCAGTTCTACCCAAATTGATTTACAGATTCAATGCAATCCCAATCATTTCACACCTACTAGAATGGCTACCATTAAACAGGAAACTACAAGTGTTGGAGAGGATGTGGAGAAACAGGAACACTTATTCACTGCTGGTGGGAATGTAGAATGGTACAGCCACTGTGGAAGACAATCTAGCGGTTCCTCAGCTATGTATAAAATTGCCATATGATTTGACTATCTCGCTACTAGGTATACACCCCAAAGAACAGAAAGCAGGGGTGCAAACAGACATTTGCACACTAATGTTCATAGTGGCATTATTCACAACTGCCAAAAGTTGGAAGCAACCCAAATGTCCATGAACTGATGAATGGATAAACAAAATGTGGTATATACATCTAACGGAATTCTATTCAGCAATAAGAAGGAATGAAGTCTTGATGCATGCAACAACACAGATGAACTTTGAGGACATTATGTTGAAGGAAATAAGCCAGACACAAAAGGACAAATATGGTATAATCTCATTAATACGAACTAAATATAATAAGCAAACTCATGGAGTTAATATCTAGAATATGTTACCAGAAGATAGAATGAAGATAGAGAATGGGGAACTGAAGCTTAATTTAAGCAGAATTTTTAAATAAGGTTGATTGTAAACATTTGGAAACAGAGGTGATGGTAACACATTATCATGTATGTAAACAACAGCACTCAACAGGGAGTGTGACTGTGGTTGAAAGGAGAGGTTTAAGGTCATGTATATCATTAGAACTAAAGCTAGAGGATAAAACAAGGGACTATAACATCTACCCTATTGTGGATGAAGGTGGTTAATAGTACAAATACAAGATTGCTCTTCTATGAAGAACAAGGTTTTAATAGGGTGGTATATGGGATTGTGACAAAGGTATCACACCAAAGCTAAGTGTCAATAATTGGGGTTGGGGGTAGTAAATTGGGCATGGGGTTTTTCTTTTTGGAGCTATGAGAATGTTCTAAAATTGACTGTGGCAATGAAAGTGCAGCTTTTGATTATACTAAGAGTCACTGACTGTACACTTTGGATGGATTGTATTGTGTATGAATAAAACTTTTAAAACAAAACAAAACAAAAACAGGTGGCTGGCCTGTAAGTGACTATGTGCCAGCCCCTTTTCTATAGAGACCAAAACAAAAAAACAAAAAACAAAAAACCCCCACAAAGAACAACAGCAATAACAAGTCAACAAAGATGAGAAAGGGAGAAAGAAAAACTACAACTGCATTTATATTAATATCTTATTTTAATGCCTAATTCTAGTCAGGGTTTTGCTGCAAACTAGTGTTAACTCAGTTAAATTTTTTTAACCTCTCTATGTTGACCTCTTTCTTCACCCTCAAGGATTTTGGTCTAGATGTTATGCAAGGTCCATTCCATGCCTGATAGCCTATGCCTCTCATTCCAGTCAGTTATGACTTACATCTACTCCTTCCTTTTAATAATCACTGTCATGATCATTGCGAACCAGTCACACTGGGACCACAGCAATTTCTCCCTCACTCAACTTGCTTCCTCCTCTCTTCAATCTATCCAGAACAGATTCACCTATTAAATCACCACTTTGCCCCTGTCAGTTAATATGGAGTTTTAAAACCTATCAGATTCTCTACTGTCTGAAGGGAGAAGATCAGTTTCAAAGTTCAAAGTTTCCACAATATGGCCCTCAGCTACTTAGTATTCTGCCTTCTTCTCTGTTTCTTAAACAAGACTCCTGTTCCCCAGGTTGGTCTACAACTTGACCTGTGTCTAGACTCTAGACATTTAGACATAGCACACCTTACCCCCAGTCTGTAAAGCTCACTCTGTCCCTCTTCTCTATGACAATCCTTTTCTTCCTTCAAGGCCCTGTTCAATCCTAGTCTAAAACAAAATCTTATATAATGCTTATTGTCTGTATCACTTATTTGGTATTTACTTACTGCCTTTGTTAGTTACTTTTTTACTTGGTTTATGTCTTATCTTCCTGACTAGATACATCACACTCCTTGAGGAAAGGAATTACGCTTTATACTTTTTGTATTCTCTACAGGGCCTAACATAGGATTGAAATAGAGGGAGTAGAGACTGGAAGGAAGAGACCTAGAGTCAAATGCAAATTAGGTATTTGCCTACCACAGTGAAAGTTAATTTTTAGTAGCTATTAACTGTTTACTTATACAGCACCTACTCCAAGTATTTTTCAATGTAGTTCTAATAAATATCCTATAACTACACGTAAAAATGTAAAGAAAATATAGATTGCCTTTTGTTTCACCAAACCTATAGTTCATATAATTCTTCAAAAGCCCAAGGGAAAAAGGCAAAATTTCCTTTGTCTGTACTATCCCAAAACAAGAATTCAACTTAAACTTTGTGAAAAATGAAGTCTTTAGTAAAGAAACCCCTCCCTCCAGATGTTTCCAGATAAAGAGAGAGGGGCATTGTATGTTGGGAAGAAAGTCTGATTATGTTCTAAAAATATATTTATGGAAATTATACACATTTTCTGCATATTTAGGCTATTTAAAATATTTTTAAGTATAAATATGTATATTTAATCAATGTAAAAAAATTTACTAAATGTTTCTATAAAAGTTTCCTCTGAAGTTGACAAAATTATAAAAATAAAGCCTACATATATAATGCCTCACATTTAGAAACAAACACAATCCAAAATGAATGTGAAAGTATAAAGCACAGTTGTATGTTTTCTTTTGGATTAGAAAGTTGTTAATGTGCATGGTTAATAAAAATAAAATCACCGAATACAACTGAGTGTATTTGTTGTATATCTGTATTCCAGGTCCCACCCAATCCTACTCCTTAAACAACTTCTTTTAATTATTTGTTGGCTACTTTTGCTTTCGGTGGGGAGATTCTTCTTTTTCTTGCAGTTATCACCATAACCTTCCATTCCCACAGGATATAAATACAGAAGGATTTTCCTAGCTATTCTTGTTTGTACTTGAATAATGAACTAAGACTGCCCCTGGGGTCATTACTGACAATGATTCATCACTAAAGCAATATAACAAATTACAAATGTAGTGTAACTGCAATGCTGGAGTTCACTGAGGCCTTTGTTTCCCTGAACTTTTTCCCATTTTGAGAAGAGGAGGGGAGGGAAGATGTGGGGTGCCAAGGGAGAAGAGAAAAGTTCCACATACTTACAGTAATCCAGAATAAATAGGACCAATACTGTTTTAACTGTGCTCTCAGTTTTCTGTTCTTAAGAAATCACTGTATAGTGCAAAAAGAGGATGAAGTTAAGGGGACTAACAATTAATTGTGACATTCCTAAAGTACAACATTCCCATCAATGTCCATTTATTGCTCATAATAACTCTGAAGGTATTATTATTCCCATTTTACAGATAAGGAAAACTGAGTTCTAAATACATAAAGGAAAACTGAAATCTAAATCTAAATCTATATCTATATCTATCTATATCTGTATCTTGCTCTGGATCACACAAAAGCAAGTTACATGACATCTCTGAACCTCAGGATTCCTTATCTGTAAAACAGGGATAGCAATGTTTACCTTTTAGGGTTTCTGTGAAGATTAAAGGAGTTCTGGTGGCTCCAAAGCCCTGGCTTCTTCTGCTACAGCATAATAAGACTCACAAAGAAAAAAAGCTAAAATAACAGATAAAACACAAGAGAGTAATCGTGATAATGCGTATGTTGTGTAAGAAACGAATACACTGAGAGGCAGGCGACGTACAGACTGACAGCACAGTCTCTGGAGCCAGACAGAAGGAGTTAAAATTCTCGCTCTGCTAACTAGGTTTGTGGCCAACGGAAACTTTCTCAATTTCTCCATGCCTCCCTTTCTTCCTTTGTAAAATGGTAAAAATGACAGTGTCTATTCCATAGAGTTGTGAGAATTAAATGAGTTAATACTTTTAACAGTGTGTGGAACAGCACATGAGAAAAAACATTATTACTCATTATTATTTCTATACCAAAATGTCATATACATAAGAGAGACTCATTTTGATGCCAGTCTAGTGTGATGATCCATAAAGATTTAAAGAAGTAAACCAGGGATGAGCTTTTTAAAAGACTGTTTCCTAAACCAGGTTTCTACGAACACCCTAAAGGATATTCCTGGGTTTTTGTTTCTGCCGTCCCTGAATTTCTTTAGTCACTTATGTCAATTCATGAATGTGCCGGATTGAATGTATTATGTCCCCCGGAAGAAGCCATATTCTTTGACGCAATCTTGTGGGGCAGACAGAATAGTGGGGATTAAGTTGGAACGGTTGAATTAGGTTGTTTGCATGGAGATGCGCCCCACCCAACTGTAGATGATAACTGATGGGATATTTCCATGGAGGCATGGCCCCACCCATTCAGGGTGAGCCTTGATCAGTGGAGCCATATAAACGTGCTGACTCAAAGAGATGGAACGGAGTGCAGCTGCGAGTGACGTTTTGAAGAGGAGCAAGCTTGCTAGAGAGGAATGTCCTGGGAGAAAGCCATTTTGAAACCAGAACTTTGGAGCAGACACCAGCCACGTGCCTTCCCAGCTAACAGAGGTTTTCCAGATGCCATCAGCCATCCTCCAGTGAAGGTACCCGATTACTGATGTGTTACCTTGGACACTTTACGGCCTTAAGACTGTAACTGTGTGGCCAAATAAACCCCCTTTTTATAAAAGCCAATCCATCTCTGGTGTTTTGCATTCTGCAGCATTAGAAAACTGGAACAATGAACAAAGAGAATGGGTATGTATATAGAATATGGAGGGTGCTGGTGGTGAGGGGGCATGAATGGGCGAGGCATGAAGACTTCCCCTCCACAGTGAACTCTGGCAATTTCTCCCATGTGCCATGCGTCAGAGCACTCTAAAGACTACAGAAGGGGCAACTGCACAGAGAAAAGAACAGACCAAACTTGGGCTCCCAACACTAGAAGTCATGTAAGCGAAGGTTTAGACACGGAAACGTTTTTCTGTTTAAAACCAAAAACAGATCTGGATCAAGAACTCAGACTGACCTGGGCATTTAAGAGAAGGTTTCCATTAATTTATAACAGTTATCTAAGTTTGTTTGGGTTTTCTGTTTGTTGTTTTTTAACATACGAGGAAACATATAAAAATCCATTAATGCCTTATTGAACCTTAACAATTACAAAGAAATTAAAAGTATTTTATTAAATTGAGCTGATATTCTTAGATCACTTTTAAGCAATTATCTATTCACATTTAAGTAAACAATTATTCATATGAACTAAATTACTATCCCTTTTTTTGATTGTACTTTTTCTGCATATCTGTATTTTTTAAGAGTTCACATTCTCTTTAGTGTAGTTCACTGGTAGAAAATTAAGGTTGCACTCAAAAATTTTATTTGTGAGATACTGCGTTCCTTTATTTTCCCTTCTCCTTCTTTACTATTTTTCATTCTTCAAGAGAGGTATGATATCTTTAGGTATACCTGGGATATTTTACTAAAAACTAGGAAAAAACTCAGTTCTAATATTTCAGTCTATGAAAACAGAGCCAGCTCTCCATTTTACTTCATTCTCATCCCTCCCTTCAGTCTCCTTGAAGAGTTGACACAGATACCTAATTTCATCAACGCAAAGTTATGGATTCTGAAAACACTTACAGTTAAATCTTATCTCTAAGAGTTGCATTAATGAAACATATACACACACTAGTACTCCTCTTAACAAATGGTTTGTTCTTTTTTGGAAATTCCTTAATCTTTCCTTCATGAGGAATAAATATTGATAGTGTACTGCACAAAGGAGCTGGTCAACAGACATTAGTTTCTCCCCTCCCTATTTCTAATTAGCTCCTAGGAAAGACAGTTACCTCGTTACTGAAAACTATAAATATATATATATATATTTTTTTTCCATTTAGAATAAAATTAACTATAGTTAACTAAATTAATTATATTGCTGACTTTTATATTGTGCCATATGCCTGACTACACGAGATAGTAGTAATAAAAATGATGTGAGTGAGTTAACTGAAATAATGTGGTACAATGAAAGGAGAAACATGGGAAAGCATGGAATTTGGAATCAAACCAATCTGGGTTCAAATACCAACTGGATGACCTTAGACAAATTACTGAATCTTCTAAAGCCTGTTTCCACGTTTGTAAAATGAAACTAGTATCAGAAATTTCACAGATTATGAGAATTAAATTATACAAAACCTGTTGGTGCACAGTGTGCTGCAGCTGGTCAATAAACGTTAGGTTTCCCCTCCATCTACTACTAATTAGCTTTTGGGTAGAACACAGATACTGTGTGCCTCTTTTTCCTCATATGCAAAACTACAGTCATGCCTGTATCTTCTATTTTGCAGAGTTTTGGGCAAAGAATCAATACAATATTTTATTTAAAAGCCCTATAAGAATGTCAGGTCATCTAGAACCTTGCTACTCAGCTGGTCAATAAACGTTAGGTTTCCCCTCCATCTACTACTAATTAGCTTTTGGGTAGAACACAGATACTGTGTGCCTCTTTTTCCTCATATGCAAAACTACAGTCATGCCTGTATCTTCTATTTTGCAGAGTTTTGGGCAAAGAATCAATACAATATTTTATTTAAAAGCCCTATAAGAATGTCAGGTCATCTAGAACCTTGCTACTCAAAGCATGGCCCATGGTCTAGCAACATCAAAATCACCTGGAAACTTGTTAGAAATGCTCAATTGCAAGTCTCACCTAGACCTACATGATAAGAGTCTGTAGTTTAACAAGATCGCTAAGTGAGTCCTATGAACATTAAAACTTGAAAAGCACTACCAAAAAAAAAAAAATGCTCAGTCTGAAAGAAAAGAATTTTGTCAATATAGTTGTCCAAAAACCCAAAGGGACAAAGGGCTTTTACAGTAGTCTATATTAATTTAATTTTCTTGGAACAGCAGAATAGTGCAATAGGGGTTGTAGACTGGTATAAATTGAAAAGTGAGAAATAATAAATAACAGAAAAAGGGAGATAAAAGGCAGAAGAAAAGAAACTCTAGGCAAAGAGCCCAATATTCTCCAGAGGTAAACAGGGAGGCCAGCCCATGAACAGTATATTAATGTTTATATTTATATTCCTAGCATATCAAGAAAAAGTAAAATTACTTTATGTTCCTTTGAAGACAATAAAGCATGAATTCTATTTCAATATTTCCTTCAAAAATGCATATATTTTTAATGAGTGCTTAATTATCAGACACATTCATATTTTTACACTACCTCATTTACCAACAACTTTTGGGTTTGTTGGTTCTATTATTTTTTATTCTTTATTTCATTTATTTCCTCTCTAATCTTTATTTCCTTCCTTCTGCTCACTTTGCATTTTGTTTACTCTTCTTTTTCTAGATCCTCCAGTTGTGAGGTTAGGTCTCTGATTTGGGATCTTTCTTCTTTTTTAATGTAAGCATTTAGAGTTACAAATTTCCCTCTCAGCTCTGCCTTTGCTGCATCCCATAAGTTTTGGTACACTGTGTTTGTGTTTTCATTCGCCTCATGTTACTTCCTAATTTCCCTTGTGATTTCTTCTTTGGTCCATTAGTTGTTTATGAGTACCTTGTTTAATTTCCACATATTTGTGAATTTTCCAGTTCTCCCTCTGTTACTGATTTCTAGCTTTATTACAGTATTAGAAGAAACACTGTATGATTTAATATTTATTAATCTGAGATTTGTTCTGTGACCTAACATATAGGCTTTTCCTTGAGAATGACCCAAGTGCACTAGAGAAGAATGTGTATTCTGCTAATGTTGGGTGAAGTTTCTGTAGATTTCTGTTAGGTCTAGTCGGTTTGTAGTAGAAGAACCTCATTGATTCTCTCTCTAGATGTTCTATCTCTTATTTCGATGTTCTATCCCCTATTGAAAGTGGTGTATTGATGTCTCCTACAATTAATGTAGAACTGCCTATTTTTCTCTTCAAATCTGTCAATATTTGCTTCATCTATTTTGGGACTCTGCCTTTAGATGCATGTATGTTTATAATTGTTACGACTTCTTGTGGAATTGATCCCTTTATTGGTATGTAATGATCATCTTTGTCCCTAATAACTTTTTGGCTTAAACTCTAGTTTATCTGATATTACTATAACTACTCCAGCTCTCTTTTGGTTGCTATTCCCAAGGTACAGTTTTTTCTATCCTTTCACTTTCCATCTACTTGTATCTTGAATTTAAGATGAGTTTCTTGTAAATAGCATATAGTTAGGTTATGTTTTCTTTTCTTTTTCTTTCTTTTTTTTTTGTTTAAATCCATTTTCCCAATCTGCGTTTTGACTGGAGAGTTTAATCTATTCACAAAGTAACTACTGATAATACAGGACTTTCTTCTGCCATTTTGCTATACGGTTTTTGTAATTCTTATACTTTTTTGGTCCCTCAATTCTTCTGTTAATGCCTGCTTTCATAGTTATTTCATTTTTTTGTAGTGTATCATTTTTATTCTGTTCTCATTTCTTTCTGTATATATTTTTCATTTTTTGTGTGTGTGATTACCATGGGGCTTAAATCTATAACAATCACATGTGATTTGATACCCCCTTAACTTCAAGAGCACACATACACACTATTCCTACACCTCTTTATCCCTCCCATCTTTTTGTTATACTTGTTACAAATTACATCTTTTTACAGTGTATGTCCAAAACCATAGATTTATCATTACTTTTTATGCATTTGCATTTTAGAACCTGTAAGATGTAAAAACAAAACAAAACAAAACAAAACACCAGTGGAGTTATATACCAAAAGAATACAATAGTATAGGCATTTATAACTACCATATGATTAACTTAATGGGAGGTCTTTTATTTCTTTATGAGGCTTCAATCTACTGTCTAGTGTCCCTTCCTTTCAATCTGAAGAACTAACTCTCTTTAGCATTTCTTGTAGGGTAGGACTGGTGGTGACAAACTACCTCAACTTTTATCTGGGTCTTCTGGTTTGCCAATGCTGCCATTTGCAAAATACCAGGAAATGGATTGGCTTTTATAAACGGGGCTTATTTGGTTACAAAATTATAGTCTTAAGGCCATAAAGTGTCCAATGTAAGGCCTCAACAACAGGGTACCTTCACTGAAGGATGGCCACTGGTGTCCGGAAAACCTGTTAGCTCGGAAGGCACATGGCTGGCATCTACTTGTTCCCAGGTTGAGTTGCAAAATGGTGTTCTCCAAAATGTCAGTATCAGCTTCCAATGGCCATCTTCAAAATGTCTGTCTTCAGCTGCAGCTCCTCCAAAATGTCACTCTTAGTTGCTCTGAACTTCTTCTGTGAACATTTTATATGGCTCCAGTGATTTAATTCAGACTCACCTGGAATGGGTGGGTAACACCTCCAGGCAAATTATTCAACCAAAGGTCTTACCCACAGTTGACTGAGTCACATCTCCATGGGAACACTCAATCAGTAGATTCCAACCCAATCAACACTAATATGTGAGTCTCCACAAGACTGCATCCAAGAATATGGAGTTTTGGGGAAAAAACATGCCAAACTGGCACACTGGGCATGTCTTAATGTCTCCCTCATTTTTGAAAGAGTCTTGCTGGATATAAAATTCTTTGTTAGTAACTGTTTTGTTTCAGCACTTCAAACATTTTATCCCACTGCCTTCTTGCCTCCCAAGTTTCAGATGAGCAACTAACACTTAATCTTACTGGGGTCCCTCGTACATAGCATGTTGCTTTTCTCTTACAGCTTTCAGAACTCTGTTCTTGTCCTTAGCATTTGATAGTTTGTTTACTCTGTGTCTGGGCCTGATTCTCCTCAAGTTTATTCTGTTTGGGGAATGCTGAGCTTGGTGAATGTAAATATTCACGTCTTTTGTTAAATTTCTGAAGTTTTCTGCCATTATTTCTTTGAATATTTCTTCTCCCCCTTTCTCTCTTCCTTCTTCTGGGTCTCCATAACGCACACATTGGTACACTTGATGGTTTCGCACATATCTCTTGGGCTCTGTTTACTTTTTTTTTCTTTATTCTCTCTGCTCCTCAGACTGAACCATTTCCACTGTCTGTCTTTGAGTTCACTGATTCTTTCTTCTGCCAACTCCTATCTGTTGTTGAAAATCTTTAGGGAATTGTTATTTTCAGTTATTGTGGTCTTCAACTCCAGTACTTCTCTTTGGTCCCTTTTTAAAATTTGTCTTTTTATTGAGAGTCTCATATTCTTCATTCATTGTTTTCCTGATATCTCTCACTAGATAAATGTGGTTTGTTTCAAAGATGAAAGAACTGTTTGGCTATAGCAAAAGTTTGAGGAATAGTGGTAGTAAGGTTGGAAAGGTAAGGCGGGGCCAGATTATCACACCTTTGATTGCCAGGGTGAAGAGGGTGAATTTTTCTGAAAGGCAATAGGGAACTACTATAGGTTCTTGAATGGGAGCATGGCATTTAGAAAGATTAACTTGGCACCAATGCGTAAGAAGATGGTTATTGCCAAACCTGGGAGACCAGACAGGAGCCTATAATAATTGTTTAAATGTAAAATAGTGGTGATCTCATCTACAGATGTATAAATGAAAACAGATTTTTAAAATAATAATTATATAAATCTGAGAAACATGGTAAAGGATTTAAAAAATCATAGGACTCTGTATAAAGCTACAGACAAAAAAGAAAGAGAAATGCTCATTATTCAAGCCTGGATGACTTGAAAAGCAATGTAACAATAGAGATGTTGGAAAGCAAAGTTGTTTTCAGAACAAGATAAAATAAATTCAGTTTGGAATAGTGAAATCAAGTCTCTTAAGTCAGTTGAGATGCTACTATTTAGCTGGGAGAGCGGGAGTGAAGGGCAAGATATTAAGTACACATTGGGTCACAGTCAGAAAATCTAAAGCCTTAGCTAAGTTTCCATGAGATTTAAAACACATAAAATAAAATATGTTTCCTCTTGTTGGCAAAAAATAAATATAAGATTGTTTTAAATAATTCATGAGGAGCTTTTATAAACCCAACATAATTCATTTTTCATTCTAGTGGCATGGTTGTTATATAAATGTACTATATGCCATCATATTGCTTAATTGTCCTTATCCATATTTTTTAAAAGTGATAAATACAGCTTAATCATTATCTTACAATCCACTTACCTTCCTGAGACTTGGTTCTCAATACAACATAACTTTATTGTTATTTTTTAAACAATGTCTAATGGTAAATACTAAAACCTTTGTGCAATATGCATCAGAGGTTAATGATCTATTACACAAACATACAACAGATATTCCTTTTGGCTTTGTCAGAGCCTACAGGCTTTTCTCTCTTTTGTATTCATGTCTTGTCAAGTTTGGCATTTCAAAAGAACACCAAAGAAGCTTAAAAATTTGTTTATAAGTTTGTTACTATATCAGAACTACAAAAATATAAGCTACTCACTATACCTATATGATAAAACAGTACTTCATCTAAAATTTGAAAAAATAATAAAAAAGTATTTTTGATCTTTTTTAATGTAAAAGCATTTTGTCAAATATTTGTGTAACTGAAGAAACTTTGCTAATATTTGGTGACCGCAGAAAAATACTCTGACAGAATCTAATCTAATGAGTCAGCTACAAGTTGACAACATTTAAATGAGACTCAACTTTCTTGTGACTTATGAAATTTTAATACAAGGAAATAGTTAATAACTAGTACTTTTATGTTCTCCATGCAGTAAGTACCTCTCTGAAATAGTATTATTCAAATGACCTGATGCATTTAATACAAACAGAAATGATATACAAAATATTCTTTAAGTATATATATTTATTATTATCAATCACTAAATACTATGTATAACCCTTACAGCCATGATGAAGGAACAGGGACCAGATTTGTATTAAAGAACTACAAAACCAGACAACACAAAGGAAACAATAGTTTTTAGACACTGAACAACAGATGCATAAGACATGATCCCTGAGAAAACGAAAACAAATGGTGAGCCTCCCCAATGCCCCAGCTTATGGCCTGCTATATAAATAGTGAGTGACTTTAGAATTGTATTCTGGACATCATGAATGTTAAGTTTTGAAGAGTTTCAATTCTGTTATTTTTCTCAAATGAGCTCCTGTTTGTTTTAGCAGGCAACTATCTTTGCTGAATTTGAACTGTAAATTATTTACTGGGTAGCAGCTCCCGTCTCAGGTCGGATCGTTTGTCTTTCATTAAGCTGCTCTGAGTCTTGTTACACACATGCATGATCATACAGGTGTCACTCAGACATCAAGACAGAGAGAATTTGGGTATCCTTTCTTTGGCTCTTCCTTTGTAATATTCTTCCATTCTTGTTGTGGTCATGGTTTCCCCACATAAAGCCCAGTTTTCCCACTGGCACCCCTCAAACCACCCAACTATACTTTCCCACGCCTATGGCACTTAACCTGAGACTAAACATATGGCTCCACTCCTCTCCTCTGAGCACATGCTCTCAACTAGAGTCTACTCTTCCCTGCCAAGTGAGCAGTGAGTTCAGGCAGTTGCGGTTGCTTTTTGTATTAGGTACAGGTCTCAGAACTGTTCATCTTTTTTCTTTTTTTCTTTTCACAGGGGAGTCATATGGTAGGGTCTTTCTCCATCACTACCAGATGCATATGTCCCTCAAAGAAGAGTCTTAACCTGAATTAGTAAAAGGATAAGATCTGCACTACAGAAAGCTCTCTAGCTGCTGTGAGATAAATGGTCTTAAAGTATCTAGACATGAAAGGAGGTTGAAAGGAAGAGTCCAAAATAGTCCAGAAAAGAGAGTTTGGATAATAAAGTGCCTGATATAAAAGTTTTTAATTTTGATGAGGTCCCATTTAACTATTTTTTTCTTTTGGTGCTTGTGGTTTAAGTGTAAAGTCTACGAAACCATTGTCTAACTTAAGATCCTGAAGATGTTTCCCTATTTTTTTTTTTCTGGAGTTTGATAGTCCTGGTTTTTATATTTAGGTCTTTGATCCATTTTGAGTTAATTTTTGTGTATGGTGTGAGAGAGGGGTCCTCATTCATTTTTTTTTTTTTTTTTTTTTTTTTGGCATACGGATACCCAGTTATGCTAGTACCACATGCTGAAGAGATTATTCTTTCCCAATTGAGTGGACTTTGCAGTCTTGTCAAAAATAAATTGGCCAAAAAAAAAAAAAAAAAAAAAAGTAAATGAACAACGGAGGGGAAGAAGGGAATGGGATGTTTGGGATGTTCTTTTTTATTTTAATCTTTATTTTATTTTTTGGATAATGGAAATGTTCAAACTTTGATTGTGGTGATAAATGCACAAATATATGACAATACTGTTAACTGACTTTACACTTTGAATGATTGTATGTTATGTGATTATATCTCAATAAAATTGCATTAAAAAATCCCCCCCCCCAAAAAAAAATAAAGTGCCTGATGTACTTTGATTTACAGAGATATTATTGGGAAAATAATTCAAATTTTGAAGGTAATGAAAAAAAGATGTCCAAATCTCATCACCTGCTAGCATCATAAACTGTTTAGCAGGTTTAGTAGACCAAATATTCGGTAATCATCTAATCTAACCTTTAAGTAAATGGTTCATTCTAAATCATCTCTACCAAATTTCCAGAGAATAATATTTCATTAGGTTTTTCAATAGACTGTTTCATCATTTTATACTCATACATTGCTGTCTAATCTCCCTGGGATCAAAAGAAATAGAGGTGTGCTTATTCCTTCTTTAAGTTATTCTGTTCTTCATTTATTATTTCTCAAGATTGTCAAGCAAAGATGTTGAACTCTTTCTCTGTCCAATTTTTAAAAATATAATGATGCTTTTTCTGTCATTAAATTACTGGGGGGGGGGTAAAAAGTAAGTAGTACCTCACTTAATGTTTTCCTAGGTCAACACTTTTTGAATCTAAAATCTTAATGAAAAATTTTTACTATGATACAGAATCAAAAGACTATGAAAGCTTGCTCTGATTCTTTATGTGAGTGTTGGTTTACATAGGTGTGTTCAGTTTGTGAAAAATTCATTGAACTGTCACTTCTGATATATACTTTTCTGTATATCTATTATGCTCCAATTAAAAAAAAAACTTTAAGGTCTGTAAAATTTCAAATATGTCTATGGTATACCTCTTCTCTAAAATACTAATTATTCTTATAGGAAGAATTCACAGTATCCTATTTGTGTGGCATGAGTTCAGAGATTCTCTTCAAAGATTTTTTATGATTAAAAAAGTAATATGTTCTAAATTTTTTAGAAAGTCAAACATTAAAAATATATGACAAAATAAAAAATTTCAAAATTTCATCCCCTAGATATATTACACTTAGAATTTAAATTCAGAAGCTTATGACTTCTACATCATTGTATCATAAACTGTGCTCTTTTCCAGGCATGTCACTTTACTGTTTAGAATCCTAAAATGCCAGTAACCAAGCTAAAAAGGCTTGAGCACAAGCAGTTTTTAGATAGCAAATTTCAACTAGTCCCTCCACAAGTTTTATAGCCCTTATCTTTTCTGTATCCTCACAATGTCTATCAATGCAAGGCATACGGGAGATATTCAATAAATGTGGGCTGATAGATATAAAATTAATTCTCTAAAAGGAATATCAACAGTCACCTTCAGATGATAAAATATTGTCCTGATTTCAGTTTTTTGGGGGTGGAGGCAAGGAGGGCACATCAACCTCCGGAAAGTACCCTCTAACTCTACAATAGGGTTATTTTTGCTATTTCCATTTTATCTCAGATTCTGAGAGTTTTCTCCTGGTCACTCCTTTCCTACTAAACAGAAGCTCCTTGTATAACGAGTTACCAACTGCAGTAACAGCAATGTGAGGTATACATAATCAATTTCCCCTACTTCTCTTCTCCATCCACTCTGTCTATATTACATAGCAGTACAAGAAACCACCAAGAAATATGCTATTTCTTAGTCACTAAGTTTCCAAAACATTAAAAAAATTAAAACTAAGGTTATAAATGCAGATTAGATTCTAATGTAATTAGAGTCAATTTATTTTTAACATTTATATATATTGGCAGAAATTAAAAGGTATAGACTTAAACCAACTCTTTCTTAACCTACAAATCTGGTAATTCAGAAAATATTTCTTAACCATGCAGACTTGAAAAGTGTAATAGAAGAACTTCAAAAAAATAATATTTTACTATTACTAATCAGGGAAATGCCACCTTTATTAAAACAAAAGCCATATCAATAGCTTATTCTATGCTATAAACAGAATAACTAGAGAATAGGGTCTATGCTCCTATAAAGCTTAAATAACTACAACTGAATAATAGTATATATTTTTAGACTACAACAATGGGACAAAATGAAGTTTACTAAATTGAGTAAGAAAAAAGTATGCTTTAATAATCTAAAATAGCATAATCTCAAAATTTTTATCATTTTCTTCAAGTTTAAAAGAAGACATTTACATTTTTAAAGATGACACCTCTATTTTAAATAAATTACCCAAATAATTTAAAGAATTCTGCTTTGTTTTAAGGTGCCATAGGAGCCATGCTTTAAGAAAAGCTATTCCTCAATAAATCACTGTATCAGATGTTTTGGGAGCTTGAATAAAATTCCATTCTAATATTCCACTTGGTTCTTGGACTATACACAGAAATCACATATTGCATATCTGCTCTTCAGGAAATTTTAACAAATATCTCTCATTAACAGATACTTTGTTAGTCATAGGCATATAAATGTCTTTAATTATTTTAGCTAGTTACTTACAGAGAGCCATGCAAGGGATTCCATGATTCGATGTTCACATCGTTCTAAATGTTTTATCATTTCTCTTGTCAAGTTTGCTTCTGCTTTGATAAAACTTTCAATCACTTTGTAAAAATCAAAGGCTTTTAAATTAAGTACATTCAGAATCCATGGGAAGGACAAATCTGTTCCAGAATCAAGATTCTGAGATGTACTTCCTAAAAATGAAAGAAGAAATGTAACTCAGGTATGAAATGCTAATCCTTGAACCTGGTATTTTCAGATTGGAAGTTCTTATTAAGCAAAGAATTGAAACAGTAGAAAGGCTAAACAAAGTTCTATATAGAGCAGAATTTTCGATTCCTCCTAGGGAATAGGATTCCAAATTATGAGTGTATGTACACATATAGTTTTTCTAGAGAGAGGGCTCATAGCTTTTATCAAATTTTCAAAGATTTAAATCCCCTAAAGTTATATCAGGGTTACCAACAGGTTTAATATCTCTTCAAAATGTGCATTTCTTGGTTTACAAGTTAAAGCTCCTCTTTTATTAACTGTGTTATTTGTATCTTTAGTTTTTATTCTTCTCTGCAAAAATAATATGTGCTTAAAATTATATGTTAAAAAAACAAAACCAAACACTGGCATTAGCCTCTGTTCTGTGTATTTGGTGAATTCCAGCTTCTTGACCATCCCCTTCACAGCACAGCTTCCATAACAGGAGAGGCTGCACTTTAATATTCCTTCAGCATTTTATAGTATCACAGGTCTTTGAAGGGGTTTCAAGAGGTAACTTTTCCTGGATTCAGTATGCCCACAATAGAAGCCTCGTAAAATACTACCCCCAAGATGATCTGAAATAATTCAGATAATACACCATTTAAATGGCTTATGACCAATTATTTTCTTCTGTATATACTGACTGAAAATATGGATTTGTTCTCCTTAACCCCAATCTCTCAAAAAAAGAAAAACACCACACCTTAGGTAAGTTTCTTAACTTTAAATTGAACTAAAAATGTTTATTTGCTAGAATTTAACTTACTGCTATATGTAGCCATTACAACCTCAAGAGCGCACGCCAACAAAGACATATGAAAAATGTTGTCATTCAGGAGTTTGCTAAAGGGAAAAAAAAAAAGAATGACTTCAAAACATTCAGTTTTATAAAAAAGAATTTTTTTTAGTAAAACTAAAAAAAGTTACCTAAAATTTTGAATGGATAATCGTTCTTCTTCCTAAAACAGAAAAAAAAAAAAAAAAAGAAAAAAAAAATATAACTTAAACTTTATTTGTACCAGCATTGAATTTTTTCTATTATATTCTTTTTAACTTACTGATTTAAGCATGGATTCCATTACTCGGTAATACAATCGGACTCCAAGTTTGTATCGCTACAAAGAAAAAGAAGAAAAAGAGCTCATTATTTTAGAAAACCACAACAATTACTCATTGTTAAAAAGTCTTTCTTGAAACAGACTTCTGATCCTTCTTAGGAAAATGGTACCAAGAAATCACAAAAATCTAGCTTTGCTAAAACTCAAAAAACTTAAGTATAAAGTGATGGCTAACATTCTTAATAAATTATCAAGACAGTGTCCAGTATCTAGTTTTCCTTCACCCCATTTCAGTCTACATCATTCATCACATAACTTTTCTCTCTCTCAGGATATATTATGTGCCCAGGACTATTTTAAACATGTTATATTACTAATATAATACTTCTTGTGACCTAGTATAAATATATACTTAACACACAAACCACATTCCTTCATTCCAAATTATGAGCACGAATTTCATATGAAAGAACTTTTAAATATGATCGTTTAAAACACTGATGACATCAAAATATAACCTCATTACATGTAAATAAATGCATACAATGGATTAAAGTTTTCAAACATATTTCTACATATTACCTTATTAATGCCACATAACAAAGCAAATAGAGAAACATGAATCCCAGAGAAGTTACATGTCCAAGGTCACACAACTCATAAATCATAGAGCCACATGCAAACTCAGGGTTGTGACTCCACAGCCCATACACTTCCCCATTACATTGGTTTGATATTTTCTGAAATGATAATAACAATAGCAATAACAATAATAATATTACTGAGCAGAATCTTTATGAAATGGCATGTATACTATGATCCTATTCATGTAGGTATTTATACATACATGAATATTCATAAATGTAGAAGTCAAAAGCATATACATCTAAAACTTAATAGTATAAATAATGAAATTATAAAAGATTTTAATTTCTTTTCTTACTTGTATTTTCTAAACTTTCTACAATTGGCAGGTTACTTTTTTTTGTTTGTTTTTTTCAGTGGGGTAGAGGACGGTTTCCCATAAATGGCAGCATACAAAGGCAGCAGGAACATAGTAACTGCTTTATATTTATGCTATTTGGATAGATACTTCTTTTAAAGGTATTTATTGTATGGTGGCACTAATCAAAATGAACTCGGGGGCAAGATGGCAGACTGGTGAGCTGTATGTTTTAGTTACTCCTCCAGGAAAGTAGGTAAAAAGCCAGGAACTGCGTGGACTGGACACCACAGAGCAATCTGTCTTTGGGCATACTTCATACAACACTCATGAAAACGTGGAACTGCTGAGATCAGCGAAATCTGTAAGTTTTTGCGGCCAGGGGACCCGCGCCCCTCCCTGCCAGGCTCAGTCCCGGGGGAGGAGGGGCTGTCAGCTCCAGGAAGGAGAAGGGAGAATTGCAGTGGCTGCTCTCATCGGAAACTCATTCTACTGATTCAAATTCCAACCATAGATAGACTGAGGCCAGACACCAGAGACTCTGAGAGCAGCCAGCCCAGCAGAGAGGAGACGGGCATAGAAGGAAAACAACACGAGAAGCTCCAAAGTAAAAGCAGAGGATTTTTGGAGTTCTGGTGAACACAGAAAGGGGAAGGGCGGAGATCAGGCCTTGAGGCGCATATGCAAATCCCGAAGCAAGGCTGATCTCTCTGCCCAGGGCACCTTTCCTTAATGGCCCTGGTTGCTTTGTCTATTAGCATTTCAATAACCCATTAGATCTCTGAGGAGGGCCGTTTTTTTTTTTTTTTTTTTTTTAAATCCTTTTTGCTTTTTCTAAAACAATTACTCTAAGAAGCTCAATACAGAAAGCTTCAAAGAATTGAAATTTGGGCACGTCAAGTCAAGAGCAGAACTAAGAGAGCTCTGAGACAAAAGGCAATAATCCAGTGGCTGAGAAAATTCACTAAACAACACAACTTCCCAAGAAAAGGGGGGTGTCCGCTCACAGCCACCATCCTGGTGGACAGGAAACACTCCTGCCCATCGCCAGCCCCATAGCCCAGAGCTGCCCCAGACAACCCAGTGTGACGGAAGTGCTTCAAATAACAGGCACACACCACAAAACTGGGCGTGGACATTAGCCTTCCCTGCAACCTCAGCTGAATGTCCCAGAGCTGGGAAGGGGGAGCAGTGTGAATTAACAGAGCCCCATTCAGCCATCATTTGAGCAGACTGGGAGCCTCCCAACACAGCCCAGCAGCCCAGAACTGCCCTGGGGGGACGGCACTCACCTGTGACATAGCACAGTCATCCCTCAACAGAGGACCCGGGGTGCACAGCCTGGAAGAGGGGCCCACTTGCAAGTCTCAGGAGCCATACGCCAATACCAAAGACTTGTGGGTCAGTGGCAGAGACAAACTGTGGCAGGACTGAACTGAAGGATTAGACTATTGCAGTAGCTTTAAAACTCTAGGATCATCAGGGAGATTTGATTGTTAGGGCCACCCCCCCTCCCCGACTGCCCAGAAACACGCCCCACATACAGGGCAGGCAACACCAACTACACACGCAAGCTTGGGACACCAATTGGGCCCCACAAGACTCACTCCCCCACTCACCAAAAAGGCTAAGCAGGGGAGATCTGGCTTGTGGAGAACAGGTGGCTCGTGGACGCCACCTGCTGGTTAGTTAGAGAAAGTGTACTCCACGAAGCTGTAGATCTGATAAATTAGAGATAAGGACTTCAACTGGTCTACAAACCCTAAAAGAACCCTATCAAGGACAGCAAATGCCACGAGGCCAAAAACAACAGAAAATTATAAAGCATATGAAAAAACCAAACGATATGGATAACCCAAGCCCAAGCACCCAAATCAAAAGACCAGAAGAGACACACCTAGAGCAGCTACTCAAAGAACTAAAGATGAACAATGAGACCCTAGTACGGGATATGAAGGAAATCAAGAAGACCCTAGAAGAGCATAAAGAAGACATTGCAAGACTAAATAAAAAAATGGATGATCTTATGGAAATTAAAGAAACTGTTGACCAAATTAAAAAGATTCTGGACACTCATAGTACAAGACTAGAGGAAGTTGAACAACGAATCAGTGACCTGGAAGATGACAGAATGGAAAATGAAAGCATAAAAGAAAGAATGGGGAAAAAAATTGAAAAACTCGAAATGGACCTCAGGGATATGATAGATAATATGAAGCGTCCGAATATAAGACTCATTGGTGTCCCAGAAGGGGAAGAAAAGGGTAAAGGTCTAGGAAGAGTATTCAAAGAAATTGTTGGGGAAAACTTCCCAAATCTTCTAAACAACATAAATACACAAATCATAAATGCTCAGCGAACTCCAAATAGAATAAATCCAAAAAAACCCACTCCGAGACATATACTGATCACACTGTCAAACATAGAAGAGAAGGAGCAAGTTCTGAAAGCAGCAAGAGAAAAGCAATTCACCACATACAAAGGAAACAGCATAAGACTAAGTAGTGACTACTCAGCAGCCACCATGGAGGCGAGAAGGCAATGGCATGATATATTTAAAATTCTGAGAGAGAGGAATTTCCAGCCAAGAATACTTTATCCAGCAAAGCTCTCCTTCAAATTTGAGGGAGAGCTTAAATTTTTCACAGACAAAGAAATGCTGAGAGAATTTGCTAACAAGAGACCTGCCCTACTGGAGATACTAAAGGGAGCCCTACAGACAGAGAAACAAAGACAGGACAGAGAGACTTGGAGAAAGGTTCAGTACTAAAGAGATTCGGTATGGGTACAATAAAGGATATTAATAGAGAGAGGGGAAAAATATGGCAAACATAATCCAAAGGATAAGATGGCCGATTCAAGAAATGCCTTCACGGTTTTAACGTTGAATGTAAATGGATTAAACTCCCCAATTAAAAGATATAGATTCGCAGAATGGATCAAAAAAAATGAACCATCAATATGTTGCATACAAGAGACTCATCTTAGACACAGGGACACAAAGAAATTGAAAGTGAAAGGATGGAAAAAAATATTTCATGCAAGCTACAGCCAAAAGAAAGCAGGTGTAGCAATATTAATCTCAGATAAAATAGACTTCAAATGCAGGGATGTTTTGAGAGACAAAGAAGGCCACTACATACTAATAAAAGGGGCAATTCAGCAAGAAGAAATAACAATCGTAAATGTCTATGCACCCAATCAAGGTGCCACAAAATACATGAGAGAAACATTGGCAAAACTAAAGGAAGCAATTGATGTTTCCACAATAATTGTGGGAGACTTCAACACATCACTCTCTCCTATAGATAGATCAACCAGACAGAAGACCAATAAGGAAATTGAAAACCTAAACAATCTGATAAATGAATTAGATTTAACAGACATCTACAGGACATTACATCCCAAATCACCAGGATACACATACTTTTCTAGTGCTCACGGAACTTTCTCCAGAATAGATCATATGCTGGGACATAAAACAAGCCTCAATAAATTTAAAAAGATTGAAATTATTCAAAGCACATTCTCTGACCACAATGGAATACAATTAGAAGTCAATAACCATCAGAGACTTAGAAAATTCACAAATACCTGGAGGTTAAACAACACACTCCTAAACAATCAGTGGGTTAAAGAAGAAATAGCAAGAGAAATTGCTAAATATATAGAGACGAATGAAAATGAGAACACAACATACCAAAACCTATGGGATGCAGCAAAAGCAGTGCTAAGGGGGAAATTTATAGCACTAAACGCATATATTAAAAAGGAAGAAAGAGCCAAAATCAAAGAACTAATGGATCAACTGAAGAAGCTAGAAAATGAACAGCAAACCAATCCTAAACCAAGTAGAAGAAAAGAAATAACAAGGATTAAAGCAGAAATAAATGACATAGAGAACAAAAAAAACAATAGAAAGGATAAATATCACCAAAAGTTGGTTCTTTGAGAAGATCAACAAGATTGACAAGCCCCTAGCTAGACTGACAAAATCAAAAAGAGAGAAGACCCATATAAACAAAATAATGAATGAAAAAGGTGACATAACTGCAGATCCTGAAGAAATTAAAAAAATTATAAGAGGATATTATGAACAACTGTATGGCAACAAACTGGATAATGTAGAAGAAATGGACAATTTCCTGGAAACATATGAACAACCTAGACTGACCAGAGAAGAAATAGAAGACCTCAACCAACCCATCACAAGCAAAGAGATCCAATCAGTCATCAAAAATCTTCCCACAAATAAATGCCCAGGGCCAGATGGCTTCACAGGGGAATTCTACCAAACTTTCCAGAAAGAACTGACACCAATCTTACTCAAACTCTTTCAAAACATTGAAAAAAATGGAACACTACCTAACTCATTTTATGAAGCTAACATCAATCTAATACCAAAACCAGGCAAAGATGCTACAAAAAAGGAAAACTACCGGCCAATCTCCCTAATGAATATAGATGCAAAAATCCTCAACAAAATACTTGCAAATCGAATCCAAAGACACATTTAAAAAAATCATACACCATGACCAAGTGGGGTTCATTCCAGGCATGCAAGGATGGTTCAACATCAGAAAAACAATCAATGTATTACAACACATTAAAAACTCGAAAGGGAAAAATCAATTGATCATCTCAATAGATGCTGAAAAAGCATTTGACAAAATCCAACATCCCTTTTTGATAAAAACACTTCAAAAGGTAGGAATTGAAGGAAACTTCCTCAACATGATAAAGAGCATATATGAAAAACCCACAGCCAGCATAGTACTCAATGGTGAGAGACTGAAAGCCTTCCCTCTAAGATCAGGAACAAGACAAGGATGCCCGCTGTCACCACTGTTATTCAACATTGTGCTGGAAGTGCTAGCCAGGGCAATCCGGCAAGACAAAGAAATAAAAGGCATCCAAATTGGAAAAGAAGAAGTAAAACTGTCATTGTTTGCAGATGATATGATCTTATATCTAGAAAACCCTGAGAAATCAACGATACACCTACTAGAGCTAATAAACAAATTTAGCAAAGTAGCGGGATACAAGATTAATGCACATAAGTCAGTAATGTTTCTATATGCTAGAAATGAACAAACTGAAGAGACACTCAAGAAAAAGATACCATTTTCAATAGCAACTAAAAAAATCAAGTACCTAGGAATCAACTTAACCAAAGATGTAAAAGACCTATACAAAGAAAACTACATAACTCTACTAAAAGAAATAGAAGGGGACCTTAAAAGATGGAAAAATATTCCATGTTCATGGATAGGAAGGCTAAATGTCATTAAGATGTCAATTCTACCCAAACTCATCTACAGATTCAATGCAATCCCAATCAAAATTCCAACAACCTACTTTGCAGACTTGGAAAAGCTAGTTATCAAATTCATTTGGAAAGGGAAGATGCCTCGAATTGCTAAAGACACTCTAAAAAAGAAAAACGAAGTGGGAGGACTTACACTCCCTGACTTTGAAGCTTATTATAAAGCCACAGTTGCCAAGACAGCATGGTACTGGCACAAAGACAGACATATAGATCAATGGAATCGAATTGAGAATTCAGAGATAGACCCTCAGATCTATGGCCGACTGATCTTTGATAAGGCCCCCAAAGTCACCGAACTGAGCCATAATGGTCTTTTCAACAAATGGGGCTGGGAGAGTTGGATATCCATATCCAAAAGAATGAAAGAGGACCCCTACCTCACCCCCTACACAAAAATTAACTCAAAATGGACCAAAGATCTCAATATAAAAGAAAGTACCATAAAACTCCTAGAAGATAATGTAGGAAAACATCTTCAAGACCTTGTATTAGGAGGCCACTTCCTAGACTTTACACCCAAAGCACAAGCAACAAAAGAGAAAATAGATAAATGGGAACTCCTCAAGCTTAGAAGTTTCTGCACCTCAAAGGAATTTCTCAAAAAGGTAAAGAGGCAGCCAACTCAATGGGAAAAAAATTTTTGGAAACCATGTATCTGACAAAAGACTGATATCTTGCATATACAAAGAAATCCTACAACTCAATGACAATAGTACAGACAGCCCAATTATAAAATGGGCAAAAGATATGAAAAGACAGTTCTCTGAAGAGGAAATACAAATGACCAAGAAACACATGAAAAAATGTTCAGCTTCACTAGCTATTAGAGAGATGCAAATTAAGACCACAATGAGATACCATCTAACACCGGTTAGAATGGCTGCCATTAAACAAACAGGAAACTACAAATGCTGGAGGGGATGTGGAGAAATTGGAACTCTTATTCATTGTTGGTGGGACTGTATAATGGTTCAGCCACTCTGGAAGTCAGTCTGGCAGTTCCTTAGAAAACTAGATATAGAGCTACCATTCGATCCAGCGATTGCACTCCTCGGTATATACCCGGAAGATCGGAAAGCAGTGACACGAACAGATATCTGCACGCCAATGTTCATAGCAGCATTATTCACAATTGCCAAGAGATGGAAACAACCCAAATGTCCTTCAACAGATGAGTGGATAAATAAAATGTGGTATATACACACGATGGAATACTACGCGGCAGTAAGAAGGAACGATCTGGTGAAACATATGACAACATGGATGAACCTTGAAGACATAATGCTGAGCGAAATAAGCCAGGCACAAAAAGAGAAATATTATATGCTACCACTAATGTGAACTTTGAAAAATGTAAAACAAATGGTTTATAATGTAGAATGTAGGGGAACTAGCAGTAGAGAGCAATTAAGGAAGGGGGAACAATAATCCAGGAAGAACAGATAAGCTATTTAACGTTCTGGGGATGCCCAGAAATGACTATGGTCTGTTAATTTCTGATGGTTGTAGTAGGAACAAGTTCACTGAAATGTTGCTATATTATGTAACTTTCTTGGGGTAAAGTAGGAACATGTTGGAAGTTAAGCAGTTATCTTAGGTTAGTTGTCTTTTTCTTACTCCCTTGCTATGGTCTCTTTGAAATGCTCTTTTATTGTATGTTTGTTTTCCTTTTAACTTTTTTTTTCATACAGGTGATTTGAAAAAAGAAGGGAAAGTTAAAAAAAAAAAAAAAAAAAAAAAAAAGAAAAAAGACAAACAAGGGGAAAAAAAAAAAAAAAAAAAGATGTAGTGCCCCCTTGAGGAGCCTATGGAGAATGCAGGGGTATTCGCCTACCCCACCTCCATGGTTGCTAACATGACCACAGACATAGGGGACTGGTGGTTTGATGGGTTGAGCCCTCTACCATAAGTTTTACCCTTGGGAAGACGGTTGCTGCAAAGGAGAGGCTAGGCCTCCCTGTATTTGTGCCTAAGAGTCTCCTCCTGAATGCCTCTTTGTTGCTCAGATGTGGCCCTCTCTCTCTGGCTAAGCCAACTTGAAAGGTGAAATCACTGCCCTCCCCCCTACGTGGGATCAGACACCCAGGGAAGTGAATCTCCCTGGCAACGTGGAATATGACTCCCAGGGAGGAATGTAGACCTGGCACCGTGGGACGGAGAACATCTTCTTGACCAAAAGGGGGATGTGAAAGGAAATGAAATAAGCTTCAGTGGCAGAGAGATTCCAAAAGGAGCCGAGAGGTCACTCTGGTGGGCACTCTTATGCACACTTTAGACAACCCTTTTTAGGTTCTAAAGAATTGGGGTAGCTGGTGGTGGATACCTGAAACTATCAAACTACAACCCAGAACCCATGAATCTCGAAGACAGTTGTATAAAAATGTAGCTTATGAGGGGTGACAATGGGATTGGGAAAGCCATAAGGACCAAACACCACTTTGTCTAGTTTATGGATGGATGTGTAGAAAAGTAGGGGAAGGAAACAAACAGCAAAGGTATCCAGTGTTCTTTTTTACTTCAATTGCTCTTTTTCACTCTAATTATTATTCTTGTTATTTTTGTGTGTGTGCTAATGAAGGTGTCAGGGATTGATTTAGGTGATGAATGTACAACTATGTAATGGTACTGTAAACAATCGAAAGTACAATTTGTTTTGTATGACTGAGTGGTATGTGAATATATCTCAATAAAATGATGATTTAAAAAAAAAAAAAAAAAAAAAAAAAAATGAACTCAAGTTACCTGTGATCCAATTTCAACACATCCTTGTCCCACAGCTTCAGCAAATTTTTCTTTAAAGATGCAGCCAACATCCTTCACTCTTTTCAGGATACTTTCCTTTGGATTCACTGTGCAGTTCTTTAATTTAAGAGGGATAAATTTAAATTAACACTGAAGATATTGTTTAAATAGAATTATCATTTTCTATTCCATAACGGATGATTTTAAATTTTCAATTGTGTATAAAAAGGTGGAAATATTAAACAAAACTACTAAAAATAAGCAAACAATACAATTTTGTTTTCCAATGTTAGTGACAAAGGATACTTGAACACAATTTAAAAAACCCTACCACCTAATTTTCTCCGCTAGGCTAGTAAAGAGCAGATTTGTTAGCCCTTTCACCCATCAAAAAGAGCCTCATACAATTTCTAAAAATATATTCACTTAAGAATTACTTTGGGAAGTATATTACCTCCCAAAATGCAAATGAAGGAAGTAAAACTAAGCCTGTGCTTTAAGAGTTTTAAAATTAACTAAATTATTACGTTTTTCAAAATTTAAGACAGGGAAAAGGTTACAAAAGAAATTATAATAAATTTATCATTTGCAGGTGGGACTATATCCACTTTTACAATTAAAATACATCACAAGACTGTGTTTTAAAATTCATACTATGATGTATTAAAATATTCTGTAATTTATATTGTGATATACTAAAATATATCAAATACCTGATTCCTATCAGCTGATTTTATTTTTATATGCTTTATAGATAAAATACATTAAAAATATTATGTTAGAAAACAAACTTTATAAAATTAAGATTATTATATTGTTTGAAATATGCACAATGAATGCCACCCAAAAATGTCACATTCTAGAATATCAATAATTCTGTCTTCCTGAAAGAGAATAGCACACAGTTTAGAAATATAATACCAAAGAAGCATTTCCTATCATAAAATCATTGTTCCCAAAACATCCATTAATAATATTCCTAGTTTCTAAAATTTTACTTATACACGGAAAGGAAGATGACTAATTTTATAAACAAAGAAGCCTGAAGGAATAAAGAAGAAAAACAAGGAAAAACTTATGACCTCAAAGACATGCCTACTCTGAGATAGGCAATTTGTAGACTACATAAAACTTTGAAGTTAAGCTTTAAACTAAGCTCTAGATAATATCTTTCAGGCAAAATTTTTCTGCCCAACTAAAGTAGTTGATATTAAGAAAGAGCTTCTACATATTCCAACATTAGAGCAGTATCAAAACAATATTTAAGAAATGAGATTATTATCCCTTTAACTTCTATCATTAGAAGGGGTAAAGGTAGGGATTAGGGAACTCAGGCTTCATTGGTACAGAGTTTCTTCCATAAAAAATAAACTAATGGATCTAAAATGGTAGCATAGAGAGCAGTGGAAGCTAGTTAGTCCCCCTGGAACAACTAATAAACAACCAGGAACAACAGTTATCTGGAATAACTGTGGAGGGGACAAACTTGACCGTCCACTCATCATATACCAACATAAATTGGGAGGAATATGTGAGACTGCAGCATAAAATCTGTAAGTAAAAACTGAGGATCCAAGCCAGGAGTGCCCTCCCACCACAGCCCGAGCTACAAAGCCTTGTGGTGCTAGAGAGCAGCTCTCTCTGAGCAAGTGAATACAGCTCAACTGAGCTCCAACTGGGGTTTTAATTAACAAACGTGGACTGCTCAATACAAGCTACGAATCCCCAACAAGCAGACAGAGGCTTTGGGTGACAACTGACCTTAGAGAGCTGGAGGGTGGCCACAGACTGGCCCTGAAAGGGGCTTTCTGTCCTGGTTTCAGCTCAGTGGAGAAGGCCTCAGCCATTTTCAGTTCCCAGCACTCTGACCAGACAAGGGTGGAAATAGCACAGGCAAAGAAAGACCATTCAAATGCTATGACTCTCCCTAGGGGGTCTATCTTCCCTAAGAGGAAAGAGGTGGGGCCCAGCTCTACTACCTGCCTTCTATTCAGAACCAGGCCCCAGAGCCTGTGGGAAAACAGCCACAGGCCACACCTCCTTACACTAGTCTGGAGTTACAGGCTGACAGGCACCACCTGCTGGGCAGACAAGTACAGTGACCTGAGACCTCACAGGGTGTACCAATTTTCTAAGACACACCTTCAGGGAAACTGGATACTGAATAGTTCTTCCTTCTGGGACCAGAGCCCGCTTTGGTCTGGGAAAACCTGATTGGGGTAACCAAGGAAACCATGCCTAGACAACAGAAAACTACAACCTACACTAAGAAAAACTAAGTTATGGCCCAGTGAAAGGAACAAACTTATACTTCAACTGAGATACAGGGATTTAAACAACTAATACTAAGTCAATTCAAAAAGTTTAGGGAAGATATGGCAAAAGAGATGAACCATATAATGAAAACACTGGGCATACATAAGGTAGAAATTGAAAGTTCGAAAAACCAACTGGCAGAATCTATGGAAATGAAAGGCACAACCAAGAGATGAAAGACATGATGGAAATATACAACAACAGATCTCAAGAGGCAGAAGAAAACACTCAGGAACTGGAGAACAAGGCACCTGCAAGCCTACACACAAAAGAAGAGAGAGACCAAACGTCAAAAATAAAGAAGGAATCCTGAAAGCAGCAAGAGAAAAGCAATCCATCACATACAAAGGAAGCTTGACAAGACTATGTGCGGATTTCTCAATAGAAACCATGGAGGCAAGAAGGAAGTGGGGTGATATATTTAAGATACTGAAAAAGAAAAAACACCAACCAAGAATCGTACATCTCACAAAACTGTCCTTCAAATATCCCTTAAAATATTCTCTGACAAACAGACAATGACAGAGTTTGGGAACAAGACACTGCTCTACAGGAAACACTGAAGGAAGCACTGCAGACAGAAAGGAAAAAATAGGAGTGAGAGGTTTGGAAAACAATTTGGGGAGATAGCAGCACAGCAATGTAAGTACGCTGAACAAAAACGATTGTGAGTATGGTTGAAAGAGGAAGGTTGAGACCATGTGGGACACCAGAACAAAAGACGAAGGATAAAGACTGGGACTGCATAACTCAGGGAAACCTAGGGTGCTCAATGATTACTGTAATAAAAGGTACAAATACGTTTTTACATGAAGTAGAACAAATGAATGTCAACATTGCAAGGTGTTAAAAACAGGGTGGGATTGGGGGGGGGGAAATACAATCAATGCAAACTAGAGACTATAATTAAAGGAAACATTGTATTATGCTTCCTTTAATATAACAAAGGCAATATACAAAAGCTAAATGCATATGGGGGTGGGAAGGAATAGGGGAAGGGTACGGGACTCCTGGCATTGGTGGTGTTGTCTGACTTTTTATTCTATTTTAGGTTAATTCTATCTTTCCTTGTGTTGCTTTCTAGCCGTCATGTTTTTGTTGTTTTTTTTTTCTCTCTCTCTCTTTCTCTTTTCTTTGTCTTTTGTCTCTCTGCCTTCGACTCTTCCTCCTTTGTGGAAGAAATGGAGATGTCCTTATATAGATATTGGTGATGGTGCTGAATACATAAATATGTGACTATACAGGGAACCAACGACTGTTTACTTAGGATGGAATGTGGGGTGTGTGGAAAAAAACCATCTTAAAAGAAACGGGCTGATGAAGAAAACTTGAGGGCACTATATTGAGTGAAATAAGACAAATACATAATGGCAAATATTGCAGGGTCTCAATGATATGAACTCATTATAATACATAAACTCACAGATATGAAATATAAGTTACTAGGATATAGAATGAGGCTAAAGAATGGGGCGCGGTTGCTTATTATGAGCAGAATGTTCAACTAGGGTGAACTTAAATGTTTGGAAATGGACAGGGGTGATGGTAGCATGTTGTGAGAATAACTAACAGTGCTGAAAGGTGTGTGAACATGGTAGAAAGGGTAAGCTCAGAGTCATGCACGTCACCAGAAGGAAAGTTGGAGGTTAAAATACAGGGATGTATAAAACAGTGAATCTTGTGGTGGACAATGTCTGTGATTAACTATACAAATATTAGAAATCTCTCTCACAAACTAGAACAAATGTATGACACTATAACTAGAAGTTAACAATAGAGAGACATATAGGAAAAATATATATATATTGCAAACTATATACTACAGTTAGTAGCATTTTAACATTCTTTCATCAACAGTAACAAATGTACTATATCAAAACTATGAATCACTAATGGAGAGGGGGGTGGTTGGGGTATGGGAGGATTTGAGTTTCCTTTTTTTGTCTTTATTTCTTTTCTGGAGAAATGAAAATGTTATAAAATTTGAAAAAAAAATAATTGTGGTGATGGATGCACAGCTGTATGATGGGACCATGGGCAACTGATTGTACACTTTGGATCTTTGGCTAGTTGTATGATATGTGAAGAATCTCAATAAAAAAAGTTTATATATATACATATATATACATATATATATAAAGTAAAAAGGACAGAAGCTAAAAAAAATTTAAGATACCATTTCTCAGTCAATAGATGGTCTAGCAGCTGATGAGACTTTGGGAAAAAAAGCATACTCATCTGGTGGATTATACAAAATGGTGTAAGACTAATTAAGAGAATTTGGTAGTATCTAGCAAAAGAACGTAAGCATTTATCCTTTTACCCAGATACACACTTTATTTAGGAATTCATTTTTAAGACACACTAGGAAAAAGAAAGAAAAGGGAACACAATCTATTCTCTGTAGAACTAGTTATCATATTAATAACAGCAAAAATCTTTAAAAACATACAAACATCCATGAACAGGAGACTGGTTGAAAAATCTATGATACACTTCTGGGGAAGATGGAGGGTTAGGGAGCTCTGGGACTCATTCCTCCCATCAAAACGACTATTAAACAGCCGGGGACTGTCTGAAGCAACTATTTTGAAACACCAGAGGCCAGGGAACACTGTACAGCATCCAGGGAAGACCTGGAGGCTGATCAAGTACGGTAAAGAACTATAAATTTCTCTCTCCCCGCAGAGGCTACCAGCACTCACCCCCCACTCTCAGAGCAGTCTTCCTCAAGGTCCAGGCCCTGTCTAGCTACTGCTAACAGAAAGGGACATGATAATCTTCTTTCCCAAGAACAAGGGTGTGCACAGCCAATTAATGATCACGGCTTTTGATTAGCGAATTCAGATCCCTATGTCCTGGCTCTGAGGCAGACAAAGGCAGCAACCGCCAATGTTTCAAACCTGATCCACGCAAAGGTGGCAGCAGCCATTGTTTCCACTCTTCCCATACAGGGGGTAGGCAGTGGAGATGTAAAGACACAGGGCTTCCTCAGGACAGCGGGGGAAAGTTGGCTGAAGTGTTGCATTTGCTGAGCAGGCCAGGAAAACTCAGTTTTGGGGAGACAGAGAAACTTTTTGTGCCTTTCTGACCCCTCCACAGGACACACTGGAAGCGTTCTGTGCCTCCTTGGCCCTGTTTTGCCTAGGAAAAACTGAATCAGAAAAGTACCCCCTCAGATAACCTGCCTCCGGAATGTGCCCTCCAGGCAAAAGCAGCTTGAGACAATGAAAGGAGTGTACAAACTATAGAGGCAGACAGTATGAGACAAAGGACTGCCGGCTTCAGATACCAGGGAGAGAGAGATTTGTCTCCTGGGAAACAGAGGGGAAACCAAAATCCTATGAACAAATTAATTGTAACAAAGGCAATATACCAAAGCTAAATGTCTATAAGAGGGGGATATAAGGGAGGTGTATGGTGGTGTCTGATTTTTTTATTGCATTTTATTTTAATTTTATTTTTTTGTTACTTTTGTCATTTTTTTTTTTTTTTTCGTTTTTCTTTTTACTTTTTCCACCTCTTACTCTTTCTTTGTGGAAGAAATGGAAATGTCCTTATATAGATAGTGGTGGTGAATGCATAACTGTGTGATTATACAGGGAACCAGATTGTTTGCTTAGGATGGAATGTATGGCATATGAATAAAACCATCTGAAAAATAAACGGGGATACAAGTGCTGGAGAAAATGTGGAGAAAGGGAGGTACCTAATCACTGTTGGTGGGGAAGTAGCATTGTGCAGCCCATCTGGAAGGCAGTGTGGTGGTTCCACAGCAAGCTAAGCATGGGGTTACCATATAGTCCTGCAACTCAGTTACTGGGTATATACTTGGAAGAACTGAAAAGAGGGACACGAATGGACATTTGCACAGTGGAGTTTATCGTGTCAATATACATGATCTGCAGTGGATGGAGATGGCCTAATGGCACACTGACTGACGAACGGAACGGCAAACGGTAGTGTATACATACAATGGAGCATCAAGCTGCTACATGAAGGAGTGAAGTTGTGAGGTGAATGGACATTGAGGACAGCATGTTGAGTGAAATAAACCAGAAATGGAAAGAAAAACATTATAATGCCTCAATAACATGGCTAACTATAATGTGCAAACTCTGAGAACTGAGTCAGAGAATACCGGTAATCAGGGGAAGGCTTATTGTAAAATCCTATATTGTAAGCTCTTATAGCAGTTACATCTATTCCCGAGTTGTAACAGTTATCTCTAAATTCTGAGATGCTGAGCTCTTTGTGTATAACCTGGTCAGTCCATGGAATTCTGAGCATCATCTGATACTCAGAGCCAGAGTCTGGCAGCTATGAATGTCAGCATTACCCTATACAGCATATGTTAAGAAATCTGAAAAAAGAGATCAGACTTCAATTAGAGATACGAACGAAACGGACTTGGTTAGGACTAAGGTAAATCAGACCAAAGGGTAAAGGACGATAGTGGTGGTGTTTTTTAAAATTTCAACTTCCGTGTGAGACCAAGGGAAGAGATGTTTATTAGGTGCAAAATCTATATTTTCTGTAACATACTATATAATTTAACTTGTATGGTTCGTTCACTCAAACAGCATAATTACATGGAACACTGAATAGGGAGTGAAATCTGGTGGTTTCTACAGATTAGCATGAAGCCCCAATACATCCCAGAGTAGTTTGGGCAGAGAATAAAAATATATTTGCAAAGTCCCCTTGGGGGTCTGGGGGAATATGTGGAAATATTAAGTTTCCCCACCTGGGGAATTAAGGATATTCTCACAAGCATTGGGGACAACCAATTTAGAAGGTTGGGCCCTCGATCTTGGGGCTTGCCCTTATGAAGTTTGTTACTGCAAAGGAGAGGCTAAGCCTTCTTAAAATTGTGCCTAAGAGTCACCCCCAGAGAACCTTTTTTGTTGATCAGATGTAGCCTCTCTCTCTAAGCCAACTCTGCAGGTAAACTCATTGCCTTCCTCCCTATGTGGAACATGACGCCCAGGGGTGTAAATCTCCCTGGCAACATGGGACATGACTTGTGGGGACGAGCTTGGCCCTGGTATAGTGGAATTGAGAAAGCCTTCTTGGACCAAAAGGGAAGAGAAATGAAATAAAATAAAGTTTCACTGGCTGAGAGATCTCAAATAGAGTCGAAAGGTCCTTCTGGAGGTTATTCTTACGTATTATATAGATATCCCTTTTTAGTTTTTAGTGTATTTGGAATAGCTAGAAAAAATACCTGAAACTGTTGAACTGCAACCAGTAGCCTTTATTCTTGAATACGATTATATAACTATATAGCTTACACTGTGTGATCATGTGATTGTGAAAACTCTGTGGCTCCCACTCCCTTTACACAGTATATTGGCAGATGAATAGAAAAATGAGGACTAAAGTCAAAGATATAAGTAGGGTGACAGTGAAAGATGGGGAAAAATATACCATGCAAGAAGTTACAGAGAGAGCTGGGTTGGCTACACTAATTTTAGATAAAACAGGCTTTAAATAAAAAACCAGTTAGGAGGGACAAAGATGGTCATTATGTACTGATAAAGGGAACTATTCAACAGGAATATAACAATTATAAATATGTATGTATCTAACAGCAAAGCTCCCAAATATATGAAGCAAATACTGACAGATTTTAAGGGAGAAACTGATGGTTCTATAATAATTGTAGGAGACTTAACACACCACTCTTAATAACGGACAGAACATCTAGTCAGAAGATTAATAAGGAAGTACAGGACTTGAATGATACACTAAACCAACTAGACCTAACAGTCATATATAGAACACTGTACCCAATGAAAACAGAATACACATTCTTCTCGAGTAAACATGTATCAGTTTCCAGGATAGACCACACGCTAGGTAACATAACAAGCCTCAATAAACTAAAAAATATTGAAATCATGCAACAGAAGAAAAAAGGGAAAATTCATAAATATGTGGAAATTGAACAACTCTTAAACAACTCTTAAACAACCAATGGGTTAAAGAGGAAAACAGAAGCAAAATTAGAAAATTTCTTGAGGTGAATGAAAATGAAAAACAACATAGCAAAACTTATGGGATACAGTGACGGCAGCTGTGCTAGTTTGAAACTGTTATGTATCCCAGGAAAGACTATGTTCTTTAATGCAATCTTGTGGAGGCAGACTTATTATGGGTGGGACCTTATGATTAGGTTGTTTCCATGGAAATGTGACCTACCCAACTGTGGGTGAGAACTTTGATTAGACTATTTCCATGGAGATGTGACCCTGCCCATTCAGGGTGGATCTTAAAAAGATCACAGGAGTCCTTAAGAGAGCTGAGAGCCCACACAGACCCAGATGCTTGGAGACACTTGAAGATGCAGACAGAAAGATGTCTGGAGATGCTAAGCTAAGAGATGAAGCCCAGAATTTTCCCCAGCTAAGAGAGGACCCCCAGACACTTAGAGAGAAACTCCCTGGGAGAACAAGTAATGATTCACAGGAACTGTGAGAGAGAAGCTATGAGAGACAGAAGCCCATTTTGGAGAAAGCCATTTTGAAACCAGAACCAGGGGCAAAGGACCAGCAGACTCCAGCCACACGTCTTCCCAGCTGACAGAGCTGCTCTGGACGTCATTGGCATTTCCTCAGGGAAGGTAACCTCTTGTTGATGCTTTAGTTTGGACACTTTTATGCCTTAGAACTGTAAATCTGTAACCTAATAAATCTCCTTTATAAAAGCCAATCCATTTCTGGTATTTTGCATAGTGGCAAGCTTTAGCAAACTGGAAGAGCAGTGCTGAGAGAGAAATTTATACCTCTAAGTGTTTACATTAAAAAAAGAAGAAAGACTTCAAATCAGAAACCTAACACAAAACTGAAAGAACTAGACAAAGAAGAGGAAATTAAATCCAAATCAAGCTGAAGGAAGGAAATAAAAAGTAGAGCAGAGACAAATAAAATAGATAACAAACAACTGAGAATATCAACAAAACCAAAAGTTAATTCTTTGTGAAAAGATCAACAAAACTGACAAATCTTTAAGTAGACTGACAAAAGAAAAAAGAACAGGATACAAATAAAGAAAACCAAAATTAAAAGGGGGACATTTACTAGTAGAGAATGAATAAGTAAAAAACTTCCCAACAAAGACAAGTCCAGGACCAGAAGGTTTCACAGGGGAATTCTACCAAACATTCCAAGAAAATTTAAGTTCAAATCTACTCAAACTCTTCCAAAAAATCAAAGAGGAGAGAACACTCCCTCCACTCTACAAGCCCAACATCACCCTCATACCAAACCTGGATGAAGATACCTTAAGGAAAGCAAACTACAGAGCAATGTCTCTTTGACTATAGAAGCAAAAATCCTCAACATAATAGTAGGAAACAGAATCCAACAGCATAATAAAAGAATTATAATCCATTATCTAGAGGGATTTACCCCTGGTATGCAAGGTTAGTTCAACATAAGAAAATCAATTAATGTAATATACATTGACAGAACGAAGGAAAATAACCACATGATCATCTCAAATGACACAGAAAAGACCTTTGACAAAATCTAGCACCCTTTCTGGATAAAAACACTCAGATCTCTAGGAATAAAGGGAAACTTCCTGAATATAATAAAAGGTGTATATGAAAAGCCCACAGCTAACATCCTACTTAATGGTGAAAGACTGAAAGTTTTCCCTCTAATTCCAGGAACAAGACAAGTATGCCCCATCACCACTGTCATTCGACATTGTACTATAAGATCTTGTCAGAACAATTAAGCAAGAAAAAGAAATAAAAAGCATCCAAATTGGAAATAAAGAAGTAAAACTTTCCCTATTTACAAATGATATGATCCTATATACAGAAAATCCTGAAAAACCCACAATGTAGGTCCTAAAGCTAACAAACAAATTCAGCAAAGTGGTAGGGTACAAGATCAACATGCAAAAATCAGCAGCATTTCTACACACAAGCAATGAACAATCAGAAAAAGAAATCAAGAAAAAAATTCCATTCACAGCAGCAACAAAAAGAATCAAATATCTAGGAATAAATCTAACCAAGGATGTAAAGGACTTGGACACAGAACACTACAAAACAATGCTAAAAGAAATAAAATAAGACCTAACAAAATGGAAGGATATTCCATATTTATGGATTGCAAGACTAAATATTATTAAGATGTCAATGCTACCTAAAGCATTTGTAGATTCAATGTAATCTCATTGAAAATTCCAACACCTTTTTTTTTTCCAGAAATGGAAAAGCCAATTATCAAATTTATATGGAAGGGTACGGGGCCCCAAATAGATAAAGTATTCTTGGAATAGAAGAATGAAGTTGGAGAATCGGCGCTTCCTGATCTTAAAACACGTTATAAGGCTACAGTAATCAAAACAGCATGGTAATAGAACAAGGATGGACATACAGACCAATGGGATAGAATTGAGAGCTGAGAAATCAATCTTCATATTTACAGCCAACTGATTTTTTAATGCATTTTTAAAATGTGAACTTTAACATATATACATAACAGTGATGACTTTCAAAGAATGATTAAACAAGTAGTTAGCACATTTCAAAGAATGTCGTGGGTCACAGTCCCACAATTTCAACTATTTCCATTATTGTAAAATATAACATACATACAGAAAAGTGTTAACTTTCGATATACAGCTCAACAAGGACTTATATAGGTAACTTCAAAAACTGTTATGGGTTACAGTTCTACAGTTTCACTTCTTTCCTTATTATGAAATATAGGGTATATACAGAAAGGTGAAGACTTTCAAAGCACAATTCAGTGAGTAGCTATAGAACAAATTTCAAAGAATATTATAGGTTACAGTTCCACCATGACATTTACCTCTCATTCCAGCTATTCCAACACCCTAACATCTAAATTACATATATATTTATATAAAGTTTCAGTATTTACAAACCTTTGTTAAATCTTATCTTGTTTGTTGCTACCCCTCCCTCTCACTTAATCTCTTTCTCCATCTTCAGGGGCATCTAGGCAGCGAGCACGTTAGCTTGTTCATAGTGAATGCGTGTCGAGAGTATGGGGAAGGGGGCTGCATCTGATTGTTGTTCTTTAAGAGGCTGTTGCCTCTGGGTTTTAGGACTTGTCAGGCATAGGAACACTATGGTAGATTTAAGTTTCTGAGAGATAAAACTTAGTGAGCGAATCTTTTATAGAATCTCAGGTAGGGACCTAAGTATTTGGGGACTACTTTTGGTAAGGGCATGGCATATTGTGGCCACTTGGGATGTCTAGTTGGAGCTTGCATAACAGAAACCTCCATGATAGCCTCTTGACTCTATTTGGGATCTCTGAGCCATTGGGACCTCAGCTTGTTAACTTTCTTTTTCCCTCTTTTGGTCAAGTAGGCATTTTAAAACCCTCACTAACAGGGCCAGGTTCATTCATGGGAGTCAAGTCCCATGTCGCCAGGGAGATTCATACTCCTGGGAGTCATGTCCCTCGTGGTGGGGAGATTAATGAATTTATTTGCCGAGTTGGGCTTAGAGAGAGAAAAGCCATATCTGAACAACAACAGAGGTTCCCTGGAGGTGCCTTTTAGGCATAATTATAGGAAAGCTTAGCCTCCCATTAACAGCCCCAGGTTTCACAAGAGGAAGCCACAAGTCGAGCGCCTGATTTATTAAGTAGAGGGTTTCTAATTTCACTTAATATATATTCTATTCCCAGATAAACAGTTTCTTATATTAACTTCATTTAGTTGTACAATCATTATTCTCAGCTTTAAACAATTACCAAAACATCCCAGAGCTCGTATCAGCTGCTAATTATTTACCCATAGTATTAGTGTAGTGTTGGTAAGATACTCCTATTAAATATAGTCTATAGTACGTAATGGGTAGTTTTCCCATATACCACTCTGTTGTTAACTCTCTGCACCAGTGTCATAACTTATAACTATATCATGCTAACACTTATTTAGGTATGTGGCGCTACTCTGTGGGTTACATGCCTTTAACAACCATTTACGAACATGTTCACCTTCAATGCATCACTGATACTTATAATCCCATTAACAAACCATACTCACACCTGACCATTCCCATACCATTAAGTTCATCCTCATTATATATATCTGTACATATTAGATTATCATTCCCCCTTCACTAGCTTCTATCACTAGGTCCCCTATATTTTACTTTATGTGACACATTTTACATTTTTCATGGAGTTCACATTAGTCGTAACATATAATATCTCTCCTTTTGTGTCTGTCTTATTTCATTCAGCATTACATCTTCAAGGTTCATCCATGCTGTCATATGTTTTATGACCTCATTCCTTCTTACTGCTGCATAGTATTCCATCATACGTATATACCACACTTGTTTATCCACTCATCTGTTGAAGGACGTTTGGATTATTTCCATCTCTTGGCAATTGTGAACAATGCAGCCATGAACATCGGTGTTGCAAATATCTGTTCATGTCACTGCTTTCAGATCCAGGTATATACCAAGAAGTGAAATTGCTAGATCACAGGATAACTCGATATCTAGTTTTCTGAGAAAATGCCAAACTGTCCTCCAGAGTGGCTGCACCATTATACAGTCCCACTAGCAATGAATAAGAGTTCTAATTTCTCCACATCCTCTCCAGCATTTGCCATTTCCCATTTGTTTAAAGGCAGCCATTCTTATTGGTGTGACATATCTCACTGTGGTTCTGATTTGCATTTCCCTAATAGGTAGTGAAGATGAATATTTTTTCATGTGTTTTTTAGCCATGTGTATTTCCTCTTCAGAGATACGTCTTTTCATATCTTTTGCCCATTTTATAATTGGGCTGTTTGTACTACTGTCACTGAGTTGTAGGGTTTCTTTATATATGCAAGACATCAGTCTCTTATCAGATACATGGTTTCCAAATATTTTCTCCATTGTGTTGGCTGCCTCTTCACCTTTTTTGCAAATGCCTTTGAGGTACAGGAGCTTTTGATTTTGAGGAATTGCCATTTATCTATTTTTTTCTTTCATTGCTTATGCTTTGGATGTAAGGTCTAAGAAACCACCTCCTAAAACTAGGTCTTCAAGATGTTTCGCTACATTATTTCTAGGACTTTCTTGGTACTGTCTCTTATATTGAGGTCTTTGTTCCTCTTTGAGTTAATTTTTATACAGGATGTGAGGTAGGGGTCCTCTTTCATTCTTCTGGATATAGATATGCAGTTCTCCCAGCCCCATTTGTTGAAGAGACTGTTCTGTCCCAGTTCAGTGGATTTGGGGGCCTTATCAAAGATCAGTCAACTGTAGATCTGGGGGTCTATCTCTGAATTCTTAATTAGATTCCATTGATCAATATGTCTATCTTTTGCCAATACCAAGCTGTTTTGCCTACTGTGGCTTTACAGTAGTCTTCAAACCTGGAAGTGTAAGTCCTCCCACTTTGTTTTGCTTTTTTAGAATGTTTTTAGCAATTTGAGGCCCCTATCCCTTCCAAGTAAATTTGATAATTAGCTTTTCCAAGTCTGCAAAGTAGGTTGTTGGAATCTGGATTGGAATTGCATTGAACCTGTAAATCAGTTTTGGTAGGACCGACATAACGACATTTAGCTTTCCCAGCCACGAACACAGAATGTCTTTCCATCTCTTTAGGTCCACTTTTATTTCTTTTAGTAAAGTTATGTAATTTTCTGTCTAGATGTCTTTAACATCCTTGGTTATGTTTATTTCTAGGTACTTGATTTTTTTAGTTGCTATTGAGAATGGAATCTTTTTCTTGAGCTGTCTCTTCAGTTAGGTCATTTCTAGTGTATAGGAACATTACTGACTTATGAGCATTAATCTTGTATCCCACCACTTCGCTGAATTTGTATATTAGTTCAAGTAGCTGTGTTGTCGATTTCTCAGGATTTTCTAAATACAAGATCATATCAGCTGCAAATAATGACAATTTTACTTCTACCTTTCCAATTTGGGTGCCTTTTATTTCTCTGTCTTGACAGATTGCTCTGGCTAGAACTTCCAGCACAATGTTGAATAACAGTGGTGACAGTGGGCATCCTTGTCTCATTCCTGATCTTAGAGGGAAGGCTTTCAGTCACTCACCATTGAATACTATGCTGGCTGTGGGCTTTTCATATGCCCTTTATCATATTGAGGAATGTTTCTTCAATTCCTACCTTTTGAAGTGTTTTTATCAAACAAGGATGCTGAATTTTGTCGAATGCTTCTTCAGTATCTATTGAAATGATCATTTGATTTTTCCCTTTTGATTTGTTAATGTGTTGTATTACATCAATTGATTTTCTTACGTTGAACCACCCTAGCATGCCTGGAATGAACCCAACTTGGTCATGGTGTATGATTTTTTTTAATGTGTCTTTGGATTCAATTTGCAAGTATTTTCTTTAGAATTTTTGCATCTATATTCATAAGGGAGATTGGCCTGTAGTTTTCCTTTCTTGTAGTATCTTTATCTGGGTTTTGTAGTGATGATGGCTTCATAAAATGAGTTAGGTAGTGTTCCATTTTCTTTAACTTTTTTGAAGGAGTTTGAGTAGAAATGGAGTCTGTCCTTTTTAGAATGTTTGGAAAATTCCCCTGGGAAGCCATCTGTCCCTGGGCTTTTATTTGTAGGAAGCTTTTTGATGATTGGATCACTTTACTTGTGATTAGTTTGTTGAGGTCTTCTATTTCTTCTCTGGTCAGTCTAGGTTGTTCATGTGTTTCCAGGAAATTACCCATTTCCTCTCAATTGTCTACTTTTTGATCTACAGTTGCTCATAGTATACTCTTATGGTTTTTAAAATTTTGGGGGGATCTACTGTAATGCCCTGTCTTTATTTATTTTTGTGTTTATTTGGGTCTTCTTTCTTTTTCACTTTTTTAGTCTAGCTACAGGTATGTCAATCTTATTGATTCTATTGGTTTTTTTATTTGTTATTGTTGTTGCTTTTCTGTTGTTCTTTGTTTTTGTTGTGTTTTGTTTTTGTTTTATTGTTGATTCTATTTTTTTTTTTGTTCTCCATTTCATTTTTTTCTGCTCTAATCCTTGTTATTTCTTTTCTTCTCCTTAATCAGGATTAGTGTGCTGATCATTCTCTAACTTCTTCAGTTGTTCCATTAGTTCTTTGATTTTAGCTCTTTCTTCCTTTTTAGTACATGCATTTAGACGTATAAATTTCCCCCTCATCTCACTGCATCCCATAGGTTTTGATAATTTGCGTTCTCATTTTCATTTGTCCCTAGATATTTAGCAATTTCTCTTACAATTTATTCTTTGACTCACTGATTGTTTAGGAGTGTGTTGTCTAACCTCCAGATATTTGTGAATGTTCCAGACTTTTGATGGTTATTGACATCTAGCTGCATTCCACTGTGGTCAGAAAATGTGCTTTGAATAATTTCAATTTTTTAAAAATTTATTGAGGCTTGTTTTATGCTCCAGCATATGATGTATATTGGAGAAAGTTCCATAAGCACTAGAGAAGAATGTACATCCTGCTACTTTTGGATATAATGCTCTATATATGTCTGTTAAGTCTATTTCATTTATTAGATTGTTTAGGTTCCCAATTTCCTTATTGGTCCTCTGTCTGGTTGTTCTATCTGTAGGAGAGAGGGGTGTATTAAAGCCCCCCCTCCAATTACTGTCAAAACAACTATTGCTTCTTTCAGTTTTGCCAATGTTTGTCTCATGTACTTTGGAGCACCTTGATTGGGTGAATACACATTTATGATTGTTATTTCTTCTTGGTGAATTGTCCCTTTTATTAGTATATAGTGTTCTTTGTCTCTTATGACAACCTTGATTTTAAGGTGTATTTTACCTGAAATTAGTATTGCTAACCCTGCTTAGTTTTGGCTGTAACTTGCATGGAATATTTTTTCCATCCTTTCACTTTCAATCTCTTTGTGTCTCTGGGTCTAAGATGGGTCTCTTGTCAACAGCATATTGATGGTTCATATTTTTTAAATCCATTCTGCCAATCAATATCTTTTAATTGGGGAGTTTAATCCATTCACATTCAATGTTTTTACTGCGAAGGCAGTTCTTGAATCATCCATCTTATCCTCTGGTTTTTAGTTGTCATATCTATTTTTTCTCTCTATTTTTATTTCCTTTAAATTACCCTTACAAATACTCTCCAGTTCTGTGTCCTTCTCCAGGTCTCTCTCTCCTGTCTTTTTTCTCAGCTGGTAGAGCTCCCTTTAATTTTTCTTGTAGGGCAAGTCTCTTGTTAACAAATTCTGTCAGCATTTGCTTTTCTGTGAAAATTTTAAGCTCTCCCTCAATTTTGAAGGAGACCTTTGCTGGCTAAAGAATTCTTGGCTGGCAATTTTTCTCTTTCAGAATTTTAAATACATTATACCACTGCCTCCTCACCTCCATGGTGCCCGTTGAGTAATCAGTAAGTACTTAGTCTTATGTTGTTTCCCTTGCATGTGGTGAATCACTTGTCTCTTTCTGCTTTCAGAACTTTCTCCTTCTCCTCATCATTTGACAGTCTGATCAGAATATGTCTCAGAGTGAGTTTATTTGGATTTATTCTATTTGGAGTTCACTGGGTATCTGTGATTTGCATATTTAAGCCATTTAGAAGGGTTGGGAAGTTTTCCCAAACAGTGTCTTCGAATACTATTCCTAGCCCTTTCCTCTTCACCTTCTGGAACACCAACGATTCTTATATTTGTGTGCTTCATGTTGTCCATCATTTCCCTGAGATCCACTTCAAGTTTTCCAATTTTTTTCACCATTCGTTCTTTTGTGCTTTCGCATTCCAGCACCCTCACCTCTAGTTCACTAATTCTTTCCAATGCCTCTTTCTGTAGGGCAGGTGTCTTGTTTACAAAGTCTCTCAATGTCTGTTTGTTGGAAAATATTTTGAGCTCTCCCTCATATTTGAAGGACAGTTTTGCTGGATAGGATTCTTGGTGGGTGATTTTTCTCTTTCAGTATCTTAAATATATCACACCACTTCCTTCTTGCCTCCATGGCTTCTGCTGAGAGATCCACACAGAGTCTTATTAAGTTTCCTTTGTGTGTGATGGATTGCTTTTCTCTTGCTGCTTTCAGGATTCTCTCTTTGTTTTTGACGTTTGATAATCTGATTATTAAGTGTCTTGGCATAGGCTTATTCAGAATCTATTCTGTTTGGAGTACGCTGCGCTTCTTGGATCTGTAATTTGATGTTTTTCATAAGGGATGGGAAATTTTCATTGATTATTTCCTCTATTATTGCTTCTGCCCCTTTTCCCGTCTCTTCTTCTGGGACACCAATAATACGTACATTCTAGTATTTCGTTTCTTCCTTAAGTTCCTGGAGACATTGCTCATATTTTTTCATTCTTTTCTCCATCTGCTCCTTTGCTTGTAGGCTTTCAGGTGTTTTGTTCTCCAGTTCCTGAGTGTTTTCTTCTGCCTCTTGAGATCTGCTGTTGTATGTTTCCATTGTGTCTTTTGTCTTGTTGTGCCTTTCATTTCCATAGATTCTGCTAGCTGTTTTTTTTTGAACTTTCGAATTCTGCCTTATGTACGCCCAGTGTTTTCTTTATAGCCTTTATCTCTTTTGCCATATCTTCTCTAAACTTTTTGAATTGATTTAGCATTAGTTGTTTAAATTCCTGTACCTCAGTTGAAGTGTATGTTTGTTCCTTTGACTGGGCCATAACTTCATTTTTCTTAGTGTAGGTTGTAGTTTTCTGTTGTCTAGGCATCTGACCTCCAAGGCCACCCAATCAGGTTTTCCCAGATGAGAAGAGGCTCAGGTCACAGAAGGAGAAAATATTCAGTACCTGGTTTCCCTGATGGTATGTCTTAGAGGATTGACACACCCTGTGCTTTTCTGCCCAGCAGGTGGCACCTGTCAGCCTGTCATGGGCTGGTGTAAGGGGGTGTGGCCTGTGGCTCTTGTCCCCCAGGCTCTGGGGTCTGGTTCCCTGGTTCTGAATGTAAGAATGTAAGGCAGATAGTAGAAGAGCTGGGCCCCTCCCTTTCCTCTTGGGAAGCTATGCCCCCTTCAGAGAGGTCATTTGCATATCAGTAAGTTCTTTGTTTCTCTGACTGCTGGTCAGAATACTGCGATTTTAAAATGGCTGAGGCTTTCTTAACTGCAAAGCGCTGCGGGCTGAAAATGGCTGAGGCTCTCTCCACTGAGCTGCCCAGGTTGAGAGAGAGAGAGAGACAGAAAGCCCCCAAATTCACCCATCAGCCAGAGATAGCACCCAATCCTCTGGGCTCCCCGTCCTGAGACAGATATGTCTCCTGCCTGTGCCAAGTTCAGTCATCACCAAAAACCTCTGTCTGCTTTTTGGGGATTCGCTGTCTGTATTGAGCAGTTAACATTAAAACCCCAGTTGGAGCAGGGCTGAGGTACACTTGCTTGTTCAGAGAGTGCTGCTCTCTAGCTCTGCAAAGCTTCTGTGAGGGAGGGGCTCTCGGCTCTCAGCTCTTGGTGTGGGTTGGCAGTTTTTACTTACAGATTTTATGCTGTGATCTCGAGCATTCCTCCCAATTCAGGTTGGTGTGTGATGAGTGGACAGTCATGTTTGTCTCCCTGCAGTTATTCCAGGTTATTTACTAGTTTTTTGGTTGTTTATGAATTGTTCCAGGGGGACTAACAGTCTTCCACTCCTCTCTATGCTGCCACCTTAGCTCCTCTCTAATGCCTCTTCAAATCTGCTGTTACGTGTCTCAAAAATATTTTCAATTTGATCAACAGAATGTTTTATTTCCATAAGACACTCTATGTTTTTAATTTACTCCTGCAAATTATTCTTTATGCTCTTCTAGGGTCTTCTTGATTCCTTTATATCCTTATCCATGACACTGATGTTGTTTTGGAGATTTGTGCATACTTCTTTGATTAATTGCTCCAAGATCTGTGTACCTTCTGGCTTTTTAATTTGGATGTTCGTGTTGTCCATATCTTCTGGTTTCTTCATGTGCTCTCTAATTTTCTGTAGTTTTTGGCCTCTTGGCATTTGCTTATCTTGATAGGGTTCTTTTAGGACATGCAGGATTATTTCAACATTTATCTATAATTTGGCAGAGTTACAGCTTGGTTGGGTGCACTTTCCCTGTCCTACCAGCAAATGGCGCTCTTAAGCCACCTCTTACCTTGAACCAGTTCTCCCCCAACTTCATCTATGCACTGAGTAAGGGTCCAAGCCATGTAGAAATCCAATCAGTGCTCCAATTTTCCATGTGCACTGGGGACTGCCAGCCCAGTGGGCAATGCACCCTGTGCAGTTTGGCAGGGAGTCCACTCCAGGACACAGTGGTCCTGGCCATTCCCGGGGCTGTGGATGGAGTACTCTGGGACTGCAGAGCTGTGCATCTCACCTTCCAGCTCAAATGCCCGACAGTCCCTGTCTGCTGTGCTCCCACAAGTCCCTGGGATTGGGGGAGGGCTCCAGGCAATGCTGTGTGGCGCCCTTGCCTCTAGGCTGTGCACACCCTTGGGCTTCTGTGGAGGAAGAGTGTATACTGTCACAAATCCACCAAATCCTGAAATCCCTCAAGGGAACTCTTGGCCACGGGACTGTGAATGGTATCTCCCCAGCCAACTGCAGAGAAGGGGCCTAGAAGGCTGCTTGCTCCATGCATGGCAGCCAATCCCCAGCTCGGTAGCTGCAGGGCTGTGATGGGTTCTCTCCCCAACAACTGGTAACATGGCTGCACAGGGCATGGAAAGCTGCTCCCTTCCGCACTCATCTGACTGCTCCAACTGCCAGCCCCCGGCACAGGAGCTCTTGGTCATGGGTCTACTGAAGGGTTATCAGCCCAGCCAAGTGCTGAAGAGGGTGTCCAGGGTGTGGAAAGCTGCTCCCCTCTGCGCTCACCAGCTGGCTCCAACTGCCCATTCCCTGACAGCATTCTGGGCCAAACACTCACTGGTCTTAAATGCAGGCTCTCTGCTTCTCCATCTCTGTACTCTCTATGTGGTGTAGAAGTCTCTGCTCAGCCAGTGAAACCCTGGAACTTGGCCAACTGATTTCTGAGAAGGTTGTAAAGACCACTCAACTGGCAAAGAATAGTCTCTTCAACAAATGGTGCTGGGAAAACTTGATCACCATTTGCAAAAAAAAAAAAGAGAACCCCTACCTCATGCCATATATAAAAATCAACTCAAAATAGATCAAAGACATAAATATAAGAGCTAGAACCATCAAACTCCCAGAAGAAAACAACAGGAAGTATCTTGAAAGCCTTGTGTTAGGCAATGGTTTCTTAGACTTTTATCCAAAGCATAAGCAACAAAAGAAAAAACAGATAATTGGCACCTGGAAGAAAACACACAATGGAGGAAAATATTTGGAAAACACATATCTGAAAAATGATTACTAACCAGTATATATAAAGAAATTCTTCAACTTAACAACAAAAAGCAAACAACCCAATTTAAAATGCATGATTTTCTGTAAACCCACAACTTCTCTAATAAAGAGGGAACAAAACTGTTATACAAACATAATGTAGTACCGTGAAGTAGCAAGATGGGGAAAGTATGCACTTTATATATAAGCATAATATCATGTGTGATGTGTGTATACAAAGAAAAAACATTAAGAGGATAAACCAAAAAAATTAAAAACAAATTGGTCAACATAGGTCAATATATGGGAAGGGAAAGAAGAGGATGGAGGGGAATGAGAAAGAAACTAGACTTCTAGGAATATGTTCTATATTTGACTTTTGGAACAGCATAAATAAAATGTTATCCACACCTATTCAAATTGCAAAACATTGTATTCAAAGAAAAGATCTTAAAGGTAGCAAGAGAGAAAACACAGAATAACTATGAAGGAACAACACCTAGATTGACAGAAGTCTTCTTAACAGCAACAATCTTCAAACTTCTAAGAGAAAGTAAATACCAAACTTAAATATTCAGCCAAACTATCTTACAAAAATAAGGGCAAAGTTATTTTCAGACCAAAAAAAATCCTGTAAAGTTCATTCCAAACACCTCTACTAAAGGAATTAATAAAGGATGTATTTGAAGAAGAAAGTGACCTCAGAAATGAGGTCTAAACTGTAAGAAAGATTGGTAAGCAAGGCAACTGGTTAACATGACTAAATTGAAGAATAACACTGACTAAATAAAACAACAATAATAATACCCAATTTGGAAAGATTGAAGCAAGAAATAAAATAATTGACAACTTACATGTTGCATGGGAGATAGGTGTTTAAATCAATATTTAGTGTTTTAGCTTTTAATTTCCTCACCAAGATATTATTATAAATAATGTTTTATATATGACTTACATTAAAATAGGAAATCAGATTTTCTGACGGTTGATCATTTGCCGAATTTAAAGTCATCATTAATTGTTGGATAGTATTCATAACGGTCCTAGAGGGGGAAAAAAAAAAAAGGAAGTATTAAGCAATGAAAAAGACAAAAACAAAAAAGAAATGTATTTATCTCACAAGTTAAACGTATCTTTGAATTCACTATCTCCCATGTATCTTTCAGAAATTTCATGAAATAAGACTCTGAAAAACCCTCAGTTTTCTGTTTTTAGTAAGTAGTTATACTGTACTTCAATCTTTAAAAAAAAGATGTGTTTATAATCAATAAGTTTATATTATAGAATTGATATGTTAATTTACTAATACAACTATATGAATAAAACATTAATTGGTCAAATTGATATTATTTTTAGGAGAAAATACATGAACTGGCATCAAATTCTTTCAAGAAAACATTATTACAATTACACACTGATAACTTTCAAATAATTACAAGAAGGTATTTAGTAACTCAAGTAAAGAACTGTTCTTGGCAGAGATCTCCAAGAAAGCATACCAAAGTCCCGGATAATTTTAAAGGTCTTCATTGTTGAAGCATAAAAGACTATTTCTTAAGATCTCTTTAATTCTATAATTTCATTGTGTGCAAGTGTGCACGCACGTGTGGTGTACAAAAAAAAAATTAATGTGCCAATTTTGGGATAGAAGGAACTGTAGAATGTTTAAGGCTTAAAAGGTCTTTAAATATTAATTAGTAAAACATGATTGGTGTTCTCAGCCAAGCCTCTCTAAACTGCTATCTACACTTGCTCACTGTTCAAATATATTGCCATGTGGCTTCCACACTGTACTTATGCCATAGTGACTAAGGTCACAAATGACCAATTGCTAAAACCAAAAGACATTTTTCATTTATTCTCATACTTGACTTTATTGAAACATCTGACACTCTTAAACACTTGCTCTTTCATGAAAGTCCCTCCCTCTCTTGGCTTTACTTTCCAGGCTCCCCAACCACATCTTTCATTCTCTTTAACATGACTTCTTCTATCTAGTCCTTAAATACCCTTGAATTCCTTAGGGTTCAGTCCTTAGCCACCCTTCTTCTTCACTTCAAGCAATTTCATCTATTTTTATGGCTTTAATACCCCTCTCCCCCTCCAATGACTCCCTAGATATCTTCTTCATATCACATAAATACACAAAGAACAATATTCTAATACGAATTCATCAAATATTTGTCAAACTGTTCCTTCTTGTTCCTTCATTCACACTGCCACCATCTTGGCTCAGATTTTTTCCTCTCTCAACTGAACTACCACAACAGACCAGTGCAGAGATCTGACTCACTGTGTCTGTGGTAACAGGGTATAGGCACGTGTACTTTGAAAAAACTCAGGAAATTCTAAGTTGAACCCCTGGTTAAGAATCACTACAACAGATTAATTGCTCTTTCTATTTCTTACCTCGTCCTTTTTAGTCCATATCCTCACAAACTACAACCATGTAAACACTTCAAAAATCAAATATGATTTTATCCCTACCCCTTTTATAGCACAGGGTAAATCGTGCAGACTAAAGCCTAAGCTTGTGAGCATGACATAGAAGGCCCTTCATGATCACTACCCCCTCTCCTTTCCTGCAATTTCATCTTCCCGTTTCATAGTGAATCAATATGGAACTGCTATAGTTCCCTAGACAAATCATATTGTCTCATACTTCTTTGCCTTTGCACATGTTGCTCCCATTCCTTAAAATGCCAATCTTCTATGACATAGATCCAAACATATTCCAAATTCAGTTAATAAAGTTCCCTCTGTGCCATCTTCACAGCTTGTTCATAAGTCTATTATTATACTACAGAAAATGTGTTTAAATTTTTATACAATCATTTGAAAAATATTACTGACTGCCTAATATGTATCATGTACTATGATAGGTCCTAATTATTAAATAGTGAACAAATAAAGTCATGGTCCATGTGACGTGGAATTTAAAGACTATTGTGGATACTGGAAAAAAATAAGCAAACACACAACTAAATTTGTAAGTACAAAAAGTAACGAATACAACAGGATGCTATGAGAATGAAGAATAAACGAAAATATTGAGAGAAATAAATCTCTTTAAATAAGTTGATATTTGTGCTGAATCTAAAGGAAATGTAGAAGTTGTTAACCAATGGGAAGAAAAGAAGGAAGAGTTTCAAGAAAAGGAAATAGCAATGTGAAACTCCTTAAGTACAAAAGAGCTTGGAGAGTTCAAGAAACTGAAAGAAGGCCAATGTGGTTAACCCACAGCGAGCAAGAGAAAACAAGAGATGAGGTCAGAGAGGCAACAGAACCCAGATTATATAAAGCCTTGTAGACATTGTTAAGGAATTTGCATTGAATTCTAACTGCAATGGAAAGCAATCAGAGAGTTTTAAACAGCAGGGTAAACACAGTATGATTTACATTTCTAGGATATTATTCTGGGGGTTATGTGGAGAACTGGTGGTGGGGAGAGAGGAATAGGGATGAGAGCAGAAGCAACTAGATCAGCTGGCAGGATACAACAGAAAATCCAAGAGAAAGATGTCTTGGGCAAGGATGGCGACAATAGAGAACAGTAGATGTACTGAAGAAATATTTTGGAAGTAGATTCAACAAGACTTGATAACAGATTAGATTTGGGAAGTAAGTAAAGGACATAAAAAAATTGGTTTTAATCTTTTTTGGTTGTGTGCGGAGTAAATGGTGATACTATTTACTGAGATGGAAAAGATTAACATTCTAGGTTATGTTCCCTAAGAATAGACAAAACTAGGTCTAATAATCATACCCCAGAAACTAATAAAACACCTGGCATACATAAAGGACACTAAACATATGTTTATTGTATGTATATCTGAATATATATTGAAATACATGAACAATCACAAAGCATTATAAAGCAATAAATAAACAATTACAAAGGAAATCAAAAGCAGGAAAATTCATACCTAACTGGAGTCTGTGGAGGAATCACATTCACTTCCTCATCAAGGTTACTTTTTTGTGGTGTCCTCTGCATTTCAAAACTAAATAATGACAAGCAAAATCATTCATACTGAAAATTTATAATTTGTGTTTTATAAGTCAAAAAGGCAATATAATGCCTTCCATTGCTTCCTAACATCATACAAAATGGTAAGACAATAATAGAGGTAATAGGAAATAGATGTTCCAAAGCCGCTTAAATAACTAAAATTATTTATGATGAACAGATACATTAGAGTTTAAGAATATTTTTGATAGTGAAAATGAGATGTTTCTCCCTGATATCAATATTTAAGTTGTTGAAGATTTAAAAATATCAAAGCTCAATTTCTTCAATGCCTTATGCTTTCCAAAATAATTTATTTCCACTTAAATAAAATTAGTAACCTTTAACTTGTGTTTAATTTCCAAATTACATGATTTTTTAAATAAAATTAGTTACTTTGTGTTTAATTTCCAAATTACATATATTTTCACTTACATATTAAAAGATTTCATGTGAAAAACAAATAATTAACCTTACTTATAAAGTCAAATTTTTAAAAACATAACTCTCAACCATTCCTGTTTTAGAATTCTGCATCACAATTCAAGAGAAAACCCTTTGTATTAACGTTAAAAAAAATGAACTAGGCAGGCAACAGTAGATGACAGGGTGGAGAAAAGACAAAGACCACTACTTGAGTAAACTAATTATTTCAACAATTTCCTTCTCTTGTGTATTTTATAAATTATACTCAGATAATTGAGAAGACTGTTGCTAGTCACATAAAACCTTTATTTGTTAATAAGCTCTACACTCAGAATCCTGTTAACCTTTTTCTTATTAGCTTTATATAAAGGCATCTGAAGGCAAAAGCATTATGAACAAAGATATACAACGAACAAATACCTATCTATAGGATCAGCCTGCAGAGTCTTATCATGGTCCAGAAATAATCTTGCATCAAAATCTTTGTTTTTAAGGTAAATCTCTTCATATTGTTTAGAGAGACTTTCAACCTAAAATAAAAAAAAAAAGACAATTATCTTTTCATGTCATTACATCTCTTAGCACAAAGAAGCACAGATTTAATTTTGTACAATTATATACACTGAGTTCACATGCAGCATACATAAGGTCTATTTAACAGTGAAGTAAAGAAAATGTTTTTTTCAACTCCAATTTAAGCCTATTTTATACATGTACTCTATCTATTAAAATTTTATGTAGACAAGGATAACAAAAACAGTAAAGATAAACTGAGGTATTATAACTCCTTAATTGCCAAGATCCTCAAGCACCCCAAATATCCCTCACTTTCAACTTCTTTTATGCTTATCAATATAAAATAACATATTTTTCAAACACTGAAAAATCCTCTTGATTATATATTCTGCCAATCTTTTCTCAACCTTTTGGTTCCCTACAGCTACCTTCTGTTAAGTATCTTAAGCAAGAGAATTAACTTGATTTCTTAGCCCAATTAGCACATTGCATGATTTATTACCAATTTTGGACACTTTTTCAATGACTAAAATCTGCAACTCTTACATCAGTTCTGATCCATAATTTTTGAATTATTTAAAAATCGAGCCCAATGGATAACTATTTGGCATGCCTTCTCCTATGATTTTTTTTTTTTAACTAACGTTTTCTATTTATTTCATTAATAAAAAGTGCATAGTACAAACCCTTTACCCAATCCAAGTACTCAGTAAAAGATCAACAATAAACCCTGCATGGCACAGACATGATTTGTTTGGCATGATTAACATTTAAAATTAACATTTGGTACATCACATGACCACTATTGCTTTTAACAAAGTAATCATCAGACATGGTAACAAACACTTAATGATTTTTCATTTAGAAATATATAATGTTAAGACTAAAACTACTATTGCAACAACAAAAATTTAATCCATTAACTGTAAACTCTTCAATTTTCCTTCTTCAAGTTGCTGTGTTGTGTCTTAAGCTGAGCTAGTCAAATTTTAGCACAATATTCTTTTAGAGTGACAGGCTTTCATTTAGAGTGATAGACTTCCACAGTTCCTTTGAAAATATAAGATATCTATAATTCCATAAACACTGTCACATCACATACTACAAAGACACGAAAAGTAACATGGAATAGGTGTACTCAAAAATATGACTTACTGACCATGGGATTGTGACTGGATAGATACACGATAAAATCTTTTACTAAAAACATTTCCAATGTTAACTTTTTCCATATGAAAAGCAAAAGAAAAAAATTACTTTGCATAAAAAAACGCTGAATGACTCAAAAGCAAAATAAACTCTTAATGGCATTGGTGGAATGTTTAAGAGCCAAAGGTGATTTTAAAATGTGGACATTTATCTTTCTTTTTCCAGGTTATTTTTAAAGGATTTTAGCCACAGTTGAGGTGAATGTTTACAAAGCCAAGTAGTGATTTAACAGTGTTTTCAATAAAAAAGCCACATGTAGAAACTTTAAGAATTAAATAGAATAATATAAATTACAAGTTATGTTAACAAGAATACTTTCTGTGCAGCACACTGTCTTCAGGAATGCAGAGAAATTTTACAAGCAAAAAAGACAGCTATGATAAGAACTTTCATTACTAATTAAGTAGATGGTCTATAGAAGAAAACTCTAAAATCCTAGAAGTAATATCAATTAAGTGTATGTGACAGAAATGAAGGAATAGAAATAAGAATCCAGATTTCCAGGTATCTTGCTAACACTAGACATTCTGTTTCCAAGTTAGAGCTATTTCTTAAGCCAAAACCAATTCTCATTTATCTGTGAGCCATAATTTATCTCTGCCAGGGATTGGCTCTCAGGCAGCTGAGAGAACAGACTGTTAGGCTGTAAGGGCAAGCCTTCAAAGTTCAGTGGGCAAGGGCAGAAAAAGGAAATGCTATTGGATTTTTCTCCATCTTAAGTTGTTCCTGCCCTTACTGCCTTAAACACTTTACCAGTATGGAGCTGGGAAGGCTCCCAGTAGGTCTCAGCAAGAGGAAAACCTTTCATCTGTGGTGTTCTGTTCATTTACCAAGATCTGACTTACCTGTGTTATCCTTCTGTTAGCACAATTAAAGAGTTGGGGATATTATTTCAAGAAGTTGAGCATAAAGCCAAGATGCACAAGGAGAAATGCAAGCAGTTAATATTGGGTTATGTACTGAAATGATCCCCTTAATGTTTGTGGCCTAGAATGTAATCATAGCAAAGGGAAAAAACCTCCATTGAGTGTTACAACTGTATCAGAGATTCTATTAAACAGTACAATGACATAGAGAAGTTTATTCAATTCATACAAGTAATGTTTCAGACTTATACAATGAAAAGCTAGTCTGAGCTAAGGGGGAAAAAATCCTTATATTGATAGCAAAATATCTTCTAGTCCCCATAAATAACCTGCAATCATTTGCTAGGAAAAAATTCCATGGCCACACAGGTCATGCAGGTGTTTTTTATGGTAATTATATTAATTTTTTTTTCAAACTGAACAAAACAATGCAACTTTTACTTTTTCTTATATTTCAAAACTACTTATATCAATTCTTCCCATCCCAATCCATCCCATTACCAAGAGAGAAATGAGATAAGGGGTGAGAAAAAGATCCTTGATTGTTTCTCATTTTCCTCCTTTTCCCTTGGAGAAAACTAATAATTCATTTTTAAAAATGTGAAAGAGGATAACAAGAGACAAAAAATTTTCTTGAAAATAAAAAGAATAAATAAGTAAATGGGCATTCAGATGTCAATAATCAAACAGGCTCCCAATATAGCTTTAAGGTAATTTCATTTTAACAGGGAAGTGTTAGAATAGAAAAGAAGCTTCCTGAGAGGCACTTGTTTTAACGATAAATTATAGCTTAATTTATTATTGTATCAATTATACCTGGCAATGGCAGAGTTAATTTTTTTCTTCCTTTCATGAACCCTTGCAAGACTAAAATACAGTGGCTTATAAATGTCATATAATGGACTGGTAAATATCCACCATATCTCAATCAATCATGTTTATTTAAAGTTTTGATAACATTAGACACTTTTTAGTGGGTGTAAAAAACTTAGTAAACAACCATTTCATTTCTTCTCCTATCCTAGTCACATAAGCCAGTTATAATAAATGATACAGATTTCAGCTGTAATTTGTAAAATATTCAAGGGCTGCCACAGTCCCAAGAACGAGAAAATTTGCACCCACAAATAAACCATCAAGATAAATGTAAATACAGTGTAGTTTTAATTTTCATTCATACAATCTCAGACAAGTCCAAGTAACTTTATAAATACCTTATGCAAAAAGTAATTTTTAAGCCTATCAAAACTATCTGAAATATTTAAATTCAGAGATATCAAATTTCCTTCAATCAGGCCAGAAATTAATCAGGCCAAAAATTATGATCAGTTACAAACAGAATGAATGGAATGTTCATGTTTGAAACAACCAAAAAAAAAAAGCCACATGTAACTATTTTTTAATATCATTTACTCAAATATACTGTAAATAGGAATGATGATAACACAGGAAGCAAAAATAAGCTTGCAAGGGAAATTTCTAGAAGTTCATGAAAACAATACCATCCCAAACTGCAGATGCAAAAGGAAAAACAGTTATAATGGAATTAAGAGTACTGTGGTCATCTTCATTCATTTGGTCGTGCGAGGTGTTGAACTATTTTCACTTCCCATATCACAAAGTTAGTCCCAGGAGGGGATGGTGGATCTTGTCCATTATGAGGTCTCCTTGGCTTTACAGGTAGGTTGGATCCTCTTAGATTAGGAGGTCTCAGTAAGAACAAGATCACTACAATAACTATCCAGGCCATCAAGATCATAGTAATACTGATGCCATTATCACCAGAAGGTACTGGTAGTTCCTGAAGACATTCTGCGTCTGTGCAGTAGGACTGGGACTGCCTCAACAGATTGATCAGCCTTCTCATCGCATGTTCATGAGAGCTAACACATTCACAGGGATCAAATCCACCGTCTGCCATGATTATTCAGCTTGATTTAACTTGACTGTTTAAATCCACCCAGACAACAACTGATGGGGTGGGGAGGTTGGGGATGGGGCCAAGACTTGGCAGGAAGATGGCTTGGAGCCTCCAGAACGCTGCGGCCCTGCAGCCGTTCCCGATGCAGCTGACCCGCCCCCGGCTTCCTCCCCCGCCTCTGTTTTGATTCTATTGACTACTCTATTGACCACTCTTAGCCATGAGACCCGATCTGCCAGCTCCCGCGGGCAGAGGCGCAACAGATTGCCTACGATGACTTTTAAAGCTAATTTGTTTCCAAGCTAAGAGGACTAAACTTGCATTCCAAAAGAAGTGCTCTGAAGAAATCCAGTTAAATGAAAATTTTTTGTTTGCCTACATGAGTGCATTAGGCATAACAGTCATTTGCACTTAATAAGTTTTATAATTGTTCCTGTCCTACCTTATTGAGGCACTAATTATCAATTACCTATTGACAGGCAGCTATTAGAATTACATGAGAAATGCTGGGTAAAATGTAGTTTTTCTTAAGATTTCTATTAAAACTGTAATCCTTTTAAAGGAAAGAAATCATTACTAGCAGTGTCAAAGAGTCTTCAGAGCTGTGAAGAGCATATTCTTCTGTAGCAAGACTCGTTAATACATTTGGCCCTTTTTTCCTCTCCAGCACCGTATCTTACCACTCTCCTGTCCTGTACCCTAACCTTAATGAATTACTTGGTGTTCACCAAACAGACCATACTATCACACATCACTGTGCTTTGAATCTATAATTTCTAACCCCTGGAAATGCCATTTCTCATAAAGCTTACTCAGCTCTGAAATCCCATTAATTACTTTCGAGCAATTTTCCATGAAACCTATTTGCCCCAGTTTGATTTTGCTGACCTTCCTCTGAGATTTCACAGCACCCTGTGCTCACTTCTATTAGCTCTTATAGACTTTGGAAACGTTCTATTTCTTGGTCTGTCCCACTCCCTAGCACCTTAAGGATAGTGATTGTGAATTAAATCTCTGTATCCATGGTCTCTAGTACAATGCCTCATACATATTAAGCACTCAATAAATATTTGTTGAATTAATAAGTTAACTGAAGAGTGAGCTGCTAATTCAGGTCACAGAATCAGCAGTTTAGCTATTTAATTTCCTGTCTTTCAGTCTCGGTGACTAATTCTAGGTACCTCTAACACACTGCTTTATCACTGGATACTTGTTCATCATCCTTTAAACAGCCTTTTTTCCACATATTACACCTGACCACCAAAAGTACGCAGTTGTTCTGTTCACGTTGAAGAGCAATACATTTGTAATAAAATGTGAAAAGAAACACAAAGTTGGTTAGTATACCACTAAGATATATAATCATAGCCTTTCCAAATTTATTTTCAATAAGTAGTTTTTAAAAATACTCAAAAGACATGTTCCACAGTGAAGTGATACCAGTAATGCTGACAACCTTAATATGGACCCTCTATTTAAGGATGCAGAACAAGGCAAATTAAAATCAAATTTCCTCTGTATGCTTAGTTATATTTAGATATTTAATGGCATTTTGAAATTCAAAAGTCTACACTTTTCAAAATTTTCAGTACAAAGCAATTTCTAATACAAATTACAGTGATGCTTTTTTATGCACTCTATATTCCGAAGGCATTTTTGAGGCTCTACCAAAGTTGGTTTCATAATAATTCTACCTAGCTAGATTCCTTTCCTTAGGAAAAAAAAAAAAAAAATTAATATACAGCAAAGTGATCTTAAGAAATTTAGACAACCATCTCCCCCACGCCTTAGTCTAAAAACACATTAATTTTTTGTTATGTGTTCTTTCAGATTACCTCTGGAAGTCCATTAGAAGTCACAATTCCCAGAGAATTCATAAAAGGTATAAAATTTTTGAAATAAACATTTTTCACCTGAAAAAGATAAAGTTAGAATGAACTATTAATTAAAAAAAATTAATCTGTCACATTTTCACACTAGAATAAAAGTATTAACTGCCATATTTTCATCAGTTACATACATACAAACTAGTGTGATATTTATTTATAATTAATTAAATTATTTACTTTTTAATTTATGTGAAGCAGATTTCAGGTCCTAAAATACAGGTGGTATGAGGAATTGTTTATGAAATGGAATTTACATGAAGAGAACCCACTGAAACCAACTTCAATAGTCCATATTTAAGAAGATGGGAAAACCAAAAGAAATTAAACAGCTTGACCAAAGTTACACAGCAAGGAAGTGGCAGAGCTGGAATTAAAGCCTAATCTGCCGATCACCACAGCCAAGGCTCTCATTTGTCTACACTGTCTCTGATTTCTTTCCAAAGCTCATTTTTGGACAACTTCATACACAAGTCACCTGATATCAGCTCAAGGACTGTCAAGTCAAGTTTGTAGCATAAATTCTAAACTATACATTTTATATGCTTTTATTAGAAAATAATTTCACACAAACAAAAACAATACCTGATAGTTCATGTCAAAGTCAAATAAAAATGTTTTGTGGAAGTACATGTTGTATGATGCCAAAGAACCCTACAATCTACATGAATAATCAAAGACTATACTGGAAAACCTGGAGTTATCTTCCTACCTATTTCACACTTTCAGTGTACTACAGAATTCCAAACAACCTATTTTTCTTTATTTAAATTCCTTTCTCAAAATGTGTAGTCAACATTTATTAAGGTGTAAATAATTTAAAATCTGGTTCCTACCTTCCACTTTACAAATAAGTCGTAAATATTAAGCCTCTGAAATACTTATTATGTAAGTTTTGTTTTCTAATAAACTCCCACTTACTAGAATATTTATAAAGTAGGTGGTTCTCATTAACCAATCAGTATTGACCAATAGTTTATGGTAACCATATTGTATATAAATAATAAAATGTCAATTAATTAAAATACCACCAAAGCTTTAATCAACTATGCTTTTAAAATCATGACTATAAAGATTCTAAATTATGAGTTCTTCAAAATGGAAAGTAAAAAAATGATTTATTCTTAATCTTAAAAATGAAAATTTACAAGTAGTTCTGAATCCAGAGAATTAACAACCAGGAATTAGAAATTGCATCTATTTCTATTCATTACCTTGATGGACTAAGCAAGAGAACTGAAGTAGAAAGAAATATTTCAACAATATTTGCTTATTAGCAAAGACAATTTGTGATTCTAGGAAAGTAAGAAAGTACTTAAAAAGAGCCATAATGCTAAAACCCAGATACTTGATAAATCGCACTAATACTTCTTAAACTGGACTTCAGTACCATACCTCATTCCTTTCCAAAGTTGACAGGGAAGAGTCAAAGTTGCAACATTTCATACACCTATCTGGTGCTAGTGATTGTGCATAATATTAAAATCCACGAGAGAAACAGCATGGTAGAATGAAAGGAGCACTAAAATCAGATGTCCCCTAATCTAGTCTAGGCTCTGTTAGAATTAGCTAAGAGTCTCTGGATGCTTGTTTACTCATTATTAAAAAGAGACTGAGTATATTATTTGTAAAATTCCTTCAAGTTCCAACATTACAGATTCTATGAACAAGATAAGTGATTCCTGGGTCCTCATATATACTCTCTACCAGCCAGTAACATCTAGTGTAATATTTAGAAGGAGAGAGCAATTATAGAAAGCTAAACAAAAATTTGATGTTGGTACTATTTATCACTAAACCAAAACACTAGGGTTTTCTTTAAAGGTATTTTTAAACATTAGAATATTTTAAAACCTCAGCAATTCAAAGAACAAATACATTTGAAAATGACTGCCTTAATGACATACATTCTGTGATTCCAGAGTAAGGGTGCTACCCTCTTTAAAATCAAAGTATCACGCACGCTACAAACGACTGAACCTAAAAGACGTCAGTTTAGGGAAATAAGCCAGACACTAAGGGGTAAATAGTGTATCAGCTCACCTATATGAAATAAATAGAATATGCAAATTCATAGAGTCAGAAACTAGAATACAGATTACTGGGGCAGATGTGGTGCTGGGGATTGGGAAATAAAGCTTAATTGGTACAGAGTGTCTGTTTGGGTGACGGCAAATTTTAGTAATGGAAGGTGTTGATGGTAGCAAAACATCATGAATGTAAATAACACCACTGAACTGTACACTTGAAAATGGTTAAAAAGGTAAATTTTAGGTTGTATATATGTTTACCACAATGAAAATAAAAATTTTAAAAATCCAAGAAATGTACAACACAAAGATTAAACCCTTAAACTATGGATTTTAGTTAACAATGTAATTATAATAATATTGCTTTATCAATTGTACCAAATGTACACGACTAATACAAATGTTAATAACAGGAAAAACTGTGTGTGTGTGGGGGGGTGTTAATGTGGTAACTCTGTCCTTTCTGCATGATTCTATGTAAGCCTACAGCTACTCTAAAAAATAAAATTTAATTAAATTTTAGAAATCAAAGTAACTAAAGATGAAAATTATTTTTTCCTAAATATTTTACTACTACAAAAGAGTTGGCAATAATTACAAAAAGCATGCTCATTACAAAAGAAGTATATACTGTTAGACAGAATTACATTGAAATCTACTTATTGTTTTAAAAGAATTCATGAAGTTAAATTACCTCATCTATATTACATTCGTGTTCTTTACAGAGAACTTCAATAATTCTTGTATCATTTTCTAGTTGTTTTGCTATCCGTGCACTCCTGTTCTGACCTCGCTTGGTGTTCGAGGTGAACCATTAATAGGTATTACAGCTGTTTCTGTAAAAATGGTAAATTAGATAAGAACAATTGTACATTCTAATAAAATAATGAAAAATTCTAATTATAACTGTTATATGAAGATCAGAAATAATCTTGGTAACATTCTGCTCCTCTTATTTGTTAGGCCTCATTAAATGGATGACAGTTTCTTCTATTCACTGAATATGTTATAAATTATGTGCTGATACTAGTTTTTGCCATCTATATTCTCCTCTTCCCACAACCAGCCCAATAAAGAACTATAAAATACCCAAAGCCCCAAGACAAATGCAAAGAAGATAAGGAAAATAGCCAACTTATAAACTAATTCTAAGTGTATCCTAACTCAGTCTGCAAGGGGGGAAAATGTTTCACTATTTTAAAAGACCTGAAAATAACAAGCAAGTATTCACTGCATCCAATTTCTAGATACAGTATAAAATAAGTTAATTTTTAAAGTTTAAGCAAATAACATAGCATATAATAATGCTTTTTAAAGTCAGGTATGTAAAAACAATAATGTAAAAATAAACTGATTTTTTAAATCTCCTAGATTGCTTTGAATAGTCCCAATTTCAACTGAAGGTGGATTGGCTATTAAAGAGATAATAGATGATTAGGTATAAAAAGATTTATTGGCCTCCAGATCCAGCCCCTAACCTTACAAGAAATTGAGAGGACAGAGGAACATTTTAATCATATCACAGGATGCAGTCAGCAAACATTAGACCTTGGGAAACTCAACAAGACACTGATTATTTAATAAATTAACAAAGGAAAAACGGGGGAAGAGACGGAGGAGAAACTTTAAGAGTCTTAAAGGCTTATCAACCAGTCACAAAGTATGGACCTGCATAGAAAGGAATTTGCTCCAAAAAGAGGTCTGGCCTTTTTCCTAGCTCTTGGGGAAGTAACCTCTTGCTACTTCCAGTTATAGGAGCATCTTTGTTAGTTATGGTAGGTCTGGGACCACATTTGATAGTTCTATGCTACAGAGATGACTCAGGGTGGGCGGGTCTCACCTGTAGTCTTAGGGTAGGGCTGACCTCACGAGAAAGACCAACCAAGTGAAGGGGGGTGGGAGGAGTTGGGACTTGGAGCCACATCATATCAGCCTGTGCTCCCGAAACTCCCCACCCTCTCAAGGGGGGAAAGGTGCTGGAGATAGAGTCCAGCCACATGGGCACTGATTCTATCAACCATGCCTAAACAATGAAAGCCTACATAAACTCTGGACACTCCAAACTCCAAGACTGACAAGATACATCCCTGTGCTGGGAAAGTAAAGCCCCAGGCATCATGACTCCACAAAGAGAGGACATGAAAACTTGGGTTTGAGACTGGCTTCTTCTTGTTTGTATTCTTTTACAATAGTAAAATTATAATCATAAGTTCCACACTTTCAGTGAATTCTGTGGGTTGTTCTAGAAAATTATCAAACCCAAGGGTGGTGTGAACCCCCAAATCTGTAGCTAGTTGGTCAATAGTGTGGGTGGCCTGGGCCCCCCCAATTGCCACTGGTGTCTGAAAGGCAATTTTGTGGAGGATGTCTCTTAACTTGTGCAGTCTGGTCTAACACTGGTTAGTTAAGAGACAGAACTGAATTGAATTGTAACTGATGATCGAAGTTTTTCCAGTTTTTATAGGATTTTATTTAGATTCTGATTAAGTCAACCTGTAAAAAACTTAAAATTACACTTACAAGACAACTGAAAATCTGGAGACATTTGGTGATATTAAGGAATCACTATTAATTTTTAGGTATGATGATACTGCTATGTTTTTAAAAGTCTATATCTTTTAAAGTTACCTACTGCAATGTGTAAGGATAAAATGATATGCAAAGATGTGCTTCAAATTAATACAGCTGGGGAGACAGGGTCATTGATGTGGTGACAGAATGATCATAAATCATCCATGAAGCCAGGTAATGAGTACCTCAAGACTTATTATACTATTGTTTACTTTGGTATTAATTTGAAATTGCCCATAATAAAAAGTTAATTAAAAGTTTTCCATACTCAGTTGATTCAACCCTCATCCAGGTTCCTGTTTAACAAAGCATTTAGAGAATTAAATGCAGATCTGAATTATCCATTATCCAAAAGAACAAAGCCTGTCGACCTAACACCCTATATCAACTTATTAAATTTATATCATTGAAAAATAAGTGAAGAAAAGACACATAAACGGACTTAAAAAGGTTGTGAAAATTTCTGAAGTTCATTTGCTGTTTCTTATATATAATTTAAAAAAAAAAAAAACTCTCTTACTTGCATGTAATTTCTGCTAAATGACCTACTTCACTGCCAAACAATGTTCAACACATTTTCAAAATTCTGCTCCAGACTTCTTTTTCTTTTCCATTAAGTTACTGCTTCAAAAGATCAACTAGGCTTCAGCCTTTCAGCTATTTCAATAATACTTTGAGACTTGCATGTTTTCATCTATGTCCTCTATTATTTTTAGTATTATTATTTTGTAATTACAGGAGCAAGGGATCAGTGTACTTCCAATAAAGATTACGTTTTTCTGAAGTAAAAGTAATTTCAAAATCCTCTTGAGACCATCAAAGGCAGGGCAAGATGGCAGTGTAGGGAAATGTGGAATTTCATTTGTCCTCTAGGGAAGTTAGTAATAACCAAGAGCTGTCTGGAACAACTGTCTGGGGGACCTCCATGACCAGACACACCATACACCAGTCTGAAACAGGTGGAAGGGCTGAGATCACAGTGCAGAACTGTAAGTACAGTCTCCCAATCTGTGGAGACCAGCGTCCCTCCCCCAACAGCACAGCAGGCTGTTCTGGAGTCACTTCCCCATGGGAAAAAGCAGTCTCTTAAAGGAACAAGGGAAGGTGACTCAATCAAGCTGCAACCACAGATTGAATTAACAAATCTGGACTACTGATTACAAGGTAGGGGCTCAGATAAACTCAGAGCAAGCACAAAACAAACCTGGGGCTCTCTCTGTGGCAGACAGGAGGCAGGGCTGATAGGGGTGAAAAAAAAAAAAAGGAGGCATTTGGAGTTGGCTGAGTACAGAATACTAGAAAAGGGCTTTGCACCCAAAAAGGGGGCACACAGAGACAGGTACAAACTCCAGCTCTTGACTGGTGAACTGGAGGGCTGGAGATGAGCAGTGAAAAGGATTTTCTTTTTGTTTTTCTTACTTTTTAGCATAAAGTAAAGCAGCAGGCTTTTTCAGTTGTCAGCAGTGCCCCAGGTAAGATAAAGCTAACATATGTCTGAGAGACAAAGTAATTAGTCAAGCGAAGGAGATTATTCCCTGAAGGGTGTATCTTCCCCAAGAAAGACATGGTGGGGAGGGCCAAGCACAAGTGGTGGCTCTCATTCAGAGAATTCAGACCCCAGGGGCTGGAAAATAGAAATAGTTTAAATCTGCCCTCTGCCTCAGTCTCTGTCTCAGCCAGCCCCTGGTAGGTACAGGGTCTGCTGAGAATTAAAGGCACTGTAACACTATAGGTCAGTGGGGTGCTGCAGGCTGATGAGCACCACCTGCTCGGCAGGATAGAAAAAAGCACACAATCAAGAGGCCTCACAGCAAGGTCTGACAACATGCTGGGTCTCATCACCAGGGAACCTTTATACTGATTACACCCTTTTCCTGAGTCCTGGGCCTGTCCTGTCCGGGAAAACCTGACTGGGGTTGATTCTATCTGGGGAGACTCTCCTCAAATAAAAAAAAAAATAAAACTTTAATATAGGTAGGGAAAGAACCAGAAAAACAAGGGTTGAAAAATCCTAATCAGTTAAACAGAAGCTATGCTAAAGGTTTAGAATAAGTTGAACTGAATATCAAAGAGATAGAGAACAAAGCTAGCCAACAAGAAAACCCTAGGTAAAAGAGAGAAAACAACCTCCAGAATAATCAAATCAAGGAAATCAGATGCCTCGATACCAACAAAAAAATCACAAGTTATAGCAGGAAGCAGGGAGATATGGCTCAGTCAAAGGAACAAACTAATACTCCAAATGAGACACAGGAGTTGAAATAACTAATTAAAGATATTCAACCAACATGCTAAATCAATTCCAAAATCAAATCAATGAGCTGATGGAAGATATGGCAAAGAGATGAATGATATAAAGACAACACTGAGTGACCAGCTTGAAAAAAACCTTGACAGATTGAAAAAATAAATAGTGTACTTATGGGAATGAAAGATACAACAGAAGAGATGAAAAACACAATGGAGACATACAAAGCAGATTTGAAGAGGCAGAAGAAAGGATTAGTGAACTAGAGAACACAACATATGAAATTCTACACACAGAAGAAGAGATAGGGAAAAGAATGGAAAAATATGAACAGGGTCTCAGGGAACTGAATGACAACATGAAATGCACAATGTATGTATCATGTGTGTCACATAGGGAGAAGAGAAGGGAAAAGGGGTAGAAAGAATAATGGAGGAAATAATGACTGAAAATTTCCCAACTCTTACAAAAGACATAAAATTACAGATCCAAGAAGTGCAGCATAAAGCAGAATAGATACAAATAGAGCAACTCCAAGACTCTTACTAATCAGACATCAAATGTCACAGAATTCTGAAAGCAGCAAGAGAAAAGCAATCCATCACATACAAGGGAAGCTCAATAAGACTTATGCAGATTTTTCAGCAGAAACCATAGAAGTGAGAACGTAGTGGTATGATATATTTAAGATACTGAAATAGAAAAACTGCCAACAAAGAATTCTATATTCGGAAAAACTGTCCTTTAAAAATGAGGGAGAGTTTAAACTATTTTCAGACAAACAGACAATGAGAGAGTCAGTGAATCAGAGACCAGCTCTGTAAGAAATTCCAAAGGGACCACTACAGGCAGACAGGAAAAGATAGGAGAGAGAGGTTTGGAGAAGAGTGCAGTAATGAAGATTATCAGTAAGGGTAAAAAGAGAGGGGGGAAAATATGAAATATAAAATCCAAAAGACAAAATTGAAGAAAGTACTGCCTTTACAGTAATAACATTAAATGTTAATGGATCAAATTTCCCAATCAAAAGACAAAGACTGACATTGGTGTTTATGGCAGCAGTAATCATGATTCACAATGCATGGAGGTAGCCTAAGGTACACAGAATGATGAATGGAATGGCAAACTGTGATGTATACATACAATGGAATACTGAGCAGTTACAAGAAGGAATGAAGTTGTGAGGTATTCAACTAGGTGAATGGACCCTGAGGACAGGCTATTGAGTGAAATAAATAAGAAATGAAGAGACAAACATTATAACAACTCACCAATATGGATTAAATATAATGGGCAAATGCTGAGAATTGAACCTGAGAGCACAGGTTATCAGGGGAAGGATTATGGTGAAGGTTCCTAGACTGTAAGCTCTTACAGCAGTCACATCTACTCCCGAGTTGCAATGGTTATCTCTGAATTCTGAGACACTGAGCTCTTTGTGTACAACCTGGTCCATCCCTGGACCTTTGGGTATCTGTATGACACCTGAGACTCAGAGCTAGAGTTCAGCAGCTATGAATATAAGTATTACCCCATACAGCAACTGTTAATAAAAGCTGAAAAAGAGTTCAGATAGAGATATGAATGAGGCTGATCTGGTTAGGATTAAGGCAAATCTGCCTAAGAGTAAAGGATGATGTTGACGGTGTTTTAAAACTTCACCTTCTGTGTGAGACCAAAGGAAGAGATGTTTATTTGGTATAAAATATATAATTTCTGTACCATACTATATAATTTAACTTATATGGTCAGTTTGTCCAAACACCATAATTATATGGAACTCTGAATAGGGAGTGAGATCTGGTTGGTTTGTACAGGTTAGTGTGAAGCCCTGATACATCCCAGAGTAATTTAGGCAGAAAATAAAAATGTATTTGCAAAGCCCCCTTGAGGGACTGGGAGAAAATGTGGAAAAATTAAATTTCCCCATCTGGGGAATTACTGATATTCTCACAAGCCCTGGGGGCTAATAATTTAAAAGGCCAAGCCATTGATATTGGGGCTTGCCCTTATGGAGCTTGTTATTACAAAGGAGAGGCTAAGCCTACTTATAATTGTGCCTAAGAGTCACCCCCAGAGAACCTATTTTGTTCCTCAGATGTGGCCTCTCTCTCTAAGCCAACTCAGCAGGTATCACTACCCTTACCCCCTACACGAGACATGACTTCCAGGGCTGTAAATCTCCCTGGCATCGTTGGATTGAGAAAGCCTTATTGACCAAAGGGAGAAGAGAAATGAAACAAAATAAAGTTTCAGTAGCAGAGAGATTTCAAATGGAGTTGAGAGGGCATTCTGGAGGTTACTCTTATGTGTTACATAGCTATTCCTTTTCAGTTTTTAGTGTACTGAAATAGCTAGAAGGAAATACCTGAAACTGTATTAAGAATCAAGGCAACACATTAGCCTTGATTCTTGAAGAGGACTGTGTAACTATGTAGCTTATACGGTGTGACTATATGTTTGTAGAAACCTTGTGGCTCACACTCCCTTTATCTAGTGTATAGAAAGATGAGTAGAAAAATGGGGAAAAAATTAAATGAATAATAGGGGGGGTGAGGGGGATGGGATGTTTTGGGTGTTCCTTTTTACTTTTATTTATTTATTTTTTTGGAGTAATGAAAATGTTCAAAAATTGAGACAACTATATGATGGTGCTGTGAACAACTGATTGTACACTTTGGTTGATTGTATGGTATGTGAATATATTGCAATAAAATTCAATAAAAAATTTTTTAATTAAAAAATAAAAGACACAGACTGACAGAGTGGATTAAAAAACAGGACCCATCATATGCTGTCTACAAGTGACTCACTTTAGACATGAGGACAAAAATAGGTGGAAAATGAAAGGCTGGAAAAAGATATTTCACACTAACAACATCCAAAAAAGAGCTGGGGTAGCTATACTAATTTCAGATAAATTGGACTTCAAATGTAAAGCAATTAAAAGACACAAAAGAGGATACTTTATTGATAAAAAGGAAAAATCATCTAGAAGACATAACAATCAAGTATCTATGCACCAAGCCACAGTGTCCCAAAATACATGTGCACAAACACTGACAACACTGAAGGAAGAAGTAAGACACCTCCACAATAACAGTTGGAGACTTCGATATACTGCTTGCATCAACAGACAGAATGTCTAGACAATGGATTAATAAGGAAAAAGATTTTAAATAGTGTGATTAATGAACTAGACTTAATAGACATTTACAGAATATTGCACCCCAAACCAGTAGGATATACATTTTTCTCCAGTGCTCATGGATCATTCTCCAAGATAGACCACAGCAAACATCATATTCAATGGGGAAAGACGGAAAGTTTCTAAGATCAGGAACAAAACAAGCATGCCTGCTGTCACCACTGTTATTCAAAATCGTGCTGGAAGGTCTAGCTAGAGCAATTAGGCAAGAAAAAGAAATAAAAGGCATCCAAATTGGAAAGGAAGGAGTAAAACTTACACTGTTTTCAGATGACATGATCCTACATGTAGAAAAAAATTACAGTTTATATACAAAAAAAAAAAATTTCTCCTATAGTCATGATGTTATAATGACTATAGGACAAATCCTACTGTCCCTGTAGAATTGGCCACCCTTTCCCAAGCAGTTTCAGTTTCAGTCATATCTATGCCCTGCCTTGTGATTTTCTCACAATTTGGTGAATGCCATCGCCAAAATTCTCATAACACTCAAATTCTAACTATACCTCAACAGGCAATTCAAATGACACCTCCTCTGTAAGGTCTTCCTTGGTCTTCCCCAGGTAGAAAAACTTTCTCCCTCTCCTGACTCCCAGAGTACTTTTGGATTGGACTACTTTCTACCACATACTCTAATTATTTGCTCTCATGTCTTATCTTTCCTTCCATATCTTCCACTACTTAAGGGTTTTTTTTTTTTTTTTCATCTTCTCAGCTCTAGAACCATGTTTCATACCTAGCAGACATTAAATAAACAATTGTTGAATGACAAAGTAGGAGGAGCATAAATTATTTAAAATACTTACTATATGGTTCTTTGAGTAATGCAGGGGGTGAGAGTTTGATAAAATAGTCAAGAACACAAAGCATTAACTGAAAAGAGATCACCAGATCATCTTCCATTTGTAAAACTTCTCCTGAAAATAAAAAAGGTCCACATTTTTATGTGAAGAAAGCAATTGAGATCTTTAAATCAGGGAAAATTGTGTATGTACATATACTTATTCATTCAACAATCACTAGAGCATGTTAAAGGTTGGTCTGTTTACAAAAAATTAAAGTCAGATCTGAAACAATATAAAAATATAAATAAAATATATAAATTTATTAAATTATACACAAATATAAGCCCACTCTGAGAATTTCAAATTTAAATGTTTTTATAATTCAGTCCCTATGTCTAAATTCATTTTCTTTTTTTGCTTTTTTTAAACTTACTTCTGGTTTTGGAAAGAACTATACAATTTATTATTTTAGAAAAGAATTCTGAACTATACTACATGCTAATATTTAATTATATTTATACACCTACCCCACAAAAATTACAATATCCAACACCATTGAGAAATAACAAAATTAGTTTATAATTGTATGACCACCTATAAAATAATTACTTGGCACGAAATGCTAAAAGGTAATACAATAAATATACAATTGAGGGAGGGAGAATGAGGAAATAAATGCATAAATAGATACCTGAAAACACAAATGACATGGTTATACAAATTTACAAATCATGATCAAATATAGTTATTATATAAATTTTCTTATGGCTCTATGTTATACATTGTATTTTAAAAGGAAAGTTTAATTTGATGTACTTTCAATCTTCTAGATATCTAACTGATAAACCAATAATAATCTCAATAAATACTGAAGGTATAGAAACTATGTGGAAAACAGGTGATTCTGCATCAGGTAGGTTTTCCAAACCCATAGTATGGTACAAACTTAGATTTGAAATATACTCAGAAGCAAGCATAAAGAAGTACCATAGAGGTAAAGAATGATATCAAAGATTTTAGGAAAAAATAGTGAAGAGAACTCAGATGAAGCAATCTCCCTCCTCCAATCCCTAATAAAACAAAAGGAAAAAAAAAAGAGTACTGGTTAAGTACCGATTCTGAATTTGAAAGATACTAACTCAGAGAATATCCTCATCTTTTTCCACTTCTAAGGAAAGAAGTAGGAGTGAGAAGAGAGAAGGGTAAATGGGGTAAGTAAAGAACTATAGCTAACTTTCTAACAACACAGAGATTCCAATATACTGTGCTGAATTGGGGAACAATCTGAATCCCAACATAATTCTGCTCCTCTATGGAAACAGATGGCATAACCGCTACGTCTGTTACAGAGTTTACTCTAAGCAAAATCTCAGAATACCAAAGCTCACATCACTCCAGACGAATTCTCCATTTTGTCCCTCATCCTCCAACCAAAAGTACGTATAATAAAAAAAAACCTTGCCCTCATACTGTAGCTCTTTGGGGAAGACAAACAAGTCACAGAAGTGCAAAGTGGGTGAAAGGGGATTCACTTCAACTATATTAGAAAAAATCAGAGTCTCAGGGCAGGGTTGTCCACATAAAGTTCCAATGATGTGGAGGGAAAAAGCATAGCATTTATGCAAGTGTATTACAGAGAATAAAACAGAATCAAATATAAGAAGGGGAAAAATCAGTTAAAGAACCCTGCACTAGTGAGTCCCTGCACTAAGGAGAACTTAAGAACATAAATTATGTAAAACACGTTGATGAACAAGCTAGGAAAAAAATTGTAGACCAAAACAACACATTGCAAAAAATGAATTAACTTAAAATAGAAAAAAGGTTTGAGCTAAAAACAATCAAGACATAAGAAAAACACAAAAGATCAAATAATATGGCAGAATTAATAATTAATATTAAGGACAAAAATAATCCAACAAAAGACAGTTGATGTTCCTGAAACAGAATAAATAACCTAAAAGAAAATTATATTCACAAATATAGCAGGTTAAAATTTCTCTGAAATGAAGGGTAGAACTTCAGATTAAAAAGGAATGAATGTTGCATTCCAAGAAAAGTTCACAGAGAATGATAAAAATCAAGAGATATCCTAGTTAAGGTATTGAACCTCAAATTTTAAAAACAGTACTCCTTAGGTATTCAGGAATTAAATGAGGAGGGAAAATTAAGCTAGTCTCAGATTTCTCAACAGTAATGTTCGAAGCCAGAAAATAGTGTCCTAAAGGAAACAAAATGTGACCCCGAAATAAGATACACAGAAAGAAGTCCCTTAAGTAGAAAAGGTACAGAAATGGTTTCTAAACATGCCAAACATAGGGTACATGCTACTGAAAAGCCTTTTTAGAAAAACATCATGGTAAAATGCAGTCATCTAAGAGACGAATCAAAATAAAGAACTCAGAAAAGGAGAAGCTACATTAATAAGCCACATAGAGAACTGAAAAGGAAAAAAAAGTGTATACATTACATTGAATAAAAAATTTTAGGCTTAGTCTACAAGCAGGTATCAATTTAATTACTACATTTAAACTATGAGCATGTAATAAACATGACATTACCTTTAGCTAGTAAAAATGTGATCCAAGAAACTTTTACCACCAACACAGAATTTATTTCAGAAGATATTCTAGTAAACAAATAGAAAACAGAAAAAAAGAAAACTTTAATATTGACAGAAAGTTTTACAACTATAGTTGTGTATATTTTTTTAAATACAGACCTGAGTTAATGGTACAATAGAATATACTGCATTTTAAATGCATATTTTACACCCAAACTCAATTTATATCTATTTATGTAGTGTTTCTACAGATACTATATTTAGCTCATAGAGTAGTATATATTTTATAAAGGAAATATTGAATATCTCACTTCTAAAAATATGCAAAAGAAATGTTAAACTACAATGTACTTGGTTTCCAATTACCTTAACGCTTCTATATTTTATCTTCTAATTAATATCAACACTGTAAGCAGAAAAAATGAAGGTTGAGGTGATTCCAGTCTAATACTTAGGACTTGATAAAAATTTGTCCATAGACATTCCCCTTTATATGGATTACCTTTACTACTACTACTTCAGTGGGGCAGAAAATCTGACATACTACTCATTCTATATGTTCCCAAAGAAAAATTCTGCAGCTCTTACATGGATATATTATTAGAACATGCATTATACACTCTAAAAGATCACTTGGAAATTTATATGTAGACCTTCATATTTAGTCTTACACAAAAAAAGTATGCTCTGAATCTTAGTTAATAAAGAGCCTTTATTGGAACCTCAATAAATAGTTAATGAACTTGCTATGTTGAATCAAATCAACTTTAACTTCATTAGTTCTCCCTTATCGTCAAGGCATGCATTCCTTTCCATTTTCTTTAAGAGAAGGTTGTCTACATAGAGTTAAATCTCTGAGCTTAATTTATTAAGCAGCATGCTACAATCAATCAAACTAACCCCGACATTTTCAACACATTTGGTACTACTCCAGGAAAGTCTGTGTATTCTACTCCTCATTTTTTAAAAAAAGTGAAAAGAACATGTTCTGATCCACTTACGAACTGCTGGGTTGTGTCAAATATATAAGCTCACACGTCCTGAAAGGAAAAAATGATTATATTAACATTATGGTTTTTAAAAGTTGCTTTTAAAAATATTTTAAAATTTAGAAATAATAGCAAATTTATCACACTTTTTCATCTTAAGAAACATATATTTTTTTAAAAAATAGCATTATAAATCAAAATTAAAGTTGATTTTCCCAATTTATGACATTTCACATCATTGTAATATCTACTTACAAAAGGACTGGATCCCATCTGTTCATTGTTAGTCTGTTATTTAGAACTCAGATTATATTTTGTAATTGAATTTGGCTAGGATAGATTTGATTAGAATCCCAGATCAGGCCAAAAAAAATCTAACAGTCTCACTAAAATAATACAACTGAAAAATGCCATAAAAACCTAATTGTTCTAGATAATGACTTCTGGAATGGCTGAGGAGCTCCATGGACCTGCTCCCCAGCGAAACAACATAATTGGTGGAACAACCACAATTGGTGAAAATTATTTTTAAAAACCCAATCTGGAAATTATCCTAAAGGTATACAGCAAATAAATTCTTCTTTAAGAAAATCTGCTAAATCTTCTTAAGAACAGTGACAGTCTGGAATACAGAGTCTGGAATTGAGGTCAAAACTCACTCCTCCTGCCCCTAGCTCAGCATAAAGAAGTTCTACCCAGGGTGGGTGCCAAGACAGAGGGCTCCCTCACTCTCCAGCTACCAGCCTACGGCTAAATCTCTCTGGGAGAGGCAAGCTGCCAGCATTTCTTATTGTCCCTAGCTCAAGCTCCACGTTGCAGAAAGAAGGTCTGTTCTAGCAAGAGGGACTTGGAAGTCTGGGGCCCCTTTCCTCAATTAACCCTCTCTTAGGACAGTGTCTACCCCAGACACAGCAGACCAGGAACAGAATACTGGGGCCCCAACTGCCCTTGCCCCAGCTCTCTCATTGCACAGAGGTTCAATACCAGGAAAGACAATCTGAGATCAGAAGCCTCTACTACCCGCCTTCCATTCAGAACCAAACCCCAGAGCCTGGGGGAAAACAGCCACAGGACACACCTCCTTACACCAGTATGGAGTTACAGGCTGATAGGTGCCACCTGCCAGGTGGAAAAGCACAGTGACTTGAAGCCTCACAGTGTGTACCAATCTTCTAAGACACCCTCAGGGAAACCAGATACTATTCCCTCCTTCCAAGACCTGAGCCCGTTCCAGTCTGGGAAAACCTGATTGGGGTAACCAAGGAAACCAGATGCCTAGACAACAGAAAACTACAACCTACACTAAGAAAAGCAAAGTTATGGCCCAAAGGAACAAACTTATACTTCAACTGAGATACAGGAATTTAAACAACTAACATTAAATCAATTCAAAAAGTTTAGGGAAGATATGGCAAAAGAGATGAAATGCATAATGAAAACACTGGGCGTACATAAGGTAGAAATCGAAAGTTCGAAAAAACAACTGGCAGAATCTATGGAAATCAAAGGCACAACACAAGAGATGACAGACACAATGGAAACAAACAACAGCAGATCTCAAGAGGCAGAAGAAAACACTCAGGAACTGGAGAACAAGATACCTGAAAGCATACACACAAAAGAACAGAGAAAAAAGAATGCAAAAATATGAGCAATGTCTCCAGGAACTTCAGGACAAAACAAAATACAGAAATGTATGTGCCATTGGTGTCCCAGAGGAGAACAGTAGGGAAAAGGAGCAGAATCAATAATAGAGGAAAGAATCAATGAAAATTTTCCATCTCTTATGAAAGACATAAAATTACAGATGCAAGAAGTACAGCATACCCCAAACAGAATAGATCTGAATAGGCCTATGCCAAGACACTTAATAATCAGATTATCAAACCTCAAAGATAAAGAGAGAATCCTGAAAGCAGCAAGAGAAAAGCGATCCATCACATACAAGGGAAGCTTGATAAGACTATGTGCAGATTTCTCAATAGAAACCATGGAGGCAAGGAGGAAGTGGGGTGATATATTTAAGATACTGAAAGAGAAAAAACACCAACCAAGAATCATACATCCTGAAAAACTGGCCTTCAAATATCCCTTAAGATATTCTCTGACAAACAGACAATGACAGAGTTTGTGAACAAGATACCTGCTCTACAGGAAACACTGAAGGAAGCACTGAAGACAGAAAGGAAAAGACAGGAGTGAGAGGTTTGGAAAACAATTTTGGGAGATAGGGAGATAGTAGCACAGCAATGTAAGCACACTGAACAAAGATGACTGTCAGCATGGTTGAAAGAGAAAGGTTAGGACCATGTGGGACACCAGAACGAAAGAGGAAAGATAGACTGGGACTGTATAACTCAGTGAAACCTAGGGTGCTCAACGATTGTAATAAAAGGTACAAATATGTTTTTACATGAGGTAGAACAAATGAATGTCAACATTGCAAGCTGCTAAATCTAGGGTGGGACTGGGGGGAAAATATAATCCATGAAAACTAGAGACTATAATTTAAGGAAACATTGTATTACACATCCTTTAATATAACAAAAGGCAATATACCAAAGCTAAATGCATATGGGGGGAGGGTCACAGGGGAAGGGTATGGGACTCTTGGCATTGATGATGTTGTCTGACTCTTTATTCTACTTTAGTTTAATGTTATCTTTCCTTTTGTTGCTTTCTAGCTGTTGTTTTTTCTCTCTCTCTTTCTTTTTCCTTTTTCTTTTGTCCCTCTACCTTCTTTCACTCTTCCTCCTTCTTTGTGGAAGAAATGGAGATGTCCTTATACAGATAGTGGCGATGGTGCTGAATACATAAATACGTGACTATACAGGGAACCAAGATCATTTACTTAGGATGGAATGTATGGTGTGTGAACAAAACCATCTTAAAAGAAAGGGGGTGATGAAAAAACTTTGAGGGCACTATATTGAGTGAAATAAGACAGACACATAAAGGCAAATATTTCAGAGTCTCACTGATATGAACTAATTATAATATCTAAACTCATAGACATGAAATGTAAGTTACCAGGATAATAGAACAAGGCTAAAAAATACAGAGCACTTGCTTATTAGGAGCAGAATGTTCAACTAGGGTTAACTTAAACATTTGGAAATGGACAGAGATGATGGTAGCATGTTGTGAAAATAAATAACAGTGCTGAATGGTGTGTGAAAGTGGTGAAAAGGGTAAGCACAGAGTCACGTATGTCACCAGAAGGAAAGTTGGAGGTTAAAAGATGGGAATGTATAAAACAGTAAATCTTGTGGTGGACAATGTCTGTGATTAACTGTACAAATATTAGAAATCTCTCTCATGAACTAGAACAAATGTATGACACTATAGCTAGAAGTTAATAATAGAGGAGCATATAGGAAAAAAAAATATATATCTCTTACAAACTATATACTACAGTTAGTAGTATTTTAACATTCTTTCATCAACAGTAAGAAATATACTATACCAAAACTATGAATCAATAATGGAGGGGGGGTGGTTAGGGGTATGGGAGGATTTGAGTTTCCCTTTTTTGTCTTTATTTCTTTTCTGGAGTAATGAAAATGTTCTAAAAAATGAAAAAAAAAATTAAATGTGGTGAGGGATGCACAGCTATATGATGGTACCATGGGCAACTGATTGTACACGTTGGATCTTTGGATAATTGTATGGTTTGTCAACAATCCCAATTTAAAAAAAAAATAAACTCAATAATACATTTAAAAGAAAAAAAAATCTACTAACAAAGAAAAGCCCAGGATCAGATGGCTTCACAGGAGAATTTTACCAAGCCTTCCAAGAATAATTAATACAATTCCTGCTCAAATTCTTCCAACAAGAATGAAAAATGAAGCCAACACCACCCGAATACCAAAGTCTGATAAATATATTACAAGAAAAGAAAACTTAAGACCAATACCTCTAATGAATATAGATGCAAAATCCTCAACAAAATACTTGCAAGTTAAATCCAACAGCATATAAAACAAATTATATACCATGAGCAAGTGGGTTTTATTCCAGGTATGCAAGGGTGGTTCAATACAAGAAAATCAATTAATGTAATACACCATGTTAAATCAAAAGGGAAAAACCCCATGATCATCTTGATTGATGTAGAAAAGGCATTTGACAAAATTCAGCATCCTTTCATGATAAAAACACCTCAAAAGGTAGGAATTGAAGGAAACTTCCTCATCATGATAAAGGGCATATATGAAAAACCCACAGCTAACATACTACTCAATAGTGAGAGACTGAAAGCTTTCCCTTTAAGACTGGAACAAGACAAGGATGCTGAACATTTGGAAATGGACAGAGATGATGGTACTCAATACTGTCACCACTGTTACTCAATACTGTGCTAGAAGTTCTAGCTAGTGCAATTAGGCAAGAAAAAGAAATGAAAGGCATCAAAATTAGAAAGGAAAAAGTAAAACTTTCACTATTTGCAGATGACATGATCCTAAATTTAGAAAATCCTGAAAAATCAACAACAAAGCTACTTGAGATAATAAATGAGTTCATTGGAATGCAAGATTAAACACAAAAATCAATGGTGTTGGGCGGCCATCTTGGTTTCCCAGAGAAAGGCTGTGTGAGGGGTAGAAGTTGTAGGGTGGGGAGTGAGGGGGAGGGAAAAGAAAGGGGGAGGAAGCTGTGGTGGAACAGGGCAGGGACTGCCTGCCTGGGTTGCAGAAGTGGTAGCCGCTGACTGAGCCTGCTGCCTTCTTGCTACTGCTTTGACTTCCCAATCCCCCCGCCCCAGACGAAGAGGGCAGCCCAGTTGTAGATGCTCAGATAGCCCCCATCTGCTGCCAATCCCCAGCCCTCACCAGCATGGAGCAGACGCTGGCAGTGGCAGCAGCAGGTGAGGAGGAAGATGGTGGGACAGCTGCCAGCCTGTATGGTGGACTGTGGCACCGGATATACAAAACTAGGATATGCTGGAAATACAGAACCACAGTTTATCATCCCTTCCTGTATTGCTATTAAGGAGTCAGCAAAAGTGGGTGATCAAGTTCAGAGGAGGGTGATGAAAGGTCCTGATGACCTAGACTTCTTCATTGGTGATGAAGCAATAGAAAAGCCTACATATGTGACAAAGTGGCCAATCTGCCATGGAATAGGTGAAGTTTGGGACTTGATGGAAAGATGCATGGAGCACGTGATCTTTAAATACTTAAGGGCAGAACCTGAAGACCATTATTTTCTTTTGACTGAACTTCCACTGAATACTCCAGAACACAGAGAATATACTGCTGAAATAACATTTGAGTCCTTCAATGTTCCAGGCTTGTACATTGCTGTGCAGGCTGTTCTTGCCTTAGCTGCATCCTGGACCTCCAGACAAGTAGGAGAACGGACCTTGACTGGTACAGTAATAGACAATAGAGATGGTGTCACTCATGTCATTCCTGTGGCTGAAGGTATGTGACTAGCAGTTGTACTAAGCACATTCCAATCGCAGGGTGAGCTATAACATATTTTATTCAGCAACTGCTAAGAGACCGAGAAGTAGGAATCCCCCCAGAGCAATCCTTGGAAAAAGCTAAGGCAGTAAAAGAGTGCTATAGCTATGTCTGCCCAGATTTAGTAAAAGAATTTTACAAGTATGACACAGATGGGTCAAGGTGGATTAAGCAGTATACTGGAATCAATGCTATCTCAAAGAAAGAATTTTCCATTGATTTTGGTTAATCAATGGGACCTGAAATCTTTTTTCACCCAGAGTTTGCTAATCCAGACTTCACACAACATATTTCATAAGTAGTAGATGAGGTAATTCAGAATTGTCCTATTGATGTCAGGCATCCTCTCTACAAGAACATTGTCCTTTCTGGAGGTTCAACCATATTCAGGGACTTTGGACATCACTTGCAAAAGGATTTGAAAAGGACCGTAGATGCCAGGCTGAAATTAAGTGAGGAATTGAGTGACGGTACATTGAAGCCAAACCCTATTGATGTACAAGTGATTACACACCATATGCAGCAATATTCAGTCTGGTACGGGGGATCGATGCTGGCCTCCACACCTGAGGTCTACCAAGTATGCCACACCAAAAAGGACTATGAAAATTGGACCTAGCATTTGTCGTCACAATCCAGTGTTTGGAGTCATGTCGTAAAACTGACTTCTAGTTATCAGGGCTAGGGCGGTGGGGAAGAGATCTTTCTGATTACCTGTTTTGTCTGGATGGCTGGTTTTGAAGTTTAAAGCCTCATTTGACAATAATAAGACCAAACATAATTATACAGGAATATTTTAATAAGTATATCAACATGCGAATGTCAAGGAAAACTAAAATGAATAAATGTTTTTATTTACATTGAATATTTGCATCTTATGGGTAACAAAAAGAAGTGGGCTTTAGTTCCTTCTGTGCCCTGATATTTGTTTTTAATTCAGTTTTTTTTGTTTTCTTAAATACTTAAAATTTATTAAGTTTAAAAAAAAACTATATTTATGGTTTAAATTATTTCTGAGTAAACTATAATTTTAAACAAACAAAATTACTGTGATGTACGCTACTAAAAATTGAGTTCAAACTACATATCATTACTGTGGCCTATAAAGGTTCTTATTTTTATCTGTATTATGTAAATTAATTACTAGTATTGGCAAAATGAAACATGGGAATACTTAAAATATTTAATTTACCAATTATCTGTAGATAATTTATGCAAAAATTTTAATAGTTATTTTTCCTCACAGTCACCCAATAAGGAGACATCTAAGCACGTTTTTACAGTTAGATGACACAATTCATATAATAGCAATTTTATTAGCCTGAAGAAAATAAGTGAAATTTGGCCAAAAGTAATCACCATGCATTTACAAAACAGTTAATATTCTATTTGCTGTTCAGAGACAACTAAGATTTATTGAGTACCTCCTGTTTTCCAGGACCAAAAATATATTACCTTATAGAATTCTCAAATCCATCCTACAAGGTAGGTAATAATATCTTTTATTTTATGGATGAGAAAGCTAAGACTCAGACCAATAGGAACTTACCACAAGCAATAGGACAACCATAGGCTGTCGTATTTAATTATACTGACTGCCAGTTTTAAGAGAACATAACACCTATTTTTCACTTAGTGTTACTAACGCTAAGTCTTTGCTTTTACATTCGTTTTTCTTAAATTCTTATGGACATAAGCAGTATTTTTATTTACATCACCATCTTTCCTATTTGTTTTCCTAAGGTCTTCATCACATATCTATAATTCCTTGCTTATAAATATCATTAAAATAAGCAGAAGTGGGAGTGTATAGTATTAGGTATTACTGTATCAATCTGGAATTTAAAAATGACACAAGCACAAATTTTTAAAAGGCTCCACCTATTACAAAAAAGATACAAACTATGATTTCTAAAATATACTTATATATATTTTTAACCTCGTTTTCATCTTTTTGGTTTATAAATATAACCATATGATTATAGAATGTTAAAAAGCTTAAATGACTATGTATGAAGATGAGCAATCACATACAGGGTACTGAAATACATATCCCTTAAAGTTTAATGTACTGCTCCTAAGAACTGGGCTAATGAGTGGTTCCTTATTTTAGTTCATCTCAATAAAATTATAAAAGGAGTGTTTTCCTTTATAGTACAGACGTTTAAGTAGCCAAAAGGTCAAACATAGAATTCAATAAATATTGAGGATATTTCAGTAGTTACTAATATTGGATTCTAGCCAACTTCTAGTAATATGTAAGTGTAGATTATCTTACAGAAAACCTGTTGTTAAAAGTGTCCTTTTAGAAAGGGAAAGAACTATAAAGAAATGGACTATGCCAGAGATCTACTAAATGCCCTTAGATACAGATTAGGGACCAAGGTTGAAGCTTGATAAGTAAATTGTCCAAGTCATATGCCTGTGGTAGAACCAGGTCTGATCCCGAGCCTGGCTTTTATTCTGGGCTTTTTTTTTTTTTTTTTACCATATTACAGGGTTCTCTCATTTTATGACTTAATCATATTACTTACTGTATTTTAACTTTAATTTGGAAAATTATCAAGGAATAAAATTTCTCTGTAGCTCAACAATTCTCTTGTTTTTTTCAAAAACGAGCATTACAAGGGCAGAATGTACTTCATGACATTAGAGCAGGTTTCTTCATTAAAATAAAAAATTTATACAGGAAAAAGTTCACTTTACTTATTATTTTGGTTTGGCTGCAAAAGCTTAATTACAACTTTAAAACCTCTTTATATCATAGTAATATCATATGCTGTGAAATGGTTTTCTATAATCTTGACATTTTCTTCAGATAGCCAGTTTTCCTGTTTTTAGCTGCCTTAGAGTTTCCGAAGACTTCAAGTTTCTTAGAGTTTGTTGCTTTTGTAGCTCAGGTAGTGTTATCTCTGAATATAACTTAGAAATTTCTGCCATAAATGTTCCTTATTTATGTCTTGTCTGCAGTAAGAATGTTCAATTTATAAAACAACTGTTACACAGTCTGTATCTTTATATAAGGAGTCTTCAATGTCCATGTCTTCCATTTCCAAGTTTCTTGTTGGTCTAGGATTTTCCGTGGGTACAAAAATGGTAATAACAGATTCTTTTTTTTTTTTATCTTCATTTTATTGAGATATATTCACATACCACGCAGACATACAAAACAAATCGTACATTAGATTGTTCACAGTACCATTACATAGTTGTACATCCATCACCTAAATCAATCCCTGACAACTTCATTAGCACACACACAAAAATAACAAGAATAATAATTAAAATGAAAAAAATTAAAGTAAAAAAGAACACTGGGTACCTTTGTCTGTTTGTCTGTTTCCTTCCCCTATTTTTCTACTCATCCATCCATAAATTAGACAAAGTGGAGTGTGGTCCTTATGGCTTTCCCAATCCCACTGTCACCCCTCATAAGCTACACTTTTATACAATTGTCCTCAAGATTCATGGGTTCTGGGTTGTAGTTTGATAGTTTCAGGTATCCACCACCAGCTACCCCAATTCTTTGGAACCTAAAAAGGGTTGTCTAAATTGTGCGTAAGAGTGCCCACCAGAGTGACCTCCCGGCTCCTTCTGGAATCTCTCTGCAACTGAAGCTTATTTCATTTCCTTTCACATCCCCCTTTTGGTCAAGAAGATGTTCTCTGTCCCACGATGCCAGGTCTACATTCCTGCCCGGGACTCATATTCCACATTGCCAGGGAGATTCACTCCCCTGGGTGTCTGATCCCACGTAGCGGGGAGGGCAGTGATTTCACCTTTCAAGTTGGCTTAGCTAGAGAGAGAGGGCCACATCTGAGCAACAAAGAGGCATTCGCAAAGAGCCTCTTAGGCACAAATACAGGGAGGCCTAGCCTCTCCTTTACAGCAACCGTCTTCCCAAGGGCAAAACCTATGGTAGAGGGCTCAACCCATCAAACCACCAGTCCCCTATGGCTGTGGTCATGTTAGCAACCATCGAGGTGGGGTAGGCCAATACCCCTGCATTCTCCACAGGCTCTTCAAGGGGGCACTACATATTTTTTTCCCCTTTTTTTTAACTTTTTTTTCTTTTTTAAATCAACTGTATGGAAAAAAAAAACAAAAAACAATAAAAGAACATTTCAAAGAGACCATAACAAGGGAGTAAGAAAAAGACAACTAACCTAAGATAACTGCTTTACTTCCAACCTGTTCCTACTTTACCCCAAGAAAGTTACCTAATATAACAACATTTCTGTGAACTTGTTCCTACTATATGCATCAGAAATTAACAGACCATAGTCATTCCTGGGCATCCGCAGAACGTTAAATAGCTTATCTGTTCTTCTTGGATTATTGTTCCCCCTTCCTTAATTGCTCTCTATCGCTAGTTCCCCTACATTCTACATTATAAACCATTTGTTTTACATTTTTCAAAGTTCACATTAGTGGTAGCATATAATATTTCTCTTTTAGTGCCTGGCTTATTTAGCTCAGCATTATGTCTTCAAGGTTCATCCATGTTGTCACATGTTTCACGAGATCGTTCTTTCTTACTGCCGTGCAGTATTCCATCGTGTGTATATACCACATTTTATTTATCCACTCATCTGTTAAAGGACATTTGGGTTGTTTCCATCTCTTGGCAATTGTGAATAATGCTGCTATGAACATTGGCATGCAGATATCTGTTCGTGTCACTGCTTTCGGATCTTCCGGGTATATACCGAGAAGTACAATTGCGGGATCGAATGGTAACTCTATATCTAGTTTTCTAAGGAACTGCCAGACTGACTTCCAGAGTGGCTGAACCATTATACAGTCCCAACAACAATGAATGAGTTCCAATTTCTCCACATCCTCTCCAGCATTTGTAGTTTCCTGTTTGTTTAATGGCAGCCACTCTAATTGGTGTTAGATGGTATCTCATTGTGGTCTTAATTTGCATCTCTCTAATAGCTAGTGAAGCTGAACATTTTTTCATGTGTTTCTTGGCCATTTGTATTTCCTCTTCAGAGAACTGTCTTTTCATATCTTTTGCCCATTTTATAATTGGGCTGGCTGTACTATTGTCATTGAGTTGTAGGATTTCTTTATATATGCAAGATATCAGTCTTTTGTCAGATACATGGTTTCCAAAAATTTTTTCCCATTGAGTTGGCTGCCTCTTTACCTTTTTGAGAAATTCCTTTGAGGTGCAGAAACTTCTAAGCATGAGGAGTTCCCATTTATCTATTTTTTCTTTTGTTGCTTGTGCTTTGGGTGTAAAGTCTAGGAAGTGGCCGCCTAATACAAGGACTTGAAGATGTTTTCCTACATTATCTTCTAGGAGTTTTATGGTACTTTCTTTTGTATTGAGATCTTTCGCCCATTTTGAGTTAATTTTTGTGTACGGTGTGAGGTAGGGGTCCTCTTTCATTCTTTTGGATATGGATAGCCAACTCTCCCAGCCCCATTTGTTGAAAAGACCATTATGACTCAGTTCAGTGACTTTGGGGGCCTTATCGAAGATCATTCGGCCATAGATCTGAGGGTCTATCTCTGAATTATCAATTCGATTCCATTGATCTACATGTCTATCTCTGTGCCAGTACCATGCTGTTTTGACAACTGTGGCTTTATAATAAGCTTCAAAGTCAGGGAGTGTAAGTCCTCCCACTTCGTTTTTCTTTTTTAGAGTGTCTTTAGCAATTCGAGGCATCTTCCCTTTCCAAATAAATTTGATAACTAGCTTTTCCAAGTCTGCAAAGTAGGTTGTTGGAATTTTGATTGGGATTGCATTGAATCTGTAGATGAGTTTGGGTAGAATTGACATCTTAATGACGTTTAGCCTTCCTATCCATGAACATGGAATATTTTTCCATCTTTTAAGGTCCCCTTCTATTTCTTTTAGTAGAGTTATGTAGTTTTCTTTGTATAGGTCTTTTACATCTTTGGTTAAGTTTATTCCTAGGTACTTGATTTTTTTAGTTGCTATTGAAAATGGTATCTTTTTCTTGATTGTCACTTCACTTCGTTCATTTCTAGCATATAGAAAGATTACTGACTTATGTGCATTAATCTTGTATCCCACTACTTTGCTAAATTTGTTTATTAGCTCTAGTAGCTGTATCGTTGATTTCTCAGGGTTTTCCAGATATAAGATCATATCATCTGCAAATAATGACAGTTTTACTTCTTCTTTTCCAATTTGGATGCCTTTTATTTCTTTGTCTTCCCAGATTGCCCTGGCTAGCACTTCCAGCACAATGTTGAATAACAGTGGTGACAGCGGGCATCCTTGTCTTGTTCCTGATCTTAGAGGGAAGGCTTTCAGTCTCTCACCATTGAGTACTATGCTGGCTGTGGGTTTTTCATATATGCTCTTTATCATATTGAGGAAGTTTCCTTCAATTCCTACCTTTTGAAGTGTTCTTATCAAAAAGGGATGTTGGATTTTGTCAAATGCTTTTTCAGCATCTATTGAGATGATCATTTGATTTTTCTCTTTTGATTTGTTAATGTGTTGTAATACATTGATTGATTTTCTTATGTTGAACCATCCTTGCATGCCTGGACTGAACCCCACTTGGTCATGGTGTATGATTTTTTTAATGTGTCTTTGGATTCGATTTGCAAGTATTTTGTTGAGGATTTTTGCATCTATATTCATTAGGGAGATTGGCCGGTAGTTTTCCTTTTTTGTAGCATCTTTGCCTGGTTTTGGTATTAGATTGATGTTAGCTTCATAAAATGAGTTAGGTAGTGTTCCATTTTCTTCAATGTTTTGAAAGAGTTTGAGTAAGATTGGTGTCAGTTCTTTCTGGAAAGTTTGGTAGAATTCCCCTGTGAAGCCATGTGGCCCTGGGCATTTATTTGTGGGAAGATTTTTGATGACTGATTGGATCTCTTTGCTTGTGATGGGTTGATTGAGGTCTTCTATTTCTTCTCTGGTCAGTCTAGGTTGTTCATATGTTTCCAGGAAATTGTCCATTTTCTCTACATTATCCACTTTGTTGCCATACAGTTGTTCATAGTATCCTCTTATAATTTTTTTAATTTCTTCAGGATCTGCAGTTATGTCACCTTTTACATTCATTATTTTGTTTATATGGGTCTTCTCTCGTTTTGATTTTGTCAGTCTAGCTAGGGGCTTCTCAATCTTGTTGACCTTCTCAAAGAACCAACTTTTGGTGATATTTATCCTCTCTGTTGTTTTTTTGTTCTCTATGTCATTTATTTCTGCTTTAATCCTTGTTATTTCTTTTCTTCTACTTGGTTTGGGATTGGTTTGCTGTTCATTTTCTGGCTTCTTCCGTTGATCCATTAGTTCTTTGATTTTGGCTCTTTCTTCCTTTTTACTACATGCATTTAGTGCTACAAATTTCCCCCTCAGCACTGCTTTGGCTGCATCCCATAGGTTTTGGTAAGTTGTGTTCTCATTTTCATTCGTCTCTATATATTTAGCAATTTCTCTTGCTATTTCTTCTTTAACCCACTGATTGTTTAGGAGCATGTTGTTTAACCTCCAGGTATTTGTGAATTTTCTAAGTCTCTGCTGGTTATTGATTTCTAATTGTATTCCATCGTGGTCACAGAATGTGCTTTGAATAATTTCAATGTTTTTAAATTTATTGAGGCTTGTTTTATGTCCCAGCATATGATCTATTCTGGAGAAAGTTCCGTGAGCACTAGAGAAGTATGTGTATCCTGGTGATTTGGGATGTAATGTTCTGTACATGTCTGTTAAATCTAATTCATTTATCAGATTGTTTAGGTTTTCAATTTCCTTATTGGTCTTCTGTCTGGTTGATCTATCTATAGGAGAGAGTGATGTGTTGAAGTCTCCCACAATTATTGTGGAAACATCAATTGCTTCCTTTAGTTTTGCCAGTGTTTCTCTCATGTATTTTGTGGCACCTTGATTGGGTGCATAGACATTTATGATTGTTATTTCTTCTTGTTGAACTGCCCCCTTTATTAGTATGTAGTGGTCTTCTTTGTCTCTCAAAACATCCCTGCATTTAAAGTCTATTTTATCTGAGATTAATATTGCTACACCTGCTTTCTTTTGGCTGTAGCTTGCATGAAATATTTTTTTCCATCCTTTCACTTTCAATTTCTTTGTCTCCCTGTGTCTAAGATGAGTCTCTTGTATGCAACATATTGATGGTTCATTTTTTTTGATCCATTCTGCAACTCTATATCTTTTAATTGGGGAGTTTAATCCATTTACATTCAACGTTATAACCGTGAAGGCATTTCTTGAATCAGCCATCTTATCCTTTGGTTTATGTTTGTCATATATATTTTTCCCCTCTCTCTATTAATATCCTTTATTGTACCCATACCAAATCTCTTTAGTACTGAACCTTTCTCCAAGTCTCTCTGTCCTTTCTTTGTTTCTCTGTCTGTAGGGCTCCCTTTAGTATCTCCAGTAGGGCAGGTCTCTTGCTAGCAAATTCTCTCAGCATTTGTTCGTCTGTGAAAAATTTAAGCTCTCCGTCAAATCTGAAGGAGAGCTTTGCTGGATAAAAATTCTTGGTTGGAAATTTTTTTCTCTCAGAATTTTAAATATATCATGCCACTGCCTTCTCGCCTCCATGGTGGCTGCTGAGTAGTCACTACTTAGTCTTATGCTGTTTCCTTTGTATGTGGTGAATTGATTTTCTCTTGCTGCTTTCAGAACTTGCTCCTCTTCCATGTTTGACAGTGTGATCAGAATATGTCTTGGGGTGGGTTTATTTGGATTTATTCTATTTGGAGTTCGCTGAGCATTTATGATTTGTGTACTTATGTTGTTTAGAAGATTCGGGAAGTTTTCCCCAACAATTTCTTTGAATACTCTTCCTAGGCCTTTACCCTTTTCTTCCCCTTCTGTAACACCAATGAGTCTTATATTCGGACATTTTATATTATCTATCATATCCCTGAGGTCCGTTTCGATTTTTTCAATTTTTTTCCCCATTCTTTCTTTTATGCTTTCATTTTCCAGTCTGTCATCTTCCAGGTTACTGATTCGTTGTTCAACTTCCTCTAGTCTTGTACTATGAGTGTCCAGAATCTTTTTAATTGGTCAACAGTTTCTTTAATTTCCATAAGATCATCCATTTTTTTATTTAGTCTTTCAATGTCTTCTTTATGCTTTTCTAGGGTCTTCTTGATATCCTTTGTATCCCGTACTATGGTCTCATTGTTCATCTTTAGTTCTTTGAGTAGCTGCTCTAGGTGCTGTGTCTCTTCTGATCTTTTGATTTGGGTGTTTGGGCTTGGGTTATCCATATCGTCTGGTTTTTTCATATGCTTTATAATTTTCTCCTGTTTTTGGCCACTTGGCATTTGCTGAACTTGATAGGGTTCTTTTAGGAATTGCAGACCAATTGAAGTCCTTATCTCTAATTTATCAGATCTACAGCTTCGTGGAGTACACTTTCTCTAACTAACCAGCAGGTGGCGTCCACGAGCCACCTGTTCTCCACAAGCCAGTTCTCCCCTGCTTTGCCTTTGTGGTGAGTGGGGGAGTGAGTCTTGTGGGGTCCAATTGCTGTACCAAGCTTGCGTGTGTAGTTGGTGTTGCCCGCCCTGTATATGGGGCGTGTTTCTGGGCAGTCAGGGAGGGGGGTGGCTCTAACAATCAAATCTCCCTGGTGATCCTGGAGTTTTAAAGCTGCTGCAATAGTCTAATCCTTCAGTTCAGTCCTGCCACAGTTTGTCTCTCCCACTGACCCAGAAGTCCTTGGTATTGGAGTATGGCTCCTGAGACTTGCAAGTGGGTCCCTCTTCCAGGCCGTGCACCCCCTGGTCCTCTGTTGAGGGATGACTGTGCTATGTCACAGGTGAGTGCTGTCCCCCAGGGCGGTTCTGGGCTGCTGGGCTGTGTAGGGAGGCTCCCAGTCTGCTGAAATGATGGCTGATTGGGGCTTTGTTAATTCACACTCCTCCACCTTCCCAACTCTGGGACAATCAGCTGAGGTTGCAGGGAAGGCTAATGTCCATGCCCAGTTTTGTGGTGTGTGCCTGTTATTTGAAGCAATTCCGTCACACTGGGTTGTCTGGGCAGCTCTGGGCTATAGGGCTGGCGATGGGCAGGAGTGTTTCCTGTCCACCAGGATGATGGCTGTGAGCGGACACCCCCCTTTACTTGGGAAGTTGTGGTGTTTAGTGAATTTTCTCAGCCACTGGATTATTGCCTTTTGTCTCAGAGCTCTCTTAGTTCTGCTCTTGTCTTGACCTGCCCAAATTGCAAGTCTTTGAAGCTTTCTGTATTGGGCTTCTTAGAGTAATTGTTTTAGAAAAAGAAAAAAGGATTAAAAAAAAAAAAAAAAAAGGGGCCCTCCTCACAGATCTAATGGGTTATTGAAATGCTAAGAGACAAAGCAATTAGGGCCATTAAGGAAAGGTCCACAGGGCAGAGAGATCAGCTTTTCTTCGGGATTTGCATATGAGCCTCAGGGCCTGAGCTCTGCCCTTCCCCTTTCTATGTTCACCAGAACTCCAAAAATCCTCCGCTTTTATTTTGGAGTTTTTCGTGCTGTTTTTTTCTATGCCTGTCTCCTCTCTGCTGGGCTGGCTGCTCTCAGATTCTCTGGTGTCTAGTCTCAGTTTATCTATGGTTGGAGTTTGGATCAGTAGAATGAGTTTCCAATAAGAGCTGCCACTGCAGTTCTCCCTTCTCCTTCCCAGAGCTGACAGCCCCTCCTCCCAAGGGACTGAGCCTGGCAGGGAGGGGTGCGGGTCCCCTGGCCACAAAAACTTACAGATTTCGCTGATCTCAGCAGTTCCACATTTTCATGAGTGTTGTATGAAGTATGCCCAAAGTCCGATTGCTCTGTGGTGTCCAGTCCATGCAGTTCCTGGCTTTCTACCTACTTTCCTGGAGGAGTAACTAAAACATACAGCTCACCAGTCCGCCATCTTGCCCCGCCCCCTTTAATTCAGTTTTACTGAAATGTATTCACATACCATACAATCATCCATGGTATACAATCAACTGTTCACACTACGATCATATAATTATACATTCATCACCACAATCTATTTCTGAACATTTTCCTTACATCAGAAAGAATCAGAATAAGAATAAAAAATAAAGGAAAAGAAGAACACTCAAACCATCCTTCCTATCCCACCCTATTTGTCATTTAGTTTTTGTCCCCACTTTTCTACCCATCCATCCACACACTAGATAAAGGGAGTGTGATCCACAAGGTCTTCACAATCACACTGTCACCCCTTGGAATCTACATTATTATACAATCGTCTTCAGGAGTCCAGACTACTGGGTTGGAGTTTGGTAGTTTCAGGTATTTACTTCTAGCTATTCCAACACATTAAAATCTAAGAGGTGTTATCTATATAGTGCATAAGGATGTCCACCAGAGTGACCTCTCGACTCCACTTGAAATCTCTCAGCCACTGAAACTATTTCGTCTCATCTTGCATCCCCCTTTTGGTCAAGAAGATATTCTCAATCCCACCATGCCGGGTCCAGATTCATCTCCGGAGTCATATCTGCATTGCCAGGGAGATTTATACCCCTGGAAGTTGGGTCCCATGTAGGGGGGAGGGCAGTGAGTTCACCTGCTGAGGTGGCTCAGTTAGAGAGAGAGAGAGGGCCACATTTGAGCAACAAAAAGGTACTCAGGGGGAGACCCTTAGTGTGCCCTGATATTTTGTATATTACTGAATTATCCAAGATTTGATGGGATTTATCGGTAGGTAGACAGCTCTATAATGCTTGAATTGTATACATCTAAGTGTGCAGTGCAAGAGCTTGTTTATATTTCATACTTTTTATACTTTGAGGAAAAAGTCAAAGAAAAACTAGTATTTGAGGAAAAAAAGGGACTAAGTAACAAAATAAATTCTAAAAATAGCCTCATGAGACTTGACATACACACTCTCGGGATTCCAGTTATTAGGAATTGCTTCCACCCCCTTCCACCCTCTCAATGCTTTTCCTTACAAGTGCTTTTGGAACTAAGAAGCTAGTATTTTGGATTAACTGATGCCTGCTAGTGCTTTCTGATTACTTGCATTCTGTTTCTTGCTTTAATAGAAAAGTAAATAGAAGACTGTTGGACCAGTATTGCAATTCTGTAGTGTCATTTCTTAAAAAACCAATAATTTGATGATAAAAATTGGTGTATTTAAAGCCTAACACCATTCTAATAAAGGCACACATTTCTTTTTACTACTTGTTTCAAGCTCTTTAATCTCTTTACGATTTAACTAATCTATTTTCATCAGTCCTCTTAAACAATAGTTCTTTAAAATCACAAGAGTTGGTTAGCAAACTGACTTTTATATGTGCTCTATACAAATAATTGTGAACTTTTAATATCTTTAGTGATTTTATTTTGATAACTGGATCTCCACTGGATATTTTCCTTTGTATAAGTCATTTGCAGTTTGAAAATTTTTTTAGTGCTAGTCCCTGATGTATCATGGAAAGTTAATTTTCTTTGCATTTGAAAATATCTGGATCATAAAGAAAAAAGTGATGGAAATGAATTAAAACTGAATTATCTTTTCTAATGTATTTTTTTAGAAGCAATGTACTTCTCCCTTGTGTTTGTGTATTTGATACAATTTATAATTCTGTTGGAATAGTGGCATTCTTTGAAATCTTAATAATGTGTGTGGAATAAAAAAAAAAAAAACCAATGGTGTTTCTATACATAAGTAATGAGCTATCCGAAGAAATCAAGAAACAAATTCCATTTACAATAGCAACTAAAGGAATCAAATATCTAGGAATAAGCTTGACTAAGGATATAAAGGACCTGTACACAGAAAACTACAAAACATTGCTAAAAGAAATCAAAGAACTAAATAAATGGAAAGACATTACATGTTCATGGACTGGAAGGCTAAATATTTTTAAGGTGTCAATTCTACCCAAATTGATCTACAGATTCAAGGCAATACCATTCAAAATACTAACAGGCTACTCTGCAGAAAAAGAAAAGCTAATTATCAATTGTATTTGGAAGGGTAAGGGGCCTCAAATAGCCAAAAACATCTTGAAAAAGAAGAATAAAGTGGGAGGTATAACACTTCCTGACTTCAAAGCATTTTATAAAGCCACAGGGGTCAAAACAGTATGGTACTAGCATAAAGACAGACATATTGATCAATGGAATCCAACTGAGAGTTCAGAAATAGACCCTCACATCTATGGTCAACTGAATTTTGACAAGGCTCCCAAGCCCATTCAACTGGGACCAGTCTCTTCAACAAATGATGCTGGGAGAACTGGATATCCATATCCAAAAGAATAAAAGAGTTCCCCTATCTCATACCCTATACAAAAATTAACTCAAAATGGATCAAAGACCTAAATATAAGAATCAGTACCATAAAACTCATAGAAGAAATGTACAGAAACATCTTCAAGATCTAGTGATAGGTGGTAGTTTCTTAGACTTCATATACAAAGCACAAACAACAAAAGAAAAAATAAATGAGAACTCCTCAAAATCAAACACTTCAGTGCTTAAAAGTACTTTCTCAATATGGTGAAGAGGCAATTGACTCAATGGGAGAAAATATTTGGAAACCACATATCTGATAAAGGTTTGATATCCAGAATATATAAAGAAATCCTGCAACTCAACAATAAAAAGACAAACAACCCGATTTTAAAAAAGGGGGAAAGACATGAATAGACATTTTTCCAAAGAGGAAATAAAGATGGCTAAAAAGCACGTGAAAAGATCCTCAGATTTACTAGCTATTGGGGAAATGCAAATCAAAACTACAATGAGCCATCTCACACCTACTAGAATGGTCACTAATAAACAAATGGGAAACTACAAGTGTTGGAGAGGATGTGGAGAAACTGGAACACTTAATCACTGCCGGTGGGAATGTAAAATGGTATAGCTGCTGTGGAGGATGGTTTGGCGCTTCCTCAGGAAGCTAAGGACAGTGTTGCCTTAGGACCCAGCAATCCCGCTACTCATGATAAACGCAGAAGTTCTGAAAACAGTATGCGAGCAGATATCTCCACACTGATGCTCACAGCAGCATTATTCACAATTGCCAAAAGATGGAAACAACCCAAGCATCCATCAACAGATGAATGGATAAACAAAATGTCGTATATGCAATGTCTTACTGTCAATAGTAAAAATGAATGAAGTCCTGAAGCATGTGACAACATGGATAAATCTTATGGACACTATGTTAAGTGAAATAAGTCAAACACAAAAGGACAAACATTGTATGATCTCACTGATATGAACTAATTATAATGTGTAAATGCATAGACAGAAAATACAGAATAAAGGTTACTAGGATACAGAATGAGGCTAAGAAAGGAGAGCAGTTCCTTAAATATGTGCAGAATGTTTAACTACATTGAACTTAAATGATTGGAAATGAATAGAGGTAACAGTGGCACGTTATTGTGAGAATAACTGACAGTATTGAATGGTGTGTGAACGTGGTGGAAAGGGGAAGTTTATGTCACCAAAAGGAAAGATAGAGGTTAAAACAGGAAATGTGTAACACAGTAAATCTTGTGATGGCAATGTCTGTGATCAACTGTACAAATATAAAAAAGTTCTTTCATGAACTAGAAAAAATGTACAACACTATTATAAGGAGTTAATAATAGAGGGGTTTATGTGAAAAACAGCACCTATTGCAATTATAGACTATAGTTAACAGCATATTTTAACATTCTTTCATCAACAGTAACATATGTACCACACCAATACTATGGTCAATAATAGGGGGAGGGATATGGGGTTTAGGAGGATTTGGGTTTCCTTTTTTATTTTCATTTCTTTTCTGGAGTGTGCTGGTTTGGATGTATTATGTCCCCCAAAATGCCATTATCTTTGATGCAGTCTTGTGTGGGCAGGAAACTTATTGGTGTTGATTGGTTTGGAGACTTTTGGGTGGATGTTTCCATGGAGATGTGATCACTCAACTGTGGGCGAGCTCTTTCACTGGATAATTTCCATGGAGGTGCGGCCCCGTCCATCCAGCATGGGCCTTGAGTAGTTCACTGGAGCACTATATAAGCTCAGACAGAAGGAGTGAGCTTGCTACAGCCAAGAGGGACACTGAAGAATGTCCAGGAGCTAAGAGAGGAGCTGCAGATGAGAGACAGTTTGAAGACGGCCGTTGAAAGCAGACTCTTGCTCCGGAGAAGCTAAGAGAGGACAAATGCCCCAAGAGCAACTGAGAGTGACATTTTGAAGAGGAGCTGCGGCCTAGAGAGGAACATCCTGGGAGAACACCATTTTGAAACCAGAACTTGGAGCAGACGTCAGCCATATGCCTTCCCAGCTAACACAGGTTTTCTGGATGCCACTGGCCATCCTCCAGTGAAAGTACCCGATTGTTGATGCATTACCTTGGACATTTTATGGTTTTGAGACTGTAACTGTGTAACCAAATAAACCCTCTTTATAAAAGCCAATCCATTTCTGGTGTTTTGCATCCTGGCAGCATTAGCAAACGGAGCAAGGAGACTGCAATCTGCTTACACTTTATTCTATATCTATTTCTGTCATATGATGGTCAGTTCTTATATACAAGAATAATGTTTACCTTTACCACATTCATAAGGGATGCAGGTCCATTTTGAGTAGTTTTTAAAAAATAATATGAGACTATGCAGAGAGTGGCTCCTTGCTGCTCAATAAAAATTGCATTATACCTATAGAACATTGAGCTGAAAGAAACTTTAGAGATTACCTAGTCCAACCTTCTTGTTTTACAGATTAGAAAATTGAGGGTCAGAAACATAGTCTTTAATCTCAAGTAACACAGATAGAAAGCAGCAGACTCAGGGCCTAGAATCCAGATACACTTCTTCAACCTGTGTTCCTCCTAATTCATGATGGTGCCTTGCTGATTCAACCACACTCCCATTTGCAAGAGAGCAGGCCAAAGTTACTGCAACAATATCTCTGATTTCTTCACTTACAACATAATGAACGTGCTGCCAGAGCAACAAATTCTGAGTACCTGGTACACACACACACACACACACACACACACACACAAACACACACTTTTAACATGTTAAAAGTCCAGGGTCTTTGAAGACAGCACCGTATTGTGAGAAGAGCACTTTCTATCATGGAATGTCGGGGATATGTGGCACATATTGTAACCCATTTGCGTTAGTTTGGAGCTGTTATATACCCCAGAAAAGGCCATGTTCTTTTAATTCATTCCTGTGGGTGCAGACCTGTTGTTGTACGTGGGACATTTTGATCAGGTTATTTCAATTGAAATGTGACACACCCCATTCAAGAAGGGTCTTAATCCTTTTGCAGGAGTCCTTTATGGGAGGATAAAGGACAGAAAAAGCCCAGAGAGCTCAGAGAAACGGAGAGGAAGCCACCAAAGCCAGAAGCTGGAAGGAACGAAACCCAGGAGAGAAGGACCAGCAGATGCCAGCCACGTGCCTTCCCAGCTAACAGAGGTTTTCCAGATGTCAAGGCCTTTTCTCTAGTGAAGGTACCCTTTGTTGATGGACACTTTATGGCCTTAAGACTGTAACTTTGTAACCAAATAAACCCCCTTTTACAAAAGCCAATCCATTTCTGGTGTTTTGCATTCTGGCAGCATTAGCAAACTAGAACATGGAGTAATGAAAATGTTCTAAAATGATCATGGGGAGGTATGCAGAACCATGTGACGATACTGTTAGCCACTGACTGTATACTTTGGATAGTATGTATGGTGTGTGCATATACTGCAATAAAACTGCATTTAAAAAAAAGAAGAGTCTAACGCAAAGCCAAACAATAACAAAACCCTAGACAAGAGGGAAAAACTGACCTTCAGAATTGACTCATCAAAATCACCATAAGCCCAAACATCAGCCAAAAATTACAAGCCATTGTAAGAAACAGGAAGATATGGCTCAGTCAAGGGAACAAATTAAAACTTCAAAGGGAACAAAGAATTTGGAACAACCAATCAAAATGCAAACAGATTACCTAAATCATTCCAAGGAGATGAAGGAAAATATGGTTATAGGGTAAAGATTATTAAGAAGGCAATGTGAGCATAAAGAAGAATTTGAAAGTTTAAAAATAAACATACAAGAAATTACGGAAATGAAAGGCACAATAATGGGGATTATAAATACACCAGGGTGTACCTGTGCACTGTGGGCCAACAGAGCCAAGCCTGCCAGAGCAGAGCGGGCGCTGGATTCTGTGTTCACAGCCACCTATCCTCACGGTTCCACCACCATCCAGGGCCTGAGTCTAGGTCCCCAGGGCATGGCCCTCAGATGTGTGGGTGATGATGGTACCGTCTCCAGCCACCGAGTCAGGTGCGTGAAGAAGGCAGACTGTAACACCAAGAGGAAAAAGAAAGTGGCAGAGAGACACCAAGCTCTGAACAGTGATCCCACTAATGTGGCTGCCCTTAAATGCATGGCTATCAGTGAAGAAGGGCTCCTAACCGATGAAATCAGGGGAAAAGTCTGGTCCAAGCTCCTCAACACCAACACCAATGACCCATCTCCTATATCAGGGAAGAACCTATGGCATATGAGCAAGGTCTGTCAACAGGTGCTGCTGGATATCAGGCAGTCTTTATGGGGCTTCCCTTCTGGCATGTCAACTGAACAGAGAGAAGGGCTCCAGGAAGAACTAACATCATCCTCCTCATCTTGGAGCACAACCCTCAGCTGCACTCCTACCAGGGCTACCACGACTTTGTGGTCATATTTCTCTTGGTGGTAGACAAGAAGCTGGCAGCATCCCTGGTGGAAAAATTGTCTACCCACAACCTCAGGGATTTCATGGATTCAACGAGTCACAGAACATGTTAAACTATCCAATGCCATCATTGACCACGTAAATCCAGAACTCCATGACTTCACATGCAGAGTGCTGAGATGGGGACCATCTTTGCCCTCAGCTGGCTCATCACCTCGTTTGGGCATGTTCTGTCAGACTCCCAGCATGTCATGTGGTAATATGATGCCTTTTCCTGGCCTGCCACTACAGATGCCCATTTACTTTGACGCTGTGATAGCACTGTATCACGAGCAGGGAGTCCTGGACTGTCACTGCAACATGGCTTTGCTCCACCATGTGTTGCCCCAGATCCCTCACGACCTGCCCTATGAGACGCTGATCAGTGGAGCAGGGGAAATCTTTGTTCGGTTTTCCCTATCGGAACTTGCTCAGGAGGCAGCTGATCAACAACAAGCAAAGAGAACAGGAGTTTCTATGTTCAATGACTTTCCGCTGGCAAAAGTCCAGTACAGGCCTGGTATGCTGCTGCTTTGTAAAACTGGCCATGATGGGGCTGACGGTGGTGCTTGGGCAGCTGTTCTGGCTGTAGTGAAAAGTGTCCTGGAGTGGACCCAGAAGTTTCAATTGCAGCTGTTTCTCTAAAAACCAGAGAAGACACTTCCTATTGTGTTACATTAATAAAGGGGGTAGAATTTCCTTTATTAAAAGGGCTTCTGTCAAGGGTTTTCTATTCCTGCTACCCTTCCCTGCCTGCCTGTCCACAGTTTGCCTTTGCTTCAGAGGCCAAAAGCAAAGCCCCCCTAACACTAAGGGCCCTTGGGGGCCTGGGAGTAGAACTTTTTCCCTCTCACAGTGGGTGTCTTAGGAGGCTCTTTGCTGCCTCCCTTGTGTTGGAGGAAACAGGTTTCTTTAGTTTCCAGCTACCTTTGAAACAAGCTATGCCTGGGCTACCCAGGTTACTGCAGAGCTTCCTATCTGCCCAGTAGTAAGTCTCCTGGGCCCCTGAATGCCTTCTGTGCCAGTTTGAAACTACTATGGAGACCAGAAGAGCCATGATGTTTTAATCCAATCTTGGGTGGAAACTTTTTTGATTGAGTGTTTCCATGGAAATGTGACTCACCCAACTGTGGGTGAAACCTTTGATTAAATTATTTCCTGGGAGGTGTAGACCCTGCCCATCCAGGGTGGGTCTTGATTAGTTCACTGGACCACTTAAGAGAGCTCAGGAGCCAACACAGATGCTGACACTTGGAGACACTTGAAGATGCAGACAAAAGGACGTTTGGAGATGGTAATCTAAGAGATGAAGCATAGTTTGCCCTGGAGAAGCTAAGAGAGGACCCCCCAGATGCTTAGAGAGAAATGTCCTGGGAGAAAGAAGCAAGGATGCACAGGAGCTGAGAGAAAGGAGCACAGACAGAAGCCTAGAGACATTTTGGGGAACGCCATTTTGAAATGCAACCCAAGCACAAGGGACAAGCAAACACCAGCCACGTGCCTTCCCAGCTGACAGAGGTGTTCCAGAAGCCATTGGCCTCTTTAGTGACGGTATCCTCTTGTTGATGCCTTAGTGGACATTTTTATGGCCTTAGAATTGTAAATTTGTAAACTAATAAATCCCCTTTATAAATGCCAATCCATTTCTGATGCTTTGCATAACGGCAGCACTAGCAAACCGGAACACCCTCCTCGCAAGTTTCTCATGTTCTCTCTGCTTCATGTAGACAAAGAAGAAAGGAGCTGCTGCAACAGAAATGGACACTGGAATGAAAGCAGGAAGGCAAAGGAAACTAGCCTAAGAACAACATTGGCTCCTCTCAGAGAGACTCCATTAGCTGGTCAGAAAACAAAGACTGATGTGAACTAGGTTACTAGTTAAATCCTATTATTAGCTACAAATTACTTGAGCATTTCCAGTCAAGCGAGAACGAATGGCCATTTGTAGGGCTCAGACCTAGTCTGGTTTTGCCTGCCTTTTTTTTTCTTTCCTCCCTATTCTTTTCCACAAGTTACATGATATTGCTTATAAAAGATATTTTTGTTATAATTTTTAGAATTATATTCACATAACATGTAAAATATTCTCACTTTCAAAATAATAGCTCCTTCACGGAAAAAAATAGTTCTCATTAGGATGAGCTTCTAAGACTCTAAGGTTTACTTTCTACTCTTATTATTTAGCATTTCACTTTAGCCAGAGTTTGTATTTGTAAACTTACAAAAGTGCACATTTCCCCACTGACTCTCCTTCCTTTCTCTTTTCCTCAAATCACTCTTCTACTCTGGAATAGGCACCCACTCACTACCTTGGCATTGTTTTTTGGAGTTTGATTTATCCCTCAACTGCTGGTCTCTCCTGCCCAGTTGGAAATGTCATTGGAAACATACTGGCACCCAGAAAGAGACAAACTGCAGCCAAAGGAGTTTGGTGGAACCTGGAACAGCTAGGTCTCCCACCCTCAAGGTCCCTAGGGGCTCTCCAGGCCTTAGAGAGCAAGGTGGATCATGCAGTTTCTTCTGGGACACCTTTTCCTGTAAGCAAAACCAGGTTTGTTTCAGCTCAACTCTGGCTTTTAAAAAGTGCCTTCTGCTGCAGTATGAAACAGCCATGTATTTTCATTTTCCTGGTCTCTCCTAGGCAATTTTCTCTCATGACAGGTGTTTTCTTCTGAAACATGCCAGAAGCACTCAACCTTACCATCCTTCCCTCATTGCTCTCACCTTTACCCACCTCTACCCTGAGCAGCATGGAAACCATTTAGCATACCAGACAGCCACTGAGCCAGACAGTCAGGAGAAATGGCTACACTGAGTTACACTATACACTTTGTGATGGTTCCCTCTCAACAGCAGAAGCCCCACCTTGGGTGAGTGTGATGTAGACAGTCTAATCTAGAAAGTGGTGGATTCATGAAGATAAAGGAAGTTGTTCCAGGATCCAGAAGTGACAATGTGGCGAATATTCCTTGTCATTTTTACAAATGGGCAGCAGCATATGTCCTTCCTGCCATAGGCCCTAAGGCCAGTTTCAATACTGAAAGAATCAAGGGGGAAGGAAAGGAGGTTCGTGTGATCAGGCTCCCAAGACTACACTTTTCTGGATAGCAGGAAGCAAGTGGCACTTGTTTCCACTTTGGGCTAAAAATGTGAAGACAGTTTTGGTGCCAATGAGAAGACAGCATTATCTTTTTACTTTCCCATGGTCTACTTATTTTGTGAAGAATATGTATAAATATTTTGTACAGAGATCTGTATGAAATAAACAGCCAGATGTGATTACTAAAAACAAAACAAACAAACAAAAAACACTAGAGGCATACAACAGATTTGAACAGGCAGAGGAAAGAATCAGTGAATTAGAGGACAGAACAATTGAGATCATACAGTCAGAAGAACAGAGAGAAAAAAGAATAGAAAAAACTGAGCAGTGTCTCAGGGATTTGAGTGACAGCATGAAACATCCAAACGTAAGTATCATGGGTGTCCCAGAAGGAGAAGAGAAGGGAAAAGGGGCAGGAAAAAAAAAAAAAAAAGCCAAGGAAATAATGGCTGAAAATTCCCATTTTATGAAAGATATAAATACACAGGTCAAAGAAGTGCAACGTACTCCAAACAGAATAAACCCTAATGACATACTGAGACACATACTAATCAGAATGTCAAATGCCAAAGATGAAAGGAGAATACTGAAAACAGCAAGAGAAAAGTGCTGACATCTCATCAGAAACCATAGAGGCAAGAATGCAAAGGTATACTATATTAAAGTACCAAAAGAGAAAAACTACAAGCCAAAAATTATTTATCTGGCAAAATTGTACCTCAAAAATGATAAAGTTTAAAATATTCACAGACAAACAGAAAATGAGCCTGTCAACAAAAGACCTGCCCTTACAAGAATTACTAAAGGGAGTTCTGCAGGTTACGAGAAAAACACAGGGAGAGAGTGGCTTGGAGTAGGTGAAGAAAGCAAGATCTTCAAAAAGATAAGTAAAAGGGTAAATGAAAACCCAATAGTAGTATATACTCAATAAACAACTATTTAACTCCTGTAAGAGAATAGAATTGAACAAGAAAAAGGCATATTTTGATAATGATTATGCAAAATATAAAAAGGTAATGTGGGACAAAAACGACATAAAGAGGGGAAACGAAGGGATATAAAAGCAGAAAACATGTATCCTACTGAATCTAGGTTGGAATATTTTCAATTTAGTAGCTTATAAATGTAAGTTATGTAATACAAACCCCAGGGTAACCACAAAGAAAGTATTTTAAAAATACTTCACAAGCGATCAACTACACAGAAAAGGAGGTTGCAATAAAGGAAAAGAGGGACAGAAAAAGATAAGACATATAAAAACCAAAGGACAAAATGGCCAAAGTACTACCTTTACAGTAATAACACTGAATGTTTATGGATTAAGCTCTCCAATCAAAAGACACAGATTGTCAGAAAAAATTTTAAAAAGCATGATACAACTACAAGTTGTTTACAAGAGACTCATCTTACACACAAATAGACTGAAAGCGAAAGGATGGAAAAGATATCCCATGCAAACAGTAACCAAAAAAGAGCTGCTGTAGCTATACTAATATCAAACAAAATAGACTTTAAGTCAAAAACTTACAAGAGACAAAGGAGGACACTATATATTAATAAGAGGGGCAATCAACCAAGAAGAAATAACAATCATAAATATTTATGTACCTAACCATGGTGCCCCCAAAATATATGTGGTAAACACCAGCAAAACTGAAGGGAGAAATAGATACCACTAAAATAGTTCAAGATCTCAATACACTACCTCTCATCAATGGATAGAACATCTAGACAGAAGATCAATAAGGAAGCAGAGAACTTGAATAATATGATAAATGAACTAGACCTAACAGATGTATACAAAACATTGCACCTCCAAACAGTAGGAGACACATTCTTCTCAAGTGCATATAGATCATTCTACAGGATAAACCACATATTGGGTAACAAAACAAGTCTCAGTAAATTTAAAAACCACCTTCTCTAACCATAATGGAATGAAGCAGGCAACCAATAACAGATGGAGAACTGGAAAATCCAGAAATATATGGAAGTTAATTAACACTCTTAAACAATCAGTGAGTTAAAGAAGAAATTCCAAGGGAAATCAGTAAATATCTTTGTATGAATGAAAACAAGAATACAACATATCCAAATTTATGGGATGCAGAGAAAGCAGTGCAGAGAGGGAGACTTACAGAACTAAATACTTACAATAAAAAAGAAGAGAGAGCTAAATCAAAGACCTAACTGCACACCTGGAGAAACGAGAAAAAGACAAGCAAACTAAACCCAAAGCAGGTAAAAGGAAAGAAATAACAAATATTAGAGCAGAAACAAATGAAATAGAGAATTAAAAAAAAAATAGAGAGAGCATTAACAAAACTAAAATTTGGTTCTTTGAAAAGATCTTTAAATAAAATTGGCAAATCATTAGCTAGACTGAAAAGAAAAAAAAAGAAGATGCAAATAAATAACATCAGAAGTGAGGGGGGACATTACTACTAATCACAAAGAAATAAAAAGGATCATAAGAGGATACTATGAACAACTGTACGCCAACACGTTGGACAACTAGATAGATGAAATGGACAGATTCCTAGAAACACACAGACAACTGACACTGACTCTATAAAAAAAAGAAAAGATATCAACAGTCCAATTACAGGTTCAGAGATTCTTTCAGTCATCAAAAAACTCCCAAAAAACAAAGTCCAGAATGGATGGCTTCAAAGATGAATTCTACCAAACATTCCCAGAAGAATTAATACATCCTGCTCAAACCCTTCGAAAAAATTGAACAGGAGGAACACTACCTAACTCATCTACAAAGACAGTATCAGCCTAATACCAAAGTCACATAAAGATATTACAAGAAAATAGGTGCAAAAATCCTCAACAGAATACTTGCAAATTGAACCCAACAATACATTATAAAGAATTATACACCATGATCAAGTGGGTTTTATCCCAGGTATGTGAGGGATGTTCAACAAAAGAAAATCAACTAATGTAATAAACCACATTAACAAAATGATGGGAAAAACCCCCATGATCATCTCAGTTGATACAGAAAAGGCATTTGATAAAATTCAGCATCCTTTCTTGATGAAAACACTTGGAAAAATAGGAATAAAAGGAAACTTCCTCAACATGATAAAGGGCATATATGAAAAAACTCACAGCTAACATCAAACTCAATGGTGAAACTCTGAAAATTTTCCCTCTAAGATTTGAAACAAGACAAGGATGCCCATTGTCACCACTGCTATTCAACACTGTGCTGGAAGTTCTAACCAGAGCAGTTAGGCAAGACAAATATATAAATGGCACCCAAATTGGAAAGGAAAAAATAAAACTTTCCCTATTGGCAGACAACATGATCCTATATACAGCAAGTCCTAAAAAAAAAAATCTACAACAAAGCTGCTAGAGTTAATAAATAACTTCAGTGAAGTGGCAGGGTATAAGATCAACACGCAAAAATTGGTAGTGTTTGTATACATTACTAATGAGCAATCTGAGGAGGAAATCAAGAAAAAATACATACAGCCTGGCACTAACAGTCAGTTAATGTTTGGTGTGGTTTATTAGTCAATCTAACTAAATTATCACTTAAATTAGTGTAAAGTTTCTTAAAGTATATTCCACAAAACATTAGTTGCACAAGATTTTAATTGATGTTAAATATGTATATACATATTTAAGTAATCTAATAAATTTAGGAATTGCTGAGCTCAATAAAGTTCAACATATTTTCTTATATAGGATGTCTAAGAATCTCTGATTGCCAATGTACACTGTGACTCTTTAAGAGGAGGATATGGTATGCAGTGTTTCTCAAATACAGCATTTTGTTTGTTTTAAAAGCTCACATTCATCGAAAGTTTACTATGTATATGCCAGGTACTACAGTAGGCACTTTCCATACATTATCTCATTTAATACATTAAAAAACCTAACATAATAGGTAATAGTATCAACTCATTTTACACATTAGAAAACTAACGCAATAAAGTTAAGTAAGTAACTCACTTGACTAGGATCACACTTCATGCTGAAGCCCAGACTAGAATCCAAATCTGGCTGACTCAAAAGATTCCATTCTCTGCTTGACTAAGCCCCATAAGAGCCTCCCTTTTCTTTGATAGAGCATCTCAACAGACTACTGTTTTGCAGAAAATTATTTGGAAACTCTGGTTTTGCATCCTATTACTAGCCTGAAAATGTAAGTGCTCACACTGGCCTAAAGGAAAAACTTGAGGAATGGGAGGTAGGACGAGCTTGAGCACTCCAGAACTGACCATTCAATGTTTACAGTTTTCGCTTTTCAATATATAATTGCGGTAGGGGGCAGAGGGGGCAGTCTAGTGTGGCCTGCTGCTTTTCTCTGGGACCCACAAAATACATCCTGGGCTCAGGGTCAGGTATGTCAGTGTGGCCAGAAAAAACACAAACCCCTAGTAGATAAGGGGACTGCTAGTACATTTCTTCCCTTGTCCTGAACATATGTAAACATTCACTGGAGACAGTCTGACTTTGGTGGGCATGTTTTATGACATCTAGGTCACATCCCAGGTCATGCCCCGGTGGGGAGAGATCAGGGTTCCTTCACTGTGGCAGCCCATGAATCCAAGAGAGGGGTGCTGCACATACAACATCTCCCTTGGATTGAGACTTGCTGGCTATGGGGAACTGACACCCACTAGTGAAGCTGACCTCGCTCAAGTTCTTCTCTAGGTGAGTAAAACATCTTTCTACCAGATACTGTATGAGTGGTACTCTTCTGGCAAACCCAACACCTGTATTGGAGTGAGTGACATCTCTTTAGGTGTCTCTCCTTCTGATCAACTATAACAATTGCAAACTTTTTTTTTAACTTTATCATACGAGTTTTCTATTATCTTAAGCTATTTTATCATTTTCTTCTCTCCATCATTTCAGACTACTTTTCTCCCTAAGACAAAATAACATACTTTTTTTATTAAATAGAAATTTATTCATGGAGGGTCAAAAGAATGTTGCCTAATTTGGTTTATTAGTTATTACTCTTTGTTTATAGGAAAACCATTTAAATGAAATAGACAGTAAAAGTCTATAATTAGCTTACATTACAGCCCTTTTCTCTCTCTTCCTTAGTCCCCAGGAAGATCACAAATACAATGCATCACTAAGAGGTGTGGTGGGAAAAAGAAAGAGGTAAAATACGAACAAAATATCCAGGCAGATTCCTGATCTCAGACAGCAAAGAACCCAGAAGTATCCAGTTAAAATTATTATAGTGGGGGGGAAAGGGGTGTTGGGGGTAGGAGGGAGTATGTGACCAGGACTCAATTCTGAACCATTTCCACCAACTAGCCCTAAAACTCTATATCCAGAAATATGATTATTATAGATTCTGAATATTAATCTTTAAATAATAGAATATTATTTTACTTTTGCTTAATTTGTTTATTATAAAGGTAACACATCTTCCTTAGAAATATAAGTTACAGTTCCTAACAAAACCTCATTCAACATTTTGTTATGCATTTTTTCCAGTCATTTCATTCTATGCACTACTAGTTTGAATTTTTTCCTTAAATGTAGATACAATTATAGGACATACTGCTCTATTTAACATTAAAAACATTTCCAAATTATTATTCCTTATCAAATTTTATTTTATATTTATAATATTTTATTGTTTACTTCAATCATGCATAAATAGGTTGCTTCCAATTTTTCAGTGTTCTAAACGATATTGTGGCAAATCTCAACTTTTTTTGTGTGTATTTAGGATCATATTCTTGGGATATGCTCCCAGAAATGAGTTGAAAGGTTTAAATTACTTTTAAGAGACAGAAAAGATTTAGAAAGTCCCTGTTAGGTGAAAAAAATCAAGACAAAAATTATATATATAATATGATCTACTCTACAACACCCAAAGGAAAAAAATATACTAAAATATGAAAAGTGATTATCTCCAGTGTTGACATTTTGGGTGAGTCATATTTTATTATTTATACCTTTCTTTGTTTTCCAAGTATTCTACAATTAATTCACATTTCTTATGCAAATGACTTCTGTAATTAATTTCTAGCAATTAAAAATATGTTTTTACCCCCTGTACAAAATGTTTCTACTCTCCAAGAAAGCAGCAGAAGCAAGAAAGCCCTAGGCTAATCTTTGCGGTTTTTTCTCCGCTTTTCTCATCCTCCATCACAACTCCAAAGCTTTAGTGACATATCAACCAAGAAGAAGGAAAGAAAAAATAAAAGCCTCCTTCTGAGAAGATGCTTTTTTCCAGCTCTACCACCATCCTTTTTCTCCCCAGAATATCTAAGGTCATGCTTCTTTTTCCCTTCCCCTGTTAGCATCATATTACATATTTGCTTATTTAGCTAAAACATTAACTTTCATTTTCTCTGACATAAATAAAATGAGCCACTAAATAAGCATAGTAAAGTTGCTCATGCTGTACTGAAGGGCTGTAATACTAGAGGTATGGGACTACAATTGGGATGAAAACTGTATCAAAAACTTAATCCAAGTTTATCTGAATTTCATCATTCTCCCAGTTGAACAGTAATGTACTCCCAGTTGAACCACCTTTGGGAGTACAAATCATAGCTTAGTAGTACAAGTCATATGCACCTTCCATTATCAGTTCTTATTCTCTTTCTAAACTAAACACCACTAGGAAGGGGTTTAAATTCAAGTCACTATTCTACTCAGAACTGGAAGTCCTCTGGTAAGGGAAGGCTAAGGTGGGAACTAAGCTTAAAGTCTGCTAAAACAAAGGAGAGACATGAAAGGACAGTAAAAGTTAATTTTGGAGGAAGCATTCAGAATTCATATGACTGAACAAATAAGAAAGCTAGGCATTAATAATATAACCATAGCAAAGGGGAAATAAATCTAACAGGTAATACTTAACTTTATTACATATGTTATAGTTCATACTTGATGACCATGACCAGTGACGTGAAAAACCAGGGTACAACCCTAACAAAATTTTTACTTTACCTTTCTAATTTGCTGTAGAGTACACACAACACATTATACTTCTTCAAAAGTCTTGACATAGCATTATCAACTTTGATACTGGTATCAATTTCTTTCAGTAAGCCAAAGAATTTATAAACACTGCAAAGAAAAGAATAAAGATGAAATATCAGTAACTTAAAAAAATTGCATTTTCAAAGCACAGACATCTCAATTCAAAAGATTATTAGCTCCTCACCAAATAATTATTACATCCCTTTGAAGGAATTTTTTTTTTTTGCACTTTACTAGAATTTAAAGAGAAAAAAAAAAAACTAGCCTTAAACCTACACACTTATAACTGTATCTATGCCTACATCTATTACAATCAAGAATACAGACAGAAACAAGGGGTTATGAATTTATTATTATTATACTAAGAAAAAACCTAAAGTCACTTACAGATATAGACAATGGCCAACTCAAATTCATAAATGGTTTTGAAAAGCACTTGCTGAATTATTAATGATCCATGGCTAGAATGAACTAATCAGCAAAATTTCTCCTTTATAGCCACTGACTAGAATAGATTTAACTTTTTCTAATTTTGAAACAATCACAAACTTACAGACAAGTTGCAAGTACAGTTCAAAGAATTTGTATCACCTGAACAATATGAGAAAAAATATGTGCCTGATAACCCATCATTCTTCTCCTGAAAACTTTAAGTACGCAATTCCTACAAAGGAAGACACTCTCATATATAGCCACAATAAAATCATCAAAATCAGGAAACTAACACTGATACATTACTACTACATAATTCTCAAACCCCATTCAAGTTTTACCAATCCTTCCAATGTCTTCTCTAGCAAAAGGATTCCATTCAGAACCACACATTGCATTTAGCTGTCATGACTTTTTAGTCTCCTTCAATCTGAAACAGCTCCTCAGTCTTTCCCTGAAGATGAGAGGCTGATTATTTCATAAAATGTCTCTTAATTCAGGTTTGTCTGATATTTAATCATGATTAGATTCTGGTTATGTATCTTTAGCAGGAATATCACAGAAGTGATGCTGCATTTTTTCAGATGGCAAACATTTAAACTTGTACAACTACTGATTATGTCAATTTTGATCATTTAAGGTCTCTTGCTAGTGTTCTTCACTATAAAAGTTACACTTGCCATTTTGTAAAAGTATTTTATGGGGAGGTACTTTGAAACAATGTATATGTCCTATTCCTCATTAAACTTTCAGTTTACTAATTTATATCTTATGGACTTGTGCTTTTCTATTTTATTCAAGGATTACAAGCTATATTATTTATTTTTATTTTACTTTTATAACCAAATTGCCCTCAATTTGGTAGGGGCCTATTCGAGCTGGTTTCTGTGTCTTTCTGATGTATTTCATCATTCTATGAGCATTTGATTACTTTCTGCCTCACACCCTAATCACTCATTTCTCCAAGTTTCCCTGGTTCTTTTTAGTGGAAAATGGATTTTTAGAAACCAAGATCTGGTATTAGGTGATTCATTGCTATTGGGATGTCATACTGCTCCCAGACCATCTCAGTGGACAAAGCTAGGAAAATATGTGTATATTATACATAGTTGTATATACACACACATACACACTTCTATGTCTATCTATATGTTTTGAGAACCAGGAGTTCACATCCATTCATCCAATTCCAATGCAAAACCATGTTCATTCTAGCTTTTTCCCTTTCCATATTATAACTATTCTTCGAAAGTGAGAAACCTGGAATCCATTTACCCTTAATTCATTTACTCATTTAATCAATTCCTTGTATGTAACCACCTCCTATCTCCAAGGTCACCCACTTCCCCATGTGCACACTCTCCTCTCTCTGCTCAGAATGACTTCCCTATTCTGGACTGTTCCCACCCCTCCCCATGGACACCTTCCTCAGACCCTGGTAGAGCTCTGCCTTCCCACACCAGACCGCCCTCCTCGTTCCACTTGTGTTATGACTCCCTGCAAAGGGCTGCCCTCACACTCCCCTTGGTCTCCTACATTACACACCACAGCTCCTCTGTGGGGGTGCCTCTGACAAGCCACGTCAGATTGCCCCCAATCACAAGAATGCCCTTCTCATCCTGTTCAGCTCTGACTCTCAAGGTTCTGCTGCCCCTATGTTGATTACCTCTTCACCACTGCCGCCCCTTCTTCAACCCATTTAGGCTGTATGTATCTCCTCATAACGGGCTGCCTCACATGTGGGTGCCCTCTTCACATGTTCAGGCACTCACTCCTGCACCAGGCCCCTCCAATCACGGACATCCTTCTCACCGCACTCTGGCTCCAACCCCTGCACCAGGCCATCCCACCACAGGGATGTTCTCCTCACTCCACTCAGAGTCTGATACCTGCTCCAGTCCCCCCACCTCTCACTACGGACATCTGCTCACCCTGCTCAGTCTCTATAACCCACACTGGGCTGCCCCCAACCCCCATGCAGATGCTTTCTTTACCCCATTCTTGCCCTGACTACCCACACCAAGCCGCCCTCCAACATGTGCATGCCCACCTCAGCCCACTTTGGCTCTGACTTCCTTCTCTGGGCTCCATGGCTCTCCCCTGCCATAGAGGCACACACCTACTTACTTTGCCCCACGGAATTGTTATGGAAGGGGAAAGAAAAGCTGAGTAAAATTTTTAAGTTGTTTAAACAATGTCTTTAAATCATTCTTGATTAAGTTTTCTATAAAAATTAACCTATTTGAATGACCAATATATACATTTTTCATTATAGGGCATTAAAGACAGCAATCATAACTGCACCTCAGACTTGCTTCTAATTAAGTTTGTCTAAGGAATATATGGAAGCAGCTAACTGAACTGAAGGGTGGTCACCAGACCCATCCATCAGCTGTCCACAGACCAATAAGTTATAGCCCTCATTCCAAGAGACACATCATGAGAATTGGGAAAATGAAAGGTTCACCTAATCAGCAAGGGGCCCAGAAGCCCAAAGAAGGTTATTAAAAGTTCCTGTAATGTAAAAGGGATGGAGGCAGCCATGACAAGCTTTATGGAAAAGCAAATAAAGAAGGAGTAGAAATGATATGAGTAGAATAGGATGCTGACTAGAAAAGAGAATGAAGCAAATGTGCAGATATGTCCAGAGAAAAGGGTATTAACCTTAGAATAGCATTTATTCAAGAAACACTCTCAGTTCCAGTTTTTATGAGGCATATGGCAATACCTGTCCTTGGAGCACCATGAAAACTCTGAATTGTTAAAATAAAACCTTCTTTCCTAGGGATAACATGAGTTTCTATTCCTTCTGTAGCCTCTTACCCTCAAAAAGGGAAGGAAGGAAGAACAGACAGAGGAAAGAAAGCCATAATCAACAAACACCGTAGTTAAAGCACCTATCTGTAAATACACTGTTATAGAGAGCAGTGTTACTAAAGTATGCTCCACGGACTGATACTGGTCAATGAATTGTTTATTACTGAACCACAATGAAGTAAGTACAGAAATTGTGAGTAAGAATTTAGAAACTTTTATGGCAATTTGACAGTATTTTTACACCTGGTGAATCTAATCACATAAAATTTGGCCTTAAGTTTAGTATGTCTTTTTCCATTTCATTTTCCTAGTAATTCATTTGTGTTATATTTTTAAAAAAAAATCAGTCCACAACATAATTACCAGAACACTGAGAGATGGATGCTTTAAAGAAAAGTTATACCAAACACACTAATATATTTATCACAGGAAGATCATTTATGACATAATTCTATGAAGTAGCTACAATCTCCATTACACACATGAGGAAAATGAGGCTTAAGTTTAAGCAATCTGCCCTAAATCACACAGTTTGTAAAATGACAATGTCCAAATTTAAACCCAAAGTCAATCGCAACTCCAAAATCCATATTCTTTCTAATTTATCCACTTAGGCCACTGAAAAGTTTGCTGAATAAATTATTAATGTAGAAATTTACTTATATACTCAGATTTTTTTCAGTTATATAAAAACTATTTTGACTTAGTTATTTTATTTAATAAAGTTAAACGGTGAAATCTCTGGGAGGTGAACCAATTCTAATTCAATAGATTAAATAAGAACATACAAGGCCTCTGTGTCCATATTTTATTTAACGGTAGTAAAAAAAATTATAAAAATGCCACAATTTATCTAATTTAAATAAACACCAATTATGTTAATTTCTGATGCCTTTAGTAAAGAAGATGCATACAACTACCTATTTGATAAAATTATTTACTGTCATGCTTAGTAAACATATTGTAAAGAAAAGGACCGGAAGTCCTGGAAGACCTCTCAAGATAAGGTTTATGAATTATTAGAAACAAATTAGCAAACTCTTCTTAAAAGGCTTAAAGCTCAATGACAAACATTTATTAAGTAATTATTGGGTCAAGAAATGTAATGTGTAATTGAATATACAGTCTCAAAAAAAAGTATGCCATTATAATATCTATTGTAATAAAACAATCTTAAACTTTAATCAATCTTATCTAAATTCCTTTTAGACTTAAATATGTTCATACAGGGCTTTAAGATATAAGCCTACTATTTAAAATCTTTGCTTTTATTGTCCACTCTACCAATTGTTACAATTAATAAAGTTTACAGATGAACAGTGAGAGACATGATGAAAACTTCCCAGGATAAAATCCCCTACATTTTTAAGCAAGTACAGCATAAATGCCCTCTCATTAAAGGATCCATATTTGACCCAAGTCCTTATGTTTTATTTAATTTTAATGTTTCTCACTAATGTCCTAAAGTGTATTAAGAGGAAAGCCAAGAAATAGTTTATCTGAATGGCAGAGGCCAATATTTTATGTAAGAAAATTTACCTGGTTTCTATGTTTTTCTGTAGCTCAGTAAAAGTGAATGGCATTTCATCTAGGTCAACTGCAGCAATAAAGATACAGATTCCCCATAGTTCCTTTTTCTTTTGAATATAACCTTCCTAGGAAGAAAAAAAGTGTTCAAAATCTTATTACATCATTCACACACTGAATACCTCATTAAAACTGCATTATATTTTTTTCTTATTCAGTATATCAATAAATGTATTTTAAATCCTTATGATGGTGTATACTTCAGAGCATTTCATTCCTACACTAATTGTTCTCAATTTTTATATTTTAAGGCAAAAAGAAAATTATGAGAAAGAACAAAAAGTTAAATTACTACTTACTGTGGAAAATTGAGGGGTCAGCTCTTTGAAGTAAATAGTTTCGTTTTCCAATAACTCAATATCATCACTCCAATTAAAAGATTTTAGAGTCATAACAATTTTTTTTTTTCAAAAAACAAGCCCACTTGCTTATTCAATTATCTTCCCTTTGTTCTAATACATTCATTATCTCTACCAGTTTGGGCTCTTAACTAGGGGTCTTTTTTTTTTAACTAGGGGTCTTGATTTCTATTTTATTGAGAAGACTGAAACATCCTGATATCTAAAACCTCAACATTCTTCTTCTCCAAATCAAATCATTTATATTTACCATGTCTTCCAGTCTTCCTCAAAATCTCTCTGCATCATCACCTACAAACTCCTCTTTTTTCTGACTTTGAGAAATGGACCTTGTTCTCCATTCCCAAACTCTAACCCACCCACCCCCAGCTCTGGATGGCATTACCTCTGATCTCCTTCAACATCTAGTTTATTAATTCCTTCCTCTATATTATAACTTCTCTAATGGTTCTCTCTCTAAAAGCCTCCTTCCCTTTGGTTGCAAATAAGCTTGTATCACCTCAAAACAAACTCCCTCCATCCCTGGACCTTATCAAGGTACTGTCCTCACTGCACATATACACACTCCCCTCTCTACTCTCACTACACACATGCTCTCACAGCACACACTCTGCACTCACACCCCTCCAGTTTGTTTTACTTTACAAACACTCTTCTACTGAAGCTATTCTCTTAAGTCTTCAATGATCTCTGCCTTTCTAAATTGACAGTTTCAATTTTCCTCCTTCCCTCCACCCCATGAAATGTTTTTCCTTAGCTTTTTAAATACTATCATATTCTCATTCTCTTTTCTTTCTCCCTCACTTTTTCACTGTTTCTTAATCCCACGGGTTTTTTCCCCACTATATTCTCTTTTCCTCAGCAATCTCATCCAATCCCATAGGAATCCTACCACCTCCATACAGATAATTCTCCTTTTTATATCCTGCTTTCCAGGCCTAACTCCTCTCTCAAGCTCCAGGCGCTATTTTCTAGTGGCAATTTTCGATATAAAATCTGTAACTGATGTGTACTCTTAAAATTCAGACCAGAATTGTGAAAAGGGCTCAGAACATCACATTAAAAACTGTTAAAACAGAAAAAAGTAATCCTTCCTACCCAGCGAAAAGTATCACCAAAAAGATATAGCAAATACAGTACAAACACTGAGCCCTAATGTAAACTAAGGACTGTAGGTAATAAGAGTATTAATAATATTCTTTCATCAATTGTAACAAACCTACACACTAATTCAAGGCGTTAGCAATGGGAAGGGTCATATATGGGAACTCTATTTTCAGCGTGATTTTTTTGGTAAACCTATAACTTCATTAATAAAAAAAATTTATATTGAAACACAAACAGAAAGATAGTAAAGCACAAGTTTAAAAATGTGTAAAGCACATGGACAAGCATTTTGTAAATGAAAAAACTACTTTTCAATACACATTCTGAAAATGCTGAACCTCATAGTATCAATTGAAGGATATTTTGTTAATATGCATTAAGATCCTTAAAACAGTTCAAATAGTTTTACATCTAAGAATTTAATACCCATCTCCAGGTATGAGTCAAGATTTAGTGTCATAATAATTCAAGAATTATTTACAGAAGCAAAAATAGCGGAAAAAGTCTAAACTTTTCTGAAAATAATAGTTGAATGATTATGATACAGTTATGTCATGAGTAATGGTTAGGTTCATGTATCAACTTGGCCAGATGATGGTGCCCAGCTGTGTGGTCAAGCAAGCACTGGCCTATCTGTTGCTGCGAGGAGACTTCGTGGACTTAAATCATCAGTACATTAATTGCATCTGTGGATAAGTACATCTGCAGTTGGGCAAGGAGACTATCTAACCAGTGGAAGGTTTTTAAGAGGAAGATGATTGCCTCAACAGACAAAAGAGAGAACGTTCATCTCTAGTTCGGCCAGCTGGCCTCTCCTGGAGGATTCATCGAAGACCTTCATTGGAGTGCCTGCTTGCAGCCTGCCCTACGGAATTTGGACTACTGCATCCCCACTGTTGCATTACACACCTTTACAAAATTTCATACTATTTACAGATATCTCCTGTTGGTTCTGTTTCCCTAGAGAACACTGACTAACACAGCTTGGTACCAGGAATGGCTCTTGAAAAACAGAATCTTAAAAATGGGTTCTTGCAATTGGTTTTCTACTCTGATTAGATCCAAAGACACTAATGACTCTATTTCAAATAATCAAGATGGCACTGACAGTCCATGGCATAAGTTGGCAATAAAGATATGCAAAATAACATCATTTGATTCTGCTAATCATACACATATAAGAGGCAAGGCTCTGGATGACAGTGTCTACGACACCTTAACAGAGTTTTGTGGAGTTAAAAGGTGTAACAATGTTGGTTGGTTGTTCCCAGATATGCTGGACACATTTTAAAAGAAAGGAATAAGCAGAAGGCTTCAAATTGGCTCTTAAACGCTGTATGAAAGATGTAAAGGTTTCTATGTGTGCCCTGAAAAAAATCTTATTTCCTGAGGCCGCTGACTTGAGATCTCTGGAAACCAGACCCAGAGTCTCACTGTGTGAGTCGCAGATTTACAACATAAACTACATTCTCAATCTTGCAGGGTGTCTGCTGTTAAATTAAAGTGAGGGCACTGATTGGAAAGGAATGGGATCCTGAAAATTGGGATGGGGGTATATGGGTTGATACTGACGGCAGGTAAGGACACTGGAACCCTGGATTCTGCTTAGTCTTTGCTAGAAAAACCTGTAATGGTCTGCCCTGAGGAGACAGCTACTCAAACTTCAGCCTGCCAAGAGGAGCCTGCCATCCAACCTCCACCTGAAGAGATTAACCCTTCAAAGCCTGCTAAACCTGTAATCACCTCCCCCAAGGAAATGGCCCTCACTCCACTGCCTTAATCTATTTTACTTCTGTTTCACTAGATGAAACTGCAAGGAAATGTCCTGAGGTAAAACTGGCTTGAAAGATACTTCTAATTCTTTTCATTACCCACCCCCACTACCCCTCTTTTCTTCCAGGCCTATAATTAGACTAAAGTCCCAACAGACCCCGAAAGGTGAGGTACAAAATGTGACCCATGAGGAGTTATGCTATACCCCAAAAAGAATTACATGAGTTTTCCAATTTTATATGGACAGAAATCAGGAGACTATGTGTGGGAATGGATACGAAGGTTGTGGGATAATGGTGAAAGAATATAAAGTTGGATCAGGCTCAATTTACTAATACGAGCCCAATAAGCAGAGATTCTACATTCAATGTTGTAGCTCAAGGGGTTAGAAAGGGCTTTAACTGGGTGGTTGGCTGAAACATGGATCAAAAGGGGGGCAGTATTCCCTGGGGTGGAAATGCCAGAACTGCCCTGGTATAACGTAGAGGAGGGGATCCAAAAGCTTAGAGAGACTGGAATGTTACAGTGGATTTATCATGGAATACCTGATCACACACCCCCGGAATGTCCAGGGGACACACCTTTTACCAGGACTGTGAGGAATACATTAGTAAGACTAGCTCCATCATCTCCGAAGAGCTCTGTAGTTGCCCTTCTCTGCAGGTCAGAAATTACTGTGGGAACTGCTGTCACTGAGCTGGAATCCTTAAACACAATGGGAAAATCGGATCCAAAGTTGGCAGAAGTCATGTGGCAGCAGTTAATCACCAAAGACAAGGAGAGCGTGGCTACCATAACGAACAGCAGACTGAAAGCAGCAGTCAAAATAATCTGACTCACAGAGACCTATGGGTTGGCTGGGAGATCATGGGGTTCATAGAAGTAAAACAGATGGGCAGTCTACTAATTCTGTTTGATCTCTGTAACAACTCTAGGTCAAGTGAACAAAATCTCACTTGAATTACAAAACAGAGGGTCACAGCCCCTTAATCAGTTCCCAGACTTGAGACCATTTATAGACTCAGAGAACACTGAAAGAGGGGAAAGCCAGGTCCCCCTTGGGAAAACCTTGTCACATTGCCAAAAAATTTACACTAGTAATCTTCTTCCCAGCCTTCCCAACAGACCTACAATCCTTTTACCAGGGTAACTGTGTATTGGGGAAAAGGAAATGATCAGATATTTGCGGGGTTATTAGACACTGGAACTGAACTGACATTAATTCCAGGAGACCCAAAACATCACTCTGGTCCACCAGTCAGAAGAGGGATTTATGGGGGTCAGGTGATCAATGGAGTTTTAGCTCAGGTCCACCTCACAGAGGGTCCCCAAACCCATTCTGTGGTTATTTCCCCAGTTCCAGAATACATAATTGGAATAGAGATACTCAGCAACTGGCAGAATCCCCACACTGGTTCCCTAACTCATGGAGTGAAGGCTATTATTGTAGGAAAAACCAAATGGAAGCCTCTAGAACTGCCCCTACCTAGCAAAATAGTAAATCAGAAGCAATACCAGATTCCTGGAGGGATTGAAGAGAATAATGCCACTCTTATGGAGTTGAAGGATGCAGGGGTAGCGATTCCCACCACATGCCCATTCAACTCTCCTATTTGGCCTGTGCAGAAAACCGATGGATCTTGGAGGATGACAATGGATTACTGTAAGCTTAATCAGGTGGTGACTCCAACTACAGCTGCTATTCCACATGTGGTATCATTGCTTGAGCAAATCAACACATCCCCTGGCATCTGGTATGCAGCTATTCATCTGGTGAATGCTTTTTTCTCAATAGCTGTTAGCAAGGACCACCAGAAACAGTTTGCTTTCAGCTGGCAAGGCCAGCAGGACACCTTCACTATCCTACTTCAAGGTATATCAACTCTCCAGCCCTATTCCTAATCTTGTCCACAGGACCTTGATTATTTCTCCCTCCCACAAGACATCACACTGGTCCATGATATTGATGATATCAGGTTGACTGAATCTAGTGAGCAAGAAGTAGCAACAACTCTAGACTTATCTGTAAGGCATTTGTGTGTCAGAGGATGGAAGATCCAACAAAAATATAGGGCCCTTCTACCTCAGCGAAATTTCTAGGAGTCCAGTGGTGTGGGGCATGTTGCGATATCCCTTCTAAGGTGAAGGATAAGCTGTTGCATCTGGCCCCTGCTACGACCAAAAAAAGAGGCACAATGCTTAGTTGGCCTCTTTGGATTTTGGAGACAACAGATTCCTCATTTGGGAGTGCTACTTCGGACCGCTGACAGAGTGACCAGAAAACTGCTAGTTTAGAGTGGGGACCAGAACAAGAGGAGGCTCTGTGACAGGTCCAGGCTACTATGCAAGCTGCTCTGCCAACTTGGACTATATGATCTACCAGATCCAATGGTGCTGGAAGTGTCAGTGGCAAATAGAGATGCTGTTTGGAGCCCTTGGAAGACCCCTATAGAAGAATCTCAATGCAGACCCTCAGGATTTTGGAGTAAAGCTTTGCCATCCTCTGAAGATAACTACTCTCCTTTTGAGAAACAGCTTCTGGCCTGCTACTGGATCTTAGAGACTGAACACTTAACCATGAGCCATGAAGTCACCATGATACCTGAGTTACCTATCATGAGCTGGGTGTTGTCTGACCCACCAAGCCATAAAGTTGAGTGTGCACAGCAGCACTCCATCATAAAATGGAAATGGTATATACAAGATAGGGCTCAAGTGAGTCCTGAAGGCACAAGTAAGTTACATGAGGAAGTGGGCCCAAATGCCCATGGCCCTCACTCCTGCCACCTTACTTTCTCTTTTCCAGCCCACAGCTATGGCGTCTAGGGGAGTTCCTTACAATCATCTGAATTAGGAAGAGAAAACTCAGGCCTGGTTTACAGATAGTTCTGTAAAATATACAAACATTCAGAAGTGGACATCTGTAGCACTGCAACACCTTTCTGGGATGTCCCTGAAAGACAGTGGTGAGGGGGAATTCTCCCAGTGGGTGGAACTTTGAGCAGTACACCTGGTTGTTCTGTTTGGAAGGAGAACTAGCTGGAGGTGCATCTGTAAACTGACTCATGGGCTGTTGTTAATGGTTTGGCTGGATGGTCATGGACTTGGAAAGAACATGATTGGAAAATTGGTGACAAAAAGGTCTGGGGAAGAGGTAATGTGGATAGACCTTTCTGAGTGAGCAAAAAACATGAAGATATTTGTGTCCCATGTGAATGCTCACCAGAGGGTGACTTCAGCAGAGGAAGGTTTTAATAATCAAGTGGATAAGATGACCTGTTCTCTGGACACCAGTCAGCCTCTTTCTCCAGTCACTCCTGTCACTGCCCAATGGGCTCATGAACAAAGTGATCATGGTGGTAGGGATGGAGGTTATGCATGGCCTCAGTAACACAGACTTCCATTCACCAAAGCTGACAAGGCTACGGCCATTGCTGAGTGCCCAGTCTGCCAGCAGCAAAGACCCATACTTAGTCCCTGATATGGCACCATTCCCTGACGTAATCAGCCTGCTACCCGGTGGCAGGTTGATTACAATGGACCACTTCCATCATGGAAGGGGCAGCAATTTGTTCTAACTGGAATAGACACATACTCCAGATATAGGTTGGCCTTCCCTGCACACAATGCTTCTGCCAAAACCATCAAATCCATGTTCTTAAAGAATGCCTTAGTCACTGTCATGATATTTCACACAGAATTGCTTCTGATAAGGGAACCCACTTCACAGCAAATGAAGTGCAGGAATGGGCACATGCTCATGGAATTCCCTGGTCTTGCCATTTTCCCCATCATCCGAGGCAGCTAGATTGATAGAACAGTGGAATGGCCTTTTTTTTTAATTGTAATTTAAACTTTTCTTTTTTAAATTTTAAAATTACTTTATTTATCAAATTTAAAAAAAAAAAAAAACAAAACATTTCCAAACAAAACAAAGCAAAGCAATGGGAGAAACAAATATCCTGAAATAACTTGATTCCTAGAAGATAGCACTATCTAGAGATAGATAGCAGCTAGTGAAGGGGGAACGATAATCTAATAAGAATGGACATGATACTGAGGGTGATCTTAATAATATGGGAATGCTCAGGTGTGACTATGGTTCCTTAATTTTCTTTTGGTATGGTAGGAGTATATTGGAAAGAATGGCCTTTTGAAGACTCAATTATGGCACCAACTAGGTGGCAATGCCTTGCAGGGCTGGGGGAATGTTCTCCAGGAGGTCATGTGTGCTCTGAATCAACATTCATTCTATGGTGCCATCCCTCCCATAGCTAGGATTCAGGGATCCAGGAATCAAGGAGTGGAAATGGGAGTGGCACCACTCACTATCACCCCTAGTGATCCACTACAAAAATGTTTGCTTACTGTCCTTGCAACCTTAAGCTCTGCTGGTCTACAAGTCTTAGTGCCAAAAAGGAGGAGTGGTCCCACCAAGAGACATAACGATTCCATTGAACTGGAAGTTAAGACTGCCACCTGGCCATGCTGGGCTCCCCATCCCTCTGAATCAACAGGCAAAGAAGGGAATTATTCTACTGGCTGGGGTGATTGATCCTGACTATCAAGGGGAAACAGGACTGCAACTACACAGTGAAGGTAAAGAAGAATTTTTTGTGGAATACAGATCCCCTATGGCATCTCTTCATACTACCAAGCCCTGTAATTAAACTCAATGGAAAACCATAACAACCCAATCCAGGTAGGACTATCAATGGCCCAGAAACTTCAGGAATGAAGGACTGGGTCAGCCCAACAGGCAAAGAGCCATGACCAGCTGAGGTGCTTGCTGAGGATGAAGGAAACATGGAATGGGTAGTGGAAGAAGGTAGGGATAAATATGAATTACGACCACATGACCAGTTATAGAAATGAGGACTATAATGGTATGAATATTTTCTCCTTGTTTTATGTTTGTATTCATACACAAAACAAACATTTTTCTTCTCTATCTTATCCCCATATCATATGACATAAGTTGTATTGTTCACATTATATTATTTAAATTATAGGATATCAAGTTTCACAATGAACATTACCCAAGGACTTGCACCTTATTCTGGAGAGATTTAGTGCATTTACAGTTGCACGCAGGACAGTATTGTTAGGTGAAAAATACGTCTGTTACTGTTTTTTATTTAGAGATTAAGCATGGTTTAAGGTGATGTGTATAGCTGCCAAGTTGACAAGGGGTAGACTGCGGTGGATAGACTTATGTGTGAACTTGACCAGGTGATGGTGCCTAACTGACTGGTCAAGCAAGCACTGGCCTATCTGTTGCTGCAAGGACATTTTGTGGACTTAAATCATCAGCACATTGATTGCATCTGTGGCTAATTACATCTACAGTTGGCCAAGGGAACTCCCTTCCACAGTGAGAGATGTTTAATCAGTGGAAGGCTTTCAAGGGGAAAGTGATTGCTTCAGTGGGCAAAAAAAGAGAAGTTTCACCTCTACTTTGGCTAGCCAGCCTCTCCTGGGGAATTCGTCAAACACCTTCATCAGAGTGCCAGCTCGCAGCCTGTAATTTACACTCATGCACTCCCACCATTGTTTGAGACACCCATATAAAATTTCATACTATTTACAGATATCTCCTTTTGGTTCTGTTTCCCTAGAGAACCCTGATTATATACATTCTGGAAACATAAAACCCTTAGAACATTTTCAAGGAATATTTGTAAGGACAAAGGAAAATACCCAAGATATAATGTTAAGGGAAAAAAAATACCAGAATGCAAAATTCTGTTTATTTTTATTCCAATTTTGTGAAAAAGAAAAAAAGTAACTAAGGAAGGAAAAATACATCACAATATTAATGATCATCTCTAGGTGGTAGGATTAGGAATGGTTTTTATTTTCTTCATTAATGTTGGATACACTTTATAAATTATCTACAATTTTAAGATAGGAGAAAAGTTATGTCAATAAAAAAGTACTAAGTTTATATAAAAGCAGGAAAGAAAAATTAGGAATACTCTTGAAAAAAATCTTTAAAATAGCAAAACATTATATATATTGCAGTTCAAATAAAAATCTACAACTAACACTTGAAGAGACGACCTCCTATTCTATTCTGCAGCTGGGTTCATCTGAAGCACCCTAATCATACCCCTAATTAGTAATTTGTACTTATTTTTTTTCACAATGCACTAACTTATAAAAGAGCTCCACCAAGTGGTGACACAAATCATCTTGGAAAAACCAGAAAATCAGGTATCAGAAAATTAGGTTATCTTATCACCCATGCTATCAGAACTTAACATGAATTTAAATTGAGATTTTAAAAGTACAATTTTTTTTTAGTCTGCACTTTTCAATATATTAGCCCTCACCAAAATGGGGGGGGGGGATCTATTGTTAGACATATGCTCTCTACCTCAGGGTAAAAAGGTAACATCCTTACATTTGATTCATGGTACTGTAATGAATGATTACCAATAAGGCTACAAGCTAAATACATTCAGAAATATATTACAGATACGGAGGGAGTAAGAACTTCCTTCATCATCCTCATGGAGGTTATATGGAAGAAATATGTAGGATCAAAAGGGATTACAAGCTACTAATCCCCCCAGAAAAACAAAAAAACAAAAACAAAACCATCTCCGATTTGTATGATTTTAGCTGACGGCAATCTGGTTTTAAGGATGTTTTTTGATGTGCACAGAAGTAAAAGGCAAAAGTGGCACAGCCAAGAATAGGAGTTCAGAAACCAACCGTTCTAGTTAATTGCACAAATATAAGATAGTTCTTACATGAAATAGAACAAACTTACAGTCACTATTACAAGGTGTTAATAATAGAGTGGTATGTGCGAAAAAAATACAATTAATACAAACTAAGGTCTAGAGTTAACAGTAATATTGTAACATTCTTTCATTAATAATAACAAAGGCTCTATACTAAAGCTAAATGTCAATTTAGGAGGATATGAAGGGTACGGGATTTTGTTATGTTTTGTTTTTTACTAGTGTTTTTTTTTCCCCAGAAGAAATGAGAATGTTCTCATATTGACTGTGGTAGTAAATGCATAACTATGTGATTATACCAAGAGCCACTGATTGTACACTTAGGATAGGTTGTACAGTGTGGGACTAAAACTGTTTAAATTTTTAAAAATGGGGGGGGGGTCTATTGTTAGCCTTTATTTTGAAACATTTATTCAGGATAAGATTTTTCTTAAATGAAAGCCCAATTTGAATGTAGTTGTTCTGATGCCACTTGGGCCTATTTATTCTCATTTCTAATTACAATTTTAAAAAAAGTTTGATGTGAAAAATTCATAAGCAAAAAAAAAAAATTGTAACAAATTTACCATACTAACGCAAGATGTTAATAATAGTGTAATATATGGGAAGTCTGTATTTTATGCATGATTTTTCTGTATACCTGTAACTTCTCTAATAAACAAAAATTAAATTAGAAAAATAAAATAAGATAAAATAAAATGGCGAAATACAATATTTTTGATACAATTGTGCAAGGGTAAACACCAGCTGAACTAGTTTTGTGGGGAGAGTTGATTCTATTCCCCGAATTTACCTTGCCCTCTGCCCTAGTACAATGCCAAGCACAAACTTGGCATTTAATTGCATTTATTTTTAAAAAAAAGAAAAAGAAAAAAGCAGAAGCATAACAGTACTCCAATGGAGGATAAAGTGGCTTTTTTTTTTTTAAAGTATACTCAGAGAAATAAGCAACAACTGAATCACCAATACAAAGACTGTAAGTTCTCCTATAGTTCCTTTAGCTCCCCTTAATGACAAAATGGTAAAGTATCAGCAAGGGTAATTCACATAGAGAAATGTCATTACAGAATTCATTTTCTAAACAGATGATGTGTAACTGACCCAGAACTTAGATTTTTAATCAAAATCTCTACTTAACTGCCACTATACTCAAACTGCCATTAATTGACTTTTCTGTAAAAGACCTACAAAAGTGACATCTATGCCACTCTAAGAAACAAGGTTGAGAAACACTGGAGAGAGTGGTTAATTCCCATAATGCAGATTTAATTATATGGATAAAAGATATCTTCCAAAGACTGTGAACTCATTTTACCAAGATCATCAATACTAATCCAAAAACAGAAAAGAAAACGCCACTAATGAATAAAGGAGTTGGCATTAGAATAAAAGAATTACAAGTTGGAAGGGAACTGAACAAGATCATCTGATCACTTAGTACAGCAGTTTGGGAATTCCTAAGGTTTCAAGTATGTAATGATAGACTTTGGCAAACTGTCTAATATTTAATAAACTTAAGTGAACCTATATGTTTACTTTCAATAAAGATGTAGTAACCAAAATAGCAAATACTTTGCTTTTACTAGAGTTCAACACTGTATGATAACACAACTTATTGTATGTCATTGAAAAGCACTGGTTGGCAGCTCTGTATGTCTTCAATAAAACTAAGAAAAACAACTATGTGATTAATAAAGTTTGGTAGTTTCTGAAACGTAGATTCAATGAGGGGGAAACTGGTACTATCTGGTGGTTTTCAAATCCAATATAATTCCTATCAACTTAGCTTTTAAAAAGTTTGAAAAACATGAAAATCAAGGGATATATAAGAGAGGTAAATTGAAACAGGGATAGGAATAGGGATAGGAATCTTTATTTCACATTCTTTGCTTGATGAAATAATTCACTCCCAAACTCCTAAATATCTGGGTTTCATATATAAACTTGATTATCTGTTAGTAGCTGAATATGTAACTGAAAGAAATAACTACTTCTCCAAAGATCAATAATAATGAATATCAGGTCTCTAAAATGATAAAGTAGACAAAATAAGGAAAAAGGTTAATTCACCAAGAGATCTTTTACAACCATATTTTTCAAAACTACATCTATTATATCCAAATTATATTTTTATAGAGTTTAGAGATGTTTAAAGCACAGAAAAACACTTAGTGCTATTAAATTAAGATTTAAGATCCTCCAACAGCCTATAAGAACCTCCACAATCATGACAATTCCATGGAAGAAGAGGCTTCATATCACTATCTCATGTATCCTTCTTGTATCTGCTTCTGATAGGCAGGTCAATGCGTAATAGAGTTTGGCTCTGTGACTTTAGGAAATTTGTGGGGGAGATCAATTTTTTAAAAAAAGAAACACATTATGCCTGCTTTTGATATATAATTATGTATATTCCAACTTACACTAGAAAGGTTTAAAGAAATCTTATAAAACTATATGCAACAAGACCAAAAAAATTCAAAATAAGTTGGTAAGAATAGTGGACATTTTGGGGTGGGTAATGTTAGACATTATTCTCTTATTCATTCAATAAATATTTACTAAATGCCTGCTAAGCACCAAACACTAAGTGCTAGGAATATATCACTGAACAAAAAAATAATCTTTTTTCCTGGAGCTAACACTTTAGCAGGGAGAAAAAGACAATAAAAAAAGAATATAATTAAGTTAACTATATATTATGTTATAAAAAGAACAGGAAAGTGGATAGAGTATTCAAAGGAGAAGTAGGGACAAGTTACAATATAAAACACAGCGGGAAGATGCCTGGGACCACAGTTTCATGGTGTAAGCAGCCACAGAGGGACTCCTCTGCTGCGTGGTGGGGACGTGGCTGGAGAGACGGAGAGACAGCACCTCGAGGGAAGGGGTGAGTTTGCTCAGTGGGACCACCTCATGGGCCAGCACTGGCAAGAAAGTCACTGCGCAAGGGAGTCAGCCGTGGCAGTCCAATCCCGTGCATCCAACTTAACAATTAATTGGGAGAGTAGGTAGAAAGCCAGGAACTGCATGGACTGGACACTGGAGAGCAATCTGACTTTGGGCATATTTCATACAACACTCATGAATGCACAGAACAGCTGAGATTAGTGAAATCTGTAAGTTCTCACGGCCAGGGGAACCATGCCCCTCCCTGCCAGGTTCAGTTCCGTGGGAGGAGGGGCCATCACTGCTGGGAACGAGGAGGGAGAACTGCAGTTGCAGCTCTTATTGAAAAATCAGACTGCTGATCCAAACTCCAAATATAGACAGACTGAGACCAGACACCAGAGAATCCAGAAGTCAGCCTGGCAGAGAAGAGACAGGGCTAGCAAAAACAGCAAAAAAAAAACAAAACAAAAAAACAAAAATAAAAACAGAGACTTTTTGGAGTTCTGGAAACATAGAACGGAGAAGGACAGGGCTCAAACAGAGTCAGGCTCATATGCAAATGCAGAAGGTGAGTTTCCTTGTCTGAAGAGCCAGTTTCTCTGCTTTCTTGATTGTTCCTTAATGGCCCTAATCTCCTTGCCTCTTAGCATTTCAATAGCCCATTAGATCTGCAAAGAGGGCCCTTCTTTTTTTTTTTTTTTTTTTTATCTTTTCCTCTTTTTCTAAAACAATTACTCTAAGAAGCCTATTACAGAAAGCCTCAAAGACTTGCAATTTGGGCCCAGACAAAAGCAGAGCTAAGAGAGCTCTAAGACACAAAGCAATAAGAACAGTGGCTGAGAAAATTTGCTAAACACCAGAACCCCCCAAGAAAAGAGGGGTGTCCCCTTACAGCCATCTTCCTGGTGGGCTGGGAACACTCCTGCCCGGGAGCTGTCCCAAACAACCCAGTGTGATGGGAAGTGTTTACAAAAACACAGGCACACACCATAATATCGGGCATGGACAATAGCCTTTCAGGCAACCTTAGCTAACTGTCCCGGAGCTGGGAAGGCAGAGCTGTGTGAAAAAGGGGAAATTAACACGCCCCATTCAGCCACCCTTTCAGCAGACTAGGAACACCCCTACACAGCCCTGCAGCACAGAAACTCCCTTGGGGGACGGCACTCACCTACGACATAGCACAGGCATCCTCAGCAGAGGACCTAGGAGGGCACGGCTTGGAAGAGGGACCCACTCACAAGTTCCAGGGACCATACGCCAATATCAAGGACTTGTGCATCACTGGCAGAGACAAACTGTGGCAAGACTGAACTGAAGGATTAGACTATTGCAACAGCTTTAAATCTCCAGGAACACCTGGGAGATTTGATTATTAAAGCCACCCCCCCCTCCCTAACTGCTCAGACACACACCCCATATGCAGGGCACCCAACACCAACTACACACGCAACCTTGGTGCACCAATTGGACCCCACAAGACTCACACCCCCACTCACCACAAAGACAGAGTGGGGGAATACTGGCTGGAGGGGAATACGTGGCTTGCAGACACCACCTGCTGGTTTGTTAGAGAAAGCGTATTCCATGAAGCTGTATATCTGACAAATTAGATATAAGGGTTTGCATCAGCCTACATATCCTTAAAGAACCCTATCAAGTTAAGCAAATGCCAAGAGGCCAAAAACAACAGAACATTTTAAACCATATGAAAAAAACAAACAATATGGATAACCCAAGTCCAAACACCCAAATCAAAAGATCACAGGAGACACAGTACTTGGAGCAACTAATCAAAGAACTAAGGACAAAGAACGAGAGCATGGCACAGGATATAAAGGACATGAAGGAGATGCTAGAAGAGCATAAAGAAGAAATTGCAAGGGTAAATAAAAAATAGATGATCTTATGGAAATAAAAGAAACTGTTGACCAAATCAAAAAGGTTCTGGATACTCATAATACAAGACTAGAGGAAGCTGAACAGCGAATCAGTGACCTAGAGGATGACAGAATGGAAAATGAAAGAACAAAAGAGAGAATGACGGAAAAAATCGAAAAAATCGAAATGGACCTCAGGGATATGATAATATAAAATGTCCAAATATAAGACTCATTGGCATTCCAGAAGAGGAAGAGAAGGGTAAAGGTCTAGGAAGAGTATTCAGAGAAATTGTTGGGTAGAACTTCCCAAATCTTCTAAACACCATAAATACACAAATCATAAATGCCCAGCGAACTCCAAATAGAATAAATCCAAATAAACACACTCCGAGACATATTCTGATCAGACTGTCAAATACTGAAGAGAAGGAGCAAGTTCTGAAAGCAGCAAGAGAAAAGCAATTCACCACATACAAAGGAAACAGCATAAGATGAAGTAGTGACTACTCAGAAGCTACCATGGAGGCGAGAAGGCAGTGGTATAACATATTTAAAATTCTGAGACAGAGAAACTGCCAACCAAGAATTCTTTATCCAACAAAGCTCTCCTTCAAATTTGAGGGAGAATTTAAATTTTTCACAGACAAATGCGGAGAGAATTTGCTAACAAGAGACCTGCCCTACTTGAGATACTAGAGGGAGCCCTACTGACAGAGAAACAAAGAAAGGAGAGAAAGATATGGAGAAAGTTGAGTACTAAAGAGATTCAGTATGGGTATGTTAAAGGACATTAAGAGAGAGAGGGAAAAATGTATCTGACAAACATAAATGAAAGGATAGGATGGCTGATTCAAGAAACGCCTTCACAGTAATAATGTTGAATGTAAATGGATTAAACTCCCCAATCAAAAGACATAGCTTGGCAGAATGGATCAAAAAAAAATGAACCATCAATATGTTGCATACAAGAGACTCATTTTAGACACAGGGACACAAAGAAATTGAAAGTGAAAGGATGGAAAAAAATATTTCATGCAACCTACAGCCAAAAGAAAGCAGGTGTAGCAATATTAATCTCAGATAAAATAGACTTTAAATGCAAGGATGTTATGAGAGACAAAGAAGGCCACTACATACTAATAAAAGGGGCAATTCAACAAGAAGAAATAAAAATCATAAATGTTTATGCACCCTATCAGGGGCTGCAAAACACATGAGACAAACACTGGCAAAACTGAAGGAAGCAATTGATGTTTCCACAATAATTGTGGGAGACTTCAACACATCACTCTCTCCTACAGATAGATCAACCAGACAGAAGACCAATAAGGAAACTGAAAACCTAAGCAATCTGATAAATGAATTAGATTTAACAGACATATATAGAACATTACATCCCAATTCACCAGGATACATTCTTCTCTAGTGCTCACGGAACTTTCTCCAGATTAGATCATATGCTGGGACATAAAAGAAGCCACAATAAATTTTAAAAAATTGAAATTATTCAAAGCACATTCTCTGACCACAGTGGAATATAATTAGAAGTCAATAACCATCAGAGACTTAGAAAATTCACAAATACCTGGAGGTTAAACAACACACTCCTGGAGGTTACACAACATGCTCCTAAACAATCACTGGGTTAAAGAAGAAATAGCAAGAGAAATTGCTAAATATACAGAGACAAATGAAAATGAGAACACAACATACCAAAACCTATGGGATGCAGGAAAAGTGGTACTTAGGGGGAAATTTATAGCACTAAACACATACATTAAAAAGGAAGAAAGAGCTAAAAGCAAAGAACTAATGGAGCAACTGAAGAAGCTAGAAAATGAACAGCAAACCAATCCTAAACCAAGCAGAAGAAAAGAAACAACAAGGATTAAAGCAGAAATAAATGACATAGAGAACAAAAAAAACAATAGAGAGAATACATAACACCTAAACTTGATTCTTTGAGAAGATCAATAAGATTGACAAGCCCCTAGCTAGACTGACAAAATCAAAAAGAGAGAAGACCCATATAAACAAAATAATGAATGAGAAAGGTGACATAACTGCAGATCCTGAAGAAATTTAAAAAATTATAAGAGGATACTATGAACAACTATATGCCAACAAATTGGATAATGCAGAGGAAATGGACAATTTCCTGGAAACATAAGAACAACCTAGACTGACCAGAGAAGAAATGGAAGATTTCAACCAACCAACCACAAGCAAAGAGATCCAATCAGTCATCAAAAAGCTTCCCACAAATAAATGTCCAGGGCCAGATGGCTTCACAGGGGAATTCTACCAAACTTTCCAAAAAGAACTGGCACCAATCTTATGTGAACTCTTTCAAAATATCGAAGAAAACAGAACACTACCTAACTCATTTTATGAAGCTAACATTAATCTAATAACAAAACCAGTCCAAGATGCTATAAAAAAATGAAAACTACAGGCCTATCTCCCTAATGAATATAGATTCAAAAATTCCCAACAAAATACTTGCAAATCGAATACAAAGAAACATTAAAAAAATCATACACCATTAACAAGTGGGGTTCATTCCACGCATGCAAGGATGGATCAACATAAGAAAATCAATGTATTACAACACATTAACAAATCAAAAGAGAAAAATCAAATGATCATCTCAATAGATGCTGAAAAAGCATTTGACAAAATCCAACATCCCTTTTTGATAAGAACACTTCAAAAGGTAGGAATTGAAGGTAACTTCCTCAATATGATAAAGAGCATATATGAAAAACCCACACCCAGCATAGTACTCAATGGTGAGAGACTGAAAGCCTTCCCTCTAAGATCAGGAACGAGACAAGAATGCCCACTGTCACCACTGTTATTCAACATTGTGCTAGAAGTGCTAGCCAGGGCAATCCGGCAAGACACAGAAATAAAAGGCATCCAAATTGGAAAAGAAGAAGTAAAACTGTCATTGTTTGCAGATGATATGATCTTATATCTGGAAAACCCTGAGAAATCGACACTACAACTACCAGAGCTAATAAACAAATTTAGCAAAGTAGCAGGATACAAGAGTAATGCACATAAATCAGTAATGTTTCCATATGCTAGAAATGAGCAGACTGAAGAGACACCCAAGAAAAAGATACCATTTTCAATAGCAACTAAAAAAATCAAGTACCTAGGAATAAACTTAACCAAAGATGTAAAAGACTTATACAAAGAAAACTACATAACTCTACTAAGAGAAATAGAAGGGGACCTTAAAAGATGGGAAAATATTCCATGTTCATGGATAGGAAGGCTAAATGTCATTAAGATGACAATTCTACCCAAACTCATCTACACATTCAATGCAATCCCAATAAAAATTCCAACAACCTACTTTGCAAACTTGGAAAAGCTAGTTATCAAATTTATTTGGAAAGGAAGATGCCTCAAATTGCTTAAAACACTCTAAAAAAGAAAAACGAAGTGGGAGGACTTACACTCCCTGACTTTGAAGCTTATAATAAAGCCATAGTTGTCAAAACAGCATGGTACTGGCACAAAGACAGACATATTGATCAATGGAATCGAATTGAGAATTCGGAGATAGACCCCCAGATCTATGGCAGACTGATCTTTGATAAGGCTCCCAAAGCCACTGAACTGGGACATAACAGTCTTTTAACAAATGGGGCTGGGAGAGTTGGATATGCATTTCCAAAAGAATGAAAGAGGACCCCTTCCTCACACCCTACACAAAAATTAACTCAAAGTGGATCACAGATCTCAATATAAAAGACAGTACCATAAAACTCCTAGAAGATAATATAGGGAAACATCTTCAAGACCTTGTATTAGGTGGCCACTTCCTAGCCTTTACACCCAAAGCCTAAGCAACAAAAGAAAAAATAGATAAATGGGAACTTTACACCCAAAGCCCAAGCAACAAAAGAAAAAATAGATAAATGGGAACTTTATACCCAAAGCCCAAGCAACAAAAGAAAAAATAGATAAATGGGAACTCCTCAAGCTTAGAAGTTTCTGTACCTCAAAGGAGTTTGTCAAAAAGGTAAAGAGGCAGCCAACTCAATGAGAAAGAAATTTTAGAAACCATGTATCTGACAAAAGACTGATATCTTGCATATATAAAGAAATCCTACAACTCAGTGAGACAAGAGTACAGACAGCCCAATTATAAAATGGGCAAAAGATATGAAAAGACAGTTCTCTGAAGAGGAAATACAAATGGCCAAGAAACACATAAAAAAATGTTCAGCTTCACTAGCTATTAGATGCAAATTAAGACTACAATGAGATACCATCTCACACCAATTAGAATGGCTGCGATTAAACAAACAGGAAACTACAAATGCTGGAGAGGATGTGGAGAAATTGGAACTCTTATTCATTGTTGGTGGGACTGTATAACGGTTCAACCACTCTGGAAGTCAGTCTGGCACTTCCTTAGAAAACTAGAGTTACCCTTTGATCCAGCAATTGTACTTCTCAGTATATACCCAGAAGATCTGAAAGCAGTGACACGAACAGATATCTGCATGCCAATGTTCATAGCAGCATTATTCACAATTGCCAAGAGATGGAAACAACCCAAATGTCCTTCAACAGATGAGTGGATAAATAAAATGTGGGTGTTCTAGTTTGCTAATGCTGCCGGAATGCAAAACACCAGAAATGGATCGGTTTTTATAAAGGGGGTTTATCTGGTTACACAGTTACAGTCTTAAGGTCATTAAGTGTCCAAGGTAACTCATCAACAATCAGGTACCTTCACTGGAGGATGGCCAATGGCATCCAGAAAACCTCTGTTAGCTGGGAAGGAATGTGGCTGGCGTCTGCTCCAAATTTCTGGTTTCAAAATGGCTTTCTCCCAGGACATTCCTCTCTAGGCTGCAGTTCCTCAAAAATGCCACTCTTGGTTGCACTTGGGGTATTTGTCCTCTCTTAGCTTCTCTGGAGCAAGAGTCTGCTTTCAACGGCCGTCTTCAAACTGTCTCATCTGCAGCTCCTGTGCTTTCCTCAAAGTGTCCCTCTTGGCTGTAGCAAGCTCGCTCCTTCTGTCTGATCTTATATAGTGCTCCAGTAATTTAATTCAGACCCACCCTGAATGGGTGGGCCAACACCTCCATGAAAATTCTCCAATCAGAGTCATCACCCACAGTTGGGTGGAGTGCATTTCCATGCAAACAACCTAATCCAAACATTCTAACTTAATCCCCACTAGTATGTCTGCCCCACAAGATTGCAACAAAGAATATGGCTTTTTCTGGGGGACACAACAAATTCAAACCAGCATATGGGGGAAGGGAAAAAAAAAAAAAGGCACCCAGTGTTCTTTTTTATTTTAACTTTTATTCTTATTTTTTTGTGGGTGGTAATGAAAATGTCAAAAATTAATTTTGGTGATGAATGCACAACTATATAATGGTACTTTAAACAATTAAATGTATGCTTTGCTTTGTTTGACTGCATGGTATGTGAATATCTCTCAATAAAAATGAATTAAAACAAAAAAAAAAACAATTAATTGGGGAAACAATCCTCCACAACCACACAGCCAGGAACTCCCATGAGGGAACCCAGGAGACAGCAGACGAGTAATGACCACATTTACTCTCCCCACTACAGAAATCCAGGAGGTGCACAGGCAAGAAGCAGAGATAGGAGAGGGTGCCACATGGAAGCACTAGAAGCCCCTCCCACATCCCAGAGGCTCACAGGCACATGGCAGAAAGGAAGCAGGGTACATATGAGCTGGAGGGTGCCCTTGAGTGGATTCCCAACCAAACGGCATAGGACCCACATTGCACCACCAGGGCAGGTAGTGCCCAGTGCACACAGAGAACTGGTGCACTGATTGGATCCCCACCAGGTTTGGACCCCACCCAGAGCACATTAGAAGTTCAGGGAAGACTGGATTGGGAGTAAGAGGTGGCTCAAGAGCACTACCTGGTGGTAGAGCAGGGACAGCGCAATCTAGAATGCTGTTGCTCTGCAAAATTATATATAAATGCTCAAATAATCCTGTATTTCCCATAATAATTTTACCAAGATAAGCAAATACTCCAAATCATAAAGCACCTGAAGAACCAAGAATATATGAACCCAAATGAACAAATTAAAAAGCCTCAAAATACAAAAAAATTGGAGTAGTTAATTAAAGAAGTACACACAAATCTCCAGAACAATTTCAGCAAGATGGCTAATGACACAAAGGACATCAGGAAGAGCCTAGAAGATCATAAAGAAAAATTTGAAAGAGAAAACTTAAAAATAGCAGACCTTATGGAAATAAAAGTTACTGTTGATCAAATTAAAAATACACTAGAAACACACAACAGCAGATTTGAAGAGGCAGAAGAAAGGATACATGAACTAGTGGACAAAGCAATAGAATGCAAATGCACAAAAGAACAAATGGTGAAAAAATTTGAAAAATTTGAAATGGGTCTCAGGGAAATGATGGATAACACCACTGGTGTCCCAAAATGAGAAAAGTGCTAGGAAGAATGTTTCAAAACATGGTTGGGAAAAACTTCCCAACCCTTCTAAATGACATAAATATGCAAATCAAAGGTGCCCAATGAACTCCAAAAAGAATAAATCCAAAAAAACCCATGCAGGGACAAATACTGATCAGATTGTCAAAAGCTGAAGAGGAGGAGAACATTCTGAAAGCAGCAAGAGAGAAGCAATTCACCACATACAAGGGAAGGAATGCAAGACTAAGTACTGACTACTCAGCAGCACCATGGAGGCAAAAAGGCAGTGGTATGACATATTTAACATTCTGAAAGAAAAAAATTGCCAGCGAAGAATTCTTTATCCAGCAAAACTCTCCTTCCAAAATGAGGGAGAGTTTTAAATTTTCAAAGACAAACAAATGCTGAGAGAATTTGTTAACAAGAGACCTGCCCTGGAAGAAATACTAAAGGGAGCTCTACCGGTGAGAACAAAAAGGAGAGAGAGGTCTGGAGAAGGGCACAGAACTGAAGAGTATTAGTAAGGATAACCTGAAGGAAAGAAAGAGAGAAAAAACATACCTGACAACTAAAAACCAAAGGAAAAGATGGCTGGTTCAAGAACTCCCTTTACAGTAATAACTTTGAATGTGAATGGATTAAACTCTCCAATTAAAGGATATAGACTGGTAGAAGTATGATCCATCAATATGCTATCTACAAGAGACTCATCTTAGACCCTGCAACACAAAGAGACTGAAAGTGAAAGGACAGAAAAAATATCCTATGCAAGCTGCAACCAAAAGAAAGCAGGGGTAACTATACTAATATTGGACAAAATAGACTTTAAACGCAAAGATGTCATAAGAGACAAAGTAGGATACTATATATTAATAAAAGGGACAATCCCACCAAGAAGAAATAGCAATCATAAATGTTTATGCACCCAATCAAGAGCTCTAAAGTACATGAGACAAACATTGGATAAACTGAAGGGAGCAAAAGACATTTCTATAATAATACTGGGAGACTTCAGTACACACTCTCTTCTATAGAAAGAACTAGACAGAGGACCAATAAGTAAATTAGAACCTAAACAATATGATAAATGAATTAGACTTAACAGACACATATAGATCAATATATCCCAATGTACCAGGCTATACACTGTTCTCTAGCACTCATTCAATGTTCTCCAGGATAGATCATAGGCTGGGGTACAAAACAATTATTAATAAATTTTAAAAGATTGAAATTATTCAAAGTACATCCTCTGACCATAATGGAATGCAACTAGAAATCAACAACCACCAAAGAACCAGACCTTTCACAAATATATGGAGGATAAACAACACACTTCTAAACAACCAGTGGGTCAAAGAAGAAATTGCAAGAGAAATAGGTAAATATCTAGAGACAAATAAAAACAAGAACACAACATATCAAAACCTATGGGATGCAGGGAACCTAGTGACTAGAGGGAAATTTATAGCTCTAAATGTATATATCAAAAAGCAAGAAAGAGCTAAAACCAAAGACCTAACCTAAGAACTGAAGATGCTAGAGAATGATCAGCAAACTAACCCTAAAGCAAATAGAAGAAAATAACAAAGATTAACACAGAAATAAATGAGCTGCAGAACAAAGGAAAAAACCCAACAGATAAATAAAAACCAAAAGTTGGTTCTTTGAGAAGACCAACAAGATTGACAGACCCTTAGCTAGACTGACAAAGTCAAAAAGAGAGGACTCAAATAAACAGAATCAGAAATGAGAGCAGGGTAATTACTATGGATCCCGAAAAAATTTTAAAAATCGTAAGAGGATACTATGAACAATGGTATCCCAACAAGCTGGGCAATTCAGAGGAAATGGACAATTTCCTGGAAACACAGGAACAACCTAGATTGACCCAAGAAGAAATAGAAGACCTTAACAAACCAATCACAGGAGGCGGGGCAAGATGGCAGACTGGTGAGCTGTATGTTTTAGTTACTCCTCCAGGAAAGTAGGTAGAAAGCCAGGAACTGCGTGGACTGGACACCACAGAGCAATCTGACTTTGGGCATACTTCATACAACACTCATGAAAACGTGGAACTGCTGAGATCAGCGAAATCTGTAAGTTTTTGCGGCCAGGGGACCCGCGCCCCTCCCTGCCAGGCTCAGTCCCGGGGGAGGAGGGGCTGTCAGCTCCGGGAAGGAGAAGGGAGAACTGCAGTGGCAGCCCTTATCGGAAACTCATTCTACTGATCCAAACTCCAAACATAGACAGACTGAGACCAGACACCAGAGAATCTGAGAGCAGCCAGCCCAGCAGAGAGGAGACAGGCATAGAAAAAAAACAACACGAAAAACTCCAAAATAAAAGCGGAGGATTTTTGGAGTTCTGGTGAACATAGAAAGGGGAAGGGCCCTGAGGCGCATATGCAAATCCCGAAGAAAAGCTGATCTCTCTGCCCTGTGTACCTTTCCTTAATGGCCCTGGTTCCTTTGTCTCTTAGCATTTCAATAACCCATTAGATCTCTGAGGAGGGCCCCCTTTTTTTTTTTAATCCTTTTTTCTTTTTCTGAAACAATTACTCTAAGAAGCCCAATACAGAAAGCTTCAAAGACTTACTATTTGGGCAGGTCAAGTCAAGAGCAGAACTAGGAGAGCTCTGAGACAAAAGGCAATAATCCAGTGGCTGAGAAAATTCACTAAACACCACAACTTCCCAAGAAAACAGGGGTGTCCGCTCACAGCCATCATCCTGGTGGACAGGAAACACTCCTGCCCATCGCCAGCCCCATAGCCCAGAACTGCCCCAGACAACCCAGTGTGACGGAAGTGCTTCAAATAACAGGCACACACCACAAAACTGGGCGTGGACATTAGCCTTCCCTGCAACCTCAGCTGATTGTCCCAGAGTTGGGAAGGTAGAGCAGTGTGAATTAACAAAGCCCCATTCAGCCATCATTTCAGCAGACTGGGAGCCTCCCTACACAGCCCAGCAGCCCAGAACTGCCCTGGGGGGATGGCACTCACCTGTGACATAGCACAGTCATCCCTCAACAGAGGACCCGGGGTGCACGGCCTGGAAGAGGGGCCCACTTGCAAGTCTCAGGAGCCATACGCCAATACCAAGGACTTGTGGGTCAGCGGCAGAGACAAACTGTGGCAGGACTGAACTGAAGGATTAGACTATTGCAGCAGCTTTAAAACTCTAGGATCACCAGGGAGATTTGATTGTTAGAGCCACCCCCCCCTCCCTGACTGCCCAGAAACACGCCCCATATACAGGGCAGGCAACACCAACTACACACGCAAGCTTGGTACACCAATTGGACCCCACAAGACTCACTCCCCCACTCACCAAAAAGGCTAAGCAAGGGAGAACTGGCTTGTGGAGAACAGGTGGCTCGTGGACGCCACCTGCTGGTTAGTTAGAGAAAGTGTACTCCACGAAGCTGTAGATCTGATAAATTAGAGATAAGGACTTCAATTGGTCTACAAATCCTAAAAGAACCCTATCAAGTTCAGCAAATGCCACGAGGCCAAAAACAACAGAAAATTATAAAGCATATGAAAAAACCAGACGATATGGATAACCCAAGCCCAAGCACCCAAATCAAAAGACCAGAAGAGACACAGCACCTAGAGCAGCTACTCAAAGAACTAAAGATGAACAATGAGACCATAGTACGGGAGATAAAGGAAATCAAGAAGACCCTAGAAGAGCATAAAGAAGACATTGCAAGACTAAATAAAAAAATGGATGAACTTATGGAAATTAAAGAATCTGTTGACCAAATTAAAAAGATTCTGGACACTCATAGCACAAGACTAGAGGAAGATGAACAACGAATCAGTGACCTCGAAGATGACAGAATGGAAAATGAAAGCATAAAAGAAAGAATGGGGAAAAAAATTGAAAAAATCGAAATGGACCTCAGGGATATGATAGATAATATGAAACGTCCAAATATAAGACTCATTGGTGTCCCAGAAGGGGAAGAAAAGGGTAAAGGTCTAGGAAGAGTATTCAAACAAATTGTTGGGGAAAACTTCCCAAATCTTCTAAACAACATAAATACACAAATCATAAATGCTCAGCGAACTCCAAATAGAATAAATCCAAATAAACCCACTCCGAGACATATACTGATCACACTATCAAACACAGAAGAGAAGGAGCAAGTTCTGAAAGCAGCAAGAGAAAAGCAATTCACCACATACAAAGGAAACAGCATAAGACTAAGTAGTGACTACTCAGCAGCCACCATGGAGGCGAGAAGGCAGTGGCACGATATATTTAAAATTCTGAGTGAGAAAAATTTCCAGCCAAGAATACTTTATCCAGCAAAGCTCTCCTTCAAATTTCAGGGAGAGCTTAAATTTTTCACAGACAAACAAATGCTGAGAGAATTTGCTAACAAGAGACCTGCCCTACTGGAGATACTCAAGGGAGCCCTACAGACAGAGAAACAAAGAAAGGACAGAGAGACTTGGAGAAAGGTTCAGTACTAAAGAGATTCGGTATGGGTACAATAAAGGATATTAATAGACAGAGGGGAAAAATAGGACAAACATAAACCAAAGGATAAGATGGCTGATTCAAGAAATGCCTTCTCGTGGGACGGAGAACATCTTCTTGACCAAAAGGGGGATGTGAAAGGAAATGAAATAAGCTTCACTGGCAGAGAGAATCCAAAAGGAGCCGAGAGGTCACTCTGGTGGGCACTCTTACGCACACTTTAGACAACCCTTTTTAGGTTCTAAAGAATTGGGGTAGCTGGTGGTGGATACCTGAAACTATCAAACTACAACCCAGAACCCATGAATCTCGAAGACAGTTGTATAAAAATGTAGCTTATGAGGGGTGACAAGGGGATTGGGAAAGCCATAAGGACCACACTCCACTTCGTCTAGTTTATGGATGGATGAGTAGAAAAATAGGGGAAGGAAACAAACAGACAAAGGTACCCAGTGTTCTTTTTTACTTCAATTGCTCTTTTTCACTCTAATTATTATTCTTGTTATTCTTGTGTGTGTGCTAATGAAGGTGTCAGGGATTGATTTGGGTGATGAATGTACAACTATGTAATGGTACTGTGAACAATCGAAAGTATGATTTGTTTTGTATGACTGCGTGGTATATGAATATATCTCAATAAAATGAAGATTAAAAAAAAAAAAAAAGACATAATGCTGAGCAAAATAAGCGAGGCACAAAAAGAGAGATATTGTATGTTACCACTAATGTGAATTCTGTGAAAAATGTACAATGTTTTATACTGTAGAATGTAGGGGACCTAGAGATACCAATTAGTGTAGGGGGAATGTTAATCTAATAAGAACAGATAAACTATGGAGGGTAATCTCAATGCTATGGGAATGCTCAGGAATGATTATGGTTTGTAAACTTTCTTGGATATAGTAAGATCGTGTTGGAAGCAATACAGTTATTTTAGGTTTTTTTTTTCTCTTATTCCTTTGTTTTCTTAGGGGTTGTTAATTTTCTTTCGGTATGGTAGGAACATGTTGGAAGCAATGTAGTTATTTTAGATTATTTGTTTTTCTTACTCCTCTGTTTGGACATGGTTTATTAATTTTCTTGGGGTATGGTAGGAACATATTGGAAGCAAAGTAGTTATTTTAGGTTATTTGTTTTCCTTAATCCATTGCTTTGTTTGAAATGTTGTGGGGTTTTATTGGTTGTTGTTTGCCTGTTTGTTTTTAATTTTTTGATAAACAAAGTTAAAAAATTGAAAAAAAATCAGTAGAAAAATGGGAGTAAAAACTAAATGACAAATAGGGTGGGATGGGGGGATGGTTTGGGTATTCTCTTTTCACTTTTATTTTTTATTCTTATTCTGATTCTTTCTGATGTAAGGAAAATGTTCAGAAATAGATTGTGGTGATGAACGCATAACTATATGATCATACTGTGAACAGTTGATTGTATACCATGGATGACTGTATGGTTTGTGAATATATTTCAATAAAACTGAATTTAAAAAAAAAAAAAAAAAAAACCAATCACAAGCAAAGAGATCCAATCAGTCACCAAAATTCTACTGACAAATAGAAGCCCAGGGCCAGATGGATTCACACGGGAATTTTACCAACTTTCCAAAAAGAATTGACACCAATCCTGCTCAAAATCTTTCAAAAAATTGAAGAAAAAGGAACACTACTTAACTCATTTTATGAAGCTAATATCACTTTAACACCAAAACCAGATAGAGATACCACGAAAAAGAAAAACTATGGGCCAATCTACCTAACAAATACAGATGCAAAAATTCTCAACAAAATACTAGCAAATTGAATTCAAAGACACATTTAAAAAAATCATACATCACGACCAAGTGGGGTTCATCTCAGGCATGCAAGGATGGTTCAACATAAGAAAATCAATCAATGTAACACAACACATTAACAAATCAAAAGAGAAAAATCAAATGATCATCTCAATAGATGCTGAAAAAGTATTTGACAAAATTCAGCATCCCTTTTTGATAAAAACACTTCAAAAGGTAAGAATTGAAAGAACCTTCCTCAATACGATAAAGGGCATATATAAAACACCCACAGCCAGCATAGTATTCAATGGTGAGAGACTGAAGGCCCTCCCCTTAAGATAGGGAATGAGACAAGGATGCCCACTGTCACCACTATTATTCAACATTCTTCTAGAAGTTCTAACTAGAGCAATTTGCCAAGACAAAGAAATAAAAGGTATCCAAATTGGAAAGGAAGAAAAGTAAAACTGTCATTATTTGCAGATAATATGGTCTTACATTTGGCAAATCCTGAGAAATCGACAATAAAGTTACTTGAGCTAATAAATTCAGCAGAGTGGTGGGATACAAGATTAATGTACATAAGTCACTAATGTTCCTATAAACTAGTAATAACCTAACTGAAGAAGCAATCAAAAAAAAAAAAAAAAATCCACTCACAATAGCAACTAAAAAAATCAAGTAACTAGGAATAAATTTAACCAAGGCTGTAAAAGACCTCTACACAGAAAATTACAAATTGTTACTAAAAGAAATCAAAAGGGACCTAAAGAGGTGGAAAGATATCCTGTGTTCATGGATAGGAAGGCTAAACATCGTTAAGGTGTCAATTCTATCCAAACTTATCTACAGGTTCAATGCAATTCCAATAAGAATTCCAACAACCTACTCTGCAGACTTGGAAAAGCTAGTTATCAAAGTTATTTGGAAGGGAAAGAGGCCTCAAATTGCCAAAAAAACATTCTAAAAAAGTGGGAGGACTTACGCTTCCCAATTTTGAAGCTGTATCGGTTTGGATATTATACGTCCCCCAAAAGCCATGTTCTTCAATGCAGTCTTGTGAGGGCAGACATTAATCTTTTGATTGGGTGTTTCCATGGAGATGTGGCTCAATCAACTGTGGGTGAGACCTGTGACTGAATTCTTTCCATGGAGATATGGACCCTGCCCATCCAGAGAGGGTCTTAATTAAATCACTGGAGTCCTATAAGAGAGTTCACAGACAGAAGGATCTCAGAGCAGCTAAGAAAGACTTTTGGAGAGACACTTGGGAGTTGACAGAGATGCTCAGAGATTCTTGGACTTGCAGACAGAAAGACATCTGGAGATGCTAAGCTAAGGAGGCACAAGTGCTGACAAAAGAGCTGAAACACAACCCAGGACCAGCAGACACCAGCCACGTGCCTTCCCAGCTGACAGACATGTTCCAGACTCCATCAGCCTTTCTTCAGTGAAGGTATCCTCTTTTTGATGTCTTAATTTGGATACCTTTATGGCCCTAGAACTTTAAATTTGTAACCTAATAAATCCCCTTTATAAAAGTCAATCCAATTCTGGTATTTTGAAAAACGGCAGCATTAGCAAACTGGAACAGAAGCCTACTAGAAAGCTAAAGTGGCCAAAACAGCATGGTATTAGCACAAAGATAGACATACTGATCAGTGAAATCAAATTGAGAGTTCAGAAATACACCCCCAGATCTATGGTCAATTGTTTCTGATAAGTCCCCCAAATCCACTGATCTGGAACAGAACAGTCTCTTCAACAAAAGGAGCTGGGAAAATTGCATATCCATATTAAAAAGAATGAAAGAGGACTCCTACCTCACACCCTATACAAAAATTAACTCAAGTGGATAAAAGACCTCAATACAAGAGACAGCACAATAAAACTCTTAGAAGATAATATAGGGAAACACCTTCAAGACTCAGTAATATGAGATGGCTTCTTAGACCTTACACATAAAGCACAAGCAACAAACGGAAAAAGAGATAAATGGAAACTCCTCAGAATCAAAAACTTCTGTGCCTCAAAAGACTGTCAAAAAGGTGAAGACACAATAAACTCAATGGGAGAAAACAGTTGGAAACCATATATCTGTTGAGACTGATATCCTGCATATATAAAGGAATCCTGCAACTCAACAATACAAACAGCCCAATTATAAAATGGGCAAAAGATATGAAAAGACATTTTCCCAAGGAGGAAATAAAAATGGCTAAAAAACACACGAAAAAAATTGCTCATCTTCACTAGCTACTAGGGAAATGCAAATCAAAACCACAATGAGTATGATACCATCTTATTCCAATAAGAATGGCTGCCATTAAACAAACAGGAAACAACAAGCGCTGGCAAGGATGTGGAGAAATTGGAACTCTTATTCATTGCTGGTGGGAATGTATAATGGTACAGCCGCTGCAGAAGATAGTTTAGTGGCTCAGAAAACTAGATAACAAATTACCCTATGATCCAGCAATTCTACTTCTCAGTATATACCCAGAAGATTTAAAAGCAGTGACATGAACAGACATTTGTACACCAATGTTCACAGTGGCATTGTTAATAATTGCCAAGAGATGCAAACAATCCAAGTGTCCTTCAACAGACTAGTGAATAAACAAAATCTGGTATATACATATGATGGAATACTATGCAGCCAGAAGAAGGAACAAGGTCCTGAAACATATGACAACATGATGAACCTTGAAGATACAATGCTGAGTGAAATAAGTCAGACAAAAGGAGAGAGACTGTATGTTACTACTACTGCGAACTCCCTGAAAAATGTAAAATCAGTGTCTTATAATATAGAATATTGGGGACCTAGAGATAGACATTAGCTAGTGAAGGGGGAATGATAACCTAATATGTTCAGGTATGTTAAGGAGGATGAACTTAAAGCTATGGGAATGGATAGGGGTGATGATTGTTAATGGGAGTGTAAGTGTCAGAGCTGAACTGAGGACGAACAGGATTGAAAGGGGAGGTTTAAAGGCATATATCCCACAGACAAACACTACAAATATAGATAGGTGCTTGCATGATATACTTCTAAGGTATGACAACATACCTTAGAGTTGACAACAGAGTGGTGGTATATGAGGAAAATCTACCTTTTGCATACTAGGGACTATAATTAACAGGAATACCTTACTAATACCACACAAATACTAGGGACAAGTAATTTAGGGCTGAAGACAGCTTTGGGGTATTTGGGGTCAACAGAATTGTTTAAAATGGAGAGTGAGGAGGAGGGTACAACTAAGTGATGATAATGTGAGATACTGATTGATTATGCTATGTGAAATTAGGAACCCCCTACTTTATATGTCAAGCCCTCAATCATGAGGCTTGCTCTTATGAAATTTACGGTTGTAAAGGGAGGCTAAGTCGGTCCAAGTTCCTGGCTGGAGGCTTTGCCCTGCTTTTTCCCTCCAGGAGGTGGGCCAGGCCCCACCCCTACATCACTCCACTGCCCCACCCACCTCCTGCCCTAGCCTCCCCAGACACGCACACCCCCACTGGCCCCAGCTTGACATGCTGCACGGCCCACAGTCTCCCATGCATGCCTCCCCAGGCATGGTACAGGGCCTCGCCACACCATGGCAGCAGCCTGGCACAGCACCCCTGACTTCAAGCTCGACGCCAAAGCTGACAACGAGAACCATTCTAAAAGGCCTCTACAGTCCATTTTCAAGGAGCAGTGAACGACGGAGTCAGTGTATACCTGGCAGGATCATGGCTATTTAGCAACCTACACAAACAAAAATGGCAGTTTTGCCAATTTGAGAATTTACCCACATGGATTGGTATTGGTAGACCTTCAGAGTTACGACAGCGATACACAAGAAGAAATTGACAATCTTTTGAATAAAGTAGAAGAAAGAATGAAAGAACTGAGTCAGGACAGTACCAGGAGGTAAAGCAATTACCACTCAGAATATGACAAGGATGTAAAACTGGCCCACTGCTGATGGGTGCCTGGTTGATTATGACAGATGAAGTGGTGTATGATGAAGACTCACCTTATTAGAACATTAAAATTCTACACTTTCAAAGCAATTTGGGAAGATTCTCATCCTCAGTGGGGATGTTAATTTGGCAGAGAATGATTTGGCATATACCCAGGCTATCAGGGGCAGTGGGAAAGATTACACTGGCAAAAAGGTACTGATTCTGAGAGGTGGAGATGGGGGCATATTACGTGAAATAGTCAAACTGAAACCAAAGATGCTCACTATGGTGGTGACTGACCAAACGGTGATTGATGGTTGTAAGAAATATATGCAAAAAACTTGTGGTGACACCTTAAAGGAGAATGCTATCAGGTTCTAACAGAAGACTGTATTACAGCACTGAAGAAGTATGCCAAAGAAGGGAGAAAGTCTGATGATATGATTAATGATTTGACAGCTGTTCCAATTTCCACATCTCCAAAAGAAGGTTCCACATGGGAGTTTTTCAGGCTGATTTATTGAAACAGGATGGGAAATATTTTACACAGTGATTTATACTTATCATTTTCCAGAAATCTCTTGAGAACTCAGGCCAACTCAAACACTTGCTTCATTTAGTGGGTGTGTCGGTCTGGAATAAGAAAGCTATTCCAGGTATACAGTGTAATTAGTGTAATTGACACTGGTGTTAATTACAGTCTAAGTGGAAAGAGTTTTAATTCAGAAAATCAAAGGCATAAGCAATGCTTGGAAGGGCTGGGGTAATGAAGGTCGGGGAAGGAATCACTGATGATCACAAATGATCTCTCAACAACTCTCTCAGAAGCTGTGTGCATTCTGAACATTCAGGAAGTCACTCAAGGACTGAAGTGGGCGATTCAAGGAGCTCAACAGGACGCCTCCACAACTGCTGGTGGGGAGTAACAGCCTCTCTTCTGCCTCCCAGATCCTGTGAAAGAGCCCCTTCTTGGCAGATTAACAATGAGGACATTTGGGAAAAGGGATGCTGGGAAATGTGGTTCCAGACTTCTTGTTGGTGTGGGGAAAAGTAGGTCAGTGGTTGGCAAACTTTTTCTGTACAAAGGCAAGAGAGTAATTATTTCTGGCTTTGGTGGGTCATAACAGTCTCTGTCTGAACTTCTCAACTCTGCTATTGTAGCAGGCAGGCAGCCGTAGATGATACATAAATGAACGGCATGGCTGTGTTCCAATAAAACTTTATTTACCAAACCAGAGACCCAGCTACAGGCTAACCCTTGAGAAACAGTTTATTTAAAATGTTCCCAAGAGCCTCAGTTTCCCAATTCTCCTTAAAATAGGGATGACAGCAATTTCACATCGCTGTTGCAATCATAGTGGAAAAAGCATATGTGAAGGTTGATGCCTAAAATCCCTTACCTCTTTCATTCTCCTACCAAGGTAGGATTTTGGAAAAGTTGGTAATCATACATTTTTGTAAATAAATTCTATCACTGTCCCCTTTAATCAAAAAAAAGTTAAGGTAGTACATCTTCATTTATAAAATATGAAAAATACACTAAAGAACAAAGTAAAAATAAACTCCTTAAATGTGGTTAAAATGGGAAATTTTATGCTCTATCTTGGTTACTATAATAAAAAGTTTTTCAAAAGGGTGGGGCGGCTAAGCCCACCTATAATTATGCCTAGGAGTCACCTCCAGAGAACCGCTTTTGTTGCTCAAATGTGGCCTTTCTCTCTCTAAGCCCAACTCTGCAAATACATTCATCACCCTCCCCGCAATGTGGGACAGGACCTCCCCAGGTGAGCGAGCCTCCCTGGTGATATGGGACACAGATTCTGGAAATTAGCCTGACCCTGGCATCAAGGGGTTGAGAATGCCTTTTTGACCAAAAGGTGGAAAAGAAAGACAACAAAATAAGGTTTCAGTGGCTAAGAGATTTCAAATAGAATCAAGAGGCTATCCTGGAGGTTATTCCTAAGCAAGCTTCAGCTCGATATCCCAAATGGCCACAGTGTGCCAAGCACAAGTCAACAGCAGTCCCCAAAACCCTAAAGAATACCCAGGTCCCTATCTGAGACTCTGTAAAAGTATCACTCACTAAGTTTATTCTTCAGAAACTTAAATCCTCCAGAGAGCTCCTATTCCAGCTAAGTCCCAAAACCCAGAGGCAATAGCCTCTTCAAGAACGTCAACCAATCACATCCCCTTCTCCCATAATGTCGATGTCCCTTTTCAACATGAACAAGTTAGGGCAGTCACTGGCCAGACATCCCTGAAGATCGGGAAAGTGATTAAACTATAGGAAGGGGTAGCAACAGACAAGATAGAATTTAACAAAGGATTATGAATACTGAATCTCTATATAATTTTCTTTTTCTTAATTGCTAGGGTATTAGAATAACCAGAAGGAAAGAACTGAAATGGTGGAACTGTAACTCATAACATTCTCTGAAATTTGCTATATTGCTACTTGTTAAATTGTAATTTGAAAGTTATCACCATTTTGTATATATGTTGTATTTCACATTAAGGAAATAACTGAAACTGTGGAACTGTAACCCATAACATTCTTTGAAATTTGCTTTCTAACTACCTGTTAAATTGCACTTGGAAAGTTATCACATCTATGTAAATTTGTTATATTCCACAATAAAAGAAAAAACATAATGCTCACAATAGCCTTCACTGTAAAGGTGAGCTATAAGCAAACACTTTATTCTATGAGCAAAGACATAATCTTTCAAAATTTTTAAATGTGAATGACTTCTGACAGCAATTCTACTTCATAGTTAGCATTTCAGAAGTATTCCCACTTGTGCATTAAAATGTATATACAAGGCAATTCATTGCAGCAGTTTACAGTTTCAAACATTCAAAAAGATTAACTACATGTCTGTGAACAGAGGAATACATAAATTATGATACAACAGTACAATGAAAAATACGTCCACCAAAAAGATTAAGATAAACAAAGAGAGTGGGACACTCTTTAAAATATATTGCCAAATGAATAAATTAAAGTGTAGAATAACGCAAATACTAGAAACTGATTTATTAGTTGCCTTTGGGGAGAAGTGGGAGGCTTAGAAATGGAAGGCAGACTTTTCACTGTTTTCACTATGGTTTCTTTTTCATTTTTGAACCACATCTATCACATATTCAAAAATATTAATAATGAATTGGCTAAAAAGTATAAACAGAAAGGATTATGGGAAGATGGCAGAGTAGGAAGCTCCAGAACTCAGTCCACCCACCAAAACAACTATTAAACAGGCGGAAACTGTCTGAAACAACTACTTTGTGACTCCAGAGGCCCGAACACTATTCAGCATCCAGGGAAAAGCAGGAAGAAGAGGCTGATAAATTATGGTAAAGAACAGTAAATTGTTCTCTTCATAGGTAGCTACTGGTGCCCATCCCCTACTCTCTCCACAGGCCACCTTGGAGTCCAGCTCCTGGCTAACTTGTTGGTGACAGAAAGGGACCTAAAAGTTCTCTTTTCCAAGAACAGGAGTGGGCATGGCTGATCAGTGATCACAGTTTTTGATTAGCGGATTCAGAACAATGGGAGCCCGGCTCTGAGAACAGCCATTGTTTCAACTCATCCTGGACAAAGACTGGGTAGCCATTGTTTCAATCTTACCCAGACAGGTGTGGTGACTATGCAGACTTAAAGGTGCTGCAATTTCCCAGGGTTGTGGATGATAGTTAGCTGAAGGGCTGCATTTGCTGGGGAAGCCAGGAAAGCTCAGCTTTGGGGAGCTGTCAGAGTAGTTTTGGCACCCTTCCTGATCCCCTCCCCAGGGTACTTTGGAGCCAGTCTGTGCCTCGTTTATGGATCCAGGCCCTGTCACTGCTGGGAAAAACTGACTTGGCAAAGTCCTCTCCGGTGAGCCCTCCTTTCAGAATTTGCCCGCCAGGCAAAAGCAGCTTGAGAAAATGAAAGGAGTATAAAAAACTATAAAGGCAGACAGTCTAGGACAAAGGTCTTCCAGCTTCAAACACCAGGGAGACAGACATCTGTTTCTGGAGAACAGAGCGGACAACCACACTCCTGTAAACAGGGGAACTCCAAAACAACTAACAAGCAAAAGCCCAGGACAAGACAAGAGGCCCAGAAAGACAGGGAAAATCCTGCACACTGCATTCACTTTGGACAGATCTTCCTGATAGGAGAGATGAAACTCAAGAAAATTTATCTTACCACCAGCTGGTTATAAAACCAAGAAACAGGTATCCCAGGAAGTAAACCTCAGAGTTAACATTTTAAAATATTAAAATGTACAGTATGCAACAAGAGTACAAGACAATGAAACAGGAAATGATGGCCTATCCAAATGAAGAGGACAGAAATCCAGAAAACACCAATGAAGAAGATGAGAATGTGGATATACTGAACAAAGCTTTTTAAAAATGATCTAAAAATGCTCAAAGAAATGAAACTAGAGAAAGAACTAAAGGATATAAGGAAAACAATGAATGAGCAACATCAGAGTCTTAGTAAAGAGACAGAAATTTTAAAAAGGAACCAAACAGACCTACTGGTGTTGAAGACCAAAATAACTGAAATGAAAAATGCTCAGGAGGGTTTCAAGAGCAGACTGAAGCTGGCAGAAGAAAGAAGCAGTGAACCAGAAGACAAAACACTTGGAATGTGTCAGACTGAGGAGTAGAAAGAAAAAATAAACATTACAAGCAAAAATAGCCAAAGACACCTCTGGGACACCATAAAGTGCACCAATATCCACATTATGGGAGTTGGAGGGGAAGAAAGAGAGACAGGAGAAGAAGGACTATTCAAAGAAATAATGACAGAGAATATCCCACACTTAGCAAAAGATATGACTATGCACATCTGAGAAGCCCAGAGAACACTGAAAAGGATAAACATGAAGAAAAATACACCCCATCATATACTGATCACACTATCGAATGCAATGGACTAGGAGAAAGTTCTAAAAGCTGCAAGAGAAAAGCAACATGTTACATACAAGGGAATCCCAATTAGACTGAGTGCCAATTTCTCATCAAAAACCATGGAGGCATATTCAGGACAAAATTTAAATTTTCTATAGCACATTATCTAATTTAACATGTATGGTCAGTTTATTTAAACAAAATAATTACGTAAAACCTAGACTAGGGAATGAAATCCTGTTATTCAGTACAAGTTAATGTAATACCTAGACACATTCCAGAGTATTTGGGCCAGAAAATTAAAAAGTATTTGCAAAGCCCCCTTGAGAGACTGGGGGGAAAGGTAGAAATATTAAACTTCCCCACCTGGAGAACACTGGATATTCTCTCAAGCATTAGGGACTCCCAATTTAATAAACCCCCAAGTCCTTGATCTTGGGGCTTGCCCTTATGAAACTTATTTCAGCAAAGGAGAAGCTAAGCCTACTTTTAAGTATGACTAAGAGTCACCTCCAGAGAACCTCTTTTGTTGCTCAGATGTGGCCCCTCTCTCTAAGCCAACTCTGTAGGTAAACTCACTACCCTCCCCACTACATGGGACATGACTCCCAAGGGTGTAAGTCTCCCTGGAAATATGGGTCATGACTCCCAGGGATGAGCCTGGCCCTGGCATCACAGATTGAGAATGCGTTCTTGACCAAAAGGGGGAAGAGAAGTGGAACAAAATAAAGTTTCAGTGGCTAAGATATTTCAAATAGATTCAAGAGGTCCTTCTGGAGGTTATTCTTATGCATTATACAGATATTCCTTTTTAGTTTCAAGAGTCTTAGGATAGAAGGAAATACCTGAAACTCTTGAACTGTAATCCAGTAACCTTGATTCTTGATGATAATTGTATAAGTATATAAGTTTTATGGGGTGACAGTTTGTGAAAACCTTATGACTGACACTCCCTTTATCCAGTGTAAGGGCAGATGAGTAATAAAGACAAAAATATATATATAAATAAATAATGAGGGGGATAAGGGGTATGGGATGTTTTGGGTGTTCCTTTTCATTTTTATTTTTTGTTTTTCTTTTTTTGGAGTAATGAAAATGTTCTAAAATTGATTGTGGTGGTGAATGCACACCTATGATGATACTGTGAACAACTGATTACATTCTTTGGATGGATGACACAATGTGTGAGTATGTCTCAGTAAAATTGTATTTCTAAAAAATAAAAAACATGGAGGTAAGAAGGCAATGGGCTGAAATACTTAAAGTGCTGAAAGAAAACAACTGCCAGCCAAGAATTTTATATCCAGCAAGACCTTCTTTAAAACAGCAGGGAAAGATTGAGATGTTTTCAGATAAGCAAAAGCTGAGGGAGTTCATTACCATTAGACCTGCCCTAAAAACAACAATACAGGGAGTTCTTCAAACTGAAAGAAAGGACACTAGACAGTAGTTCAAAGCAGCAAAAAGAATTAAAGACCTGTCTCAAAGGTAATCATTTGAGTAATTATAAATGCCAATATTAGTGTTGTACATTGTTTGTTACTGTAACTCCACTTCTTCCTACAGGTGTTAAAATGCAAATGCATAAAAAGTAGTGATAAATCTAGGTTTTGGACATAAAATGTACAAAGCTGTAAGTGGTAACAAGCAAAAAAAAAATGGTGGGGAGGACAGAGGGATATAGGAAAAGTATATTTGCACGCTACTGAACTTAAGTTTATCAAATCAAAAATGATTCTTATATATTTAGGATGTCAAATTCTAACCACATGGTAACCACAAAGAAAATAAATGAAAAATATATACAGATAGAAACAAGAAGGCACTCTTCTTCAAAAAAATACTAGCAAATTGAATCCAACAGCATATTAAAGGAATTATACATTATGATCAAGTGGGATTTATCCCTGGTATGTAAGGTTGGTTCATAAGAAAATCAGTTCATATGATGTACCACATTAACAGAATGAAGGGGAAAAAAAAACACATGATTATCTCAATTGATGCAGAAAAGGCATTTGATAAAAACACTTAGAACCCTAAGAATAGAAGGAAACTTTCTCAACATGACAAAGGGTGTATATGAAAAGCCCACAGCTACATATGGTGAAAGAGTGAAAGCTTTCCCTCTAAGGGACCAGGAACAAGACAAGGATGCCCACTGTTACCACTGTTATTCAACACTGTGCTAGAAGTTCTTGCCAGAACAAATAGGATGAAAAAGAAATAAAAAGCATCCAAATTGGAAAGGAAGAAGTAAAACTTTCCCTATTTGCAGATGACAGGACCCTATATACAGAAAATCCTAAAAAATCTATAACAAAGCTACTGGAGCTAATAAGTAAATTCAGCAACGTGGTGGGGTACACAATCAACACCCCAAAATCAGTACTGCTATTATACACAAGCAATGAACAATTGGAACAAGAAATCAAGAAAAACATTTCATTCACAATAGCAAATAAAAGAATCAAATATCTAGGAAAAATATAACCAAGGATACAAAGAATTTGTACACAGAAAATACAAAACACTGCTAAAAGAAATCAAAAGAGACCTAAACAAATGGAAGGACTTTCCATGTTCATGGATTGGAAGACTAAATATCATTAAGATGTCAATACCACCCAAAGCAATTTACAGATTCAAGGTAATCCCAAATAAAATTCCAACAACCTTCTTTGCAAAAATTGAAAAGCCAAACACCAAATTTATAGGGAACGGTAAGAGGTCCCAAAAAACTAAAGCCATCTTGAAAAAGAAGAATGAAGTTGTAGTACCCACACTTTCTGATTTTAAAACTTATTACAAAGCCACAGTAATCAAAATAGCATGATACTGGCACAAAGACTGGCATATAGACCAATGGAATTGAACTGAAAGCTCAGAAATCAACCCTCACATTTATGGCCAAGTGATTTTTTGACAAGGCTGCCAAGTCCACTCAGGTGGGAAAAAACAGTCTTTTTAACAAATGGTGCTGGGCAAACTAGCTCTCCATTTGCAAAAAGGTGGAGGACCCCCACTTCACATCACTTAGAAAAATCAACTCAAAATGAATCAAAGATCTAAATATAAGAGCTAGAACTACCAAACTGCTAGAAGGAAACATAGGGAAACATCTTCAGGTACCTGTGTTCACAATGGTTTTTCAGAATTTACACCCAAAGCACAAGCAAAGAAAAAGAAGATAAATGCAAGCTCCTCAATATTAAATATTTTTGAGCCTCAAATGACCTTATCATGAAAATAAAACAACAACTTACTAATTGGAGAAGATATTTGGATGTCATATTAGCTGATAAGGGCTTAATATCCAGAATAAATAAAGAAATCCTTCAACATAACAAAAAAAGACAAACAACACAATTAAAAAGTGGGCCAAAGACTTGAACCAACATTGCTAAGCATGGAAAATCCTAGACCTGGTAATTCCACTTCTGTATTCCCAAAAACTAAGAACAAGGATTTGAGCAGATTTGTACAACAATGTTCACAGAGGCTTTATTCACAACTGCCAAAAAAGGTGGAAGTAAACCACACATCCATCAACAGATGAGTGGATAAGCAAAATGTGGCACGTGCATGTGCCATACGTACTCACACAATGGAATATTATTCAGCCATAAAAAGAAATGAAGTTCTGATACATGCTACAACAGGGGTGAATCTTGAAGACATCATGTTTAGTAAAATAAGCCAGACACAAAGGAACAAACATTTATGATTTCACTTATACAAAATACCTAGAATAAGCAAACACATGGAAAGAAAGTAGATTACAGGTTACCAGGGACTGGTGGTGGAAGGTAATTCGAAGTTATTACTTAATAGGTACAGAGTTTCTATTTAGGGTGATGAAAAAGTGCTGATAATTAATGGTGGTGATAGTAGCACATTATGGATGTAATTAATATGACTGAATTTTACATATGAAGGTGATTAAAATGGGAAATTTTGTGTTGTATGTCTGTTACCACAATAAAAAAATTTTAATGACAGAAAACATGTCAGTATCCAAAAAAAATGCATGGTATAATGCCTTGAAAGTTGGCATTCAAAACTATAAATTGTTACAAGATTCATAGTGTCCTCAAAATAAAACAAAATAAATTAGTTTATCACAAGAAGCCTAGCTGGTCTTAGACCTAAGATGAAAGTGAAAGTTCTTCCTTTTGTCATCATGGAGAAAGCATACTGTAGTAAACAATATTGGCCAACTATGAAAAATTTTAGGAAGTTAAAGACTTTAAGAAAAATAAATTCTAAAAGTAGGTAGTCTTACTTATATACTAGACATATATGGGTAGTTCATGATGAACTTTAACTATAAAACATTAAATGGTTGGAAAAAAAATAGAAAGAAGTGGTTTCATTAAAACATTTAAGAGAATGGAAAAGTAGAGAAATCAACAAAACCAAAAGTTGGTTCTCTGAAAAGATCAACAAAATTAACAAACTCAGTTTTACTGACTGTACCAGTTTGTAAACATTATGTCCCCCAGAAAAAGCCATGTTCTTTGATGCAATCTTGTGGGAACAGACATATTAGTGGGGATTAAGCTGGAACGTTTGGATTAGGGTATTTCCATGGAAATGCGCCCCACCCAACCATGGGTGATAACTCTGATTGAATAGTTGCCATGGAGTTGTAGCCCAACCCATTCAGCATGGGCCTTGATTAGTTTACTGGTGCACTATATAAGCTCAGACAGAAGGAGCGAGCTTGCTACAGCCAAGAGGGACACTCTGAAGAATACCCAGGAGCTGAGAGAGGAGCTGCAGATGAGAGACAGTCTGAAGACGGCCATTGAAAGCAGACTTTTGCTCCTGAGAAGCTAAGAGAGGACAAATACCCCAAGTGCAACTGAGAGTGACATTTTGAAGAGGAGCTACAGCCTAGAGAGGAATGTCCTGGGATAAAGCCATTTTGAAACCAGAACTTGGAGCAGATGCCAGCCACGTGCCTTCCCAGCTAACAGAAGTTTTCCAGACACCACTGGCCATCCTCCAGTGAAGGTACCCCATTGTTAATGCATTACCTTGGACACTTTATGGCCTTAAGACTTTAACTGTGTAACCAAATAAACCCCCTTTATAAAAGTCAGTCCATTTCTGGTGTTTTGCATTCCAGCAGCATTAGCAAACTAGAACACTGACTGAGAAAAAAAAAGAGGTAAGGTTCAAATTACTAAAATTATGAATGAAATAGGGACATCACTACCAAACTTATAGAAATAAAAATGTTAATAATAGAATGCTATGGAAAATGGTAAACCAACAAATTAGATAACTTACATGAATGGACAATTCCTAGAAAGTTATAAACTACTAACTCAAAAAGAAACAATCTGAACAGACCTATAACAAGTAAAGAGATTCTGCCAGTAATTTTAAAACTTCCCACAAAGGAAAGTCTTGGCTCAGATGGCTTCACTGGTCAATCCTACCAAACACTTAAAGAAAAAATTAACAACAATTCTTCATAAACTGTATGAAGAAGAAGGAGGAGGAGGGGGAGAAGGATGGGGAGGGGAGGGGGAGGAGGAGGAAGAAGAGGAGAAGGGGGAAGAGGAGGGGGAGGAGGAGGAGGAACACTTCCCAACTAAATCTCTGAGCTCAGTATAACCCTGACACCAAAATCAGATAAAAATATCACAAGAAAAAAAAGCTAACGACCAAAATCTCTTATGAATATAGGCACAAAAATCCTCAACAAAATACTAGCAAACAAAATCCAGCAATATATGAAAAGGATTATAACCATGACCAAGTTGGGACTTATCCCAGAAATGTAAGGTTGGTTTAACATCTCAAATCAATCAATGTAATCCACCGTATCAATAGGCTAAGGAATAAAACCAGATGATCATCTCAACAGAAGCAGAAAAATCATTTGACAAAAGCCAACACCCTCTAATGATAAAAACACTCAAGAACTAGAATAAAAAAGAACTTCCTCAACCTGATAAAGAGCCTCTACAAAAATACCTACAGCTAACATCATAGTGGTGAAAGATTGAATGCACTCCTTCCAAGATCAGGACAAGACAACAATATTTCCTTTCATCACTTCTATTAAACCACTGTACTGGAGGTTCTAGCTGAGGAAATTAGGCAAGAGAAAGAAAGAAAAGGCACCCAGAATAGAAAGGAAGAAATAAAGCTACCTCTCTTTGCAGACTTCATGATCTTGGATATAGCAAATCCTAAGAAAGCCACTAAAAACTATTAGAGCTAATAAATGAGTTCAGCAAGAAATTCAGTGTACAAGATCAACACGGAAGATTGATTTAAGTACCCCAATTTAGACATGCTCAATCTAAATCTGCATTCCTGTGGGTGGGAACCCACTGTAAATAGAACCTGTTGAAGATGTTATTTTTAGTTAATATATGGCCCAATTGAATAAGGGTGGGCATTAATTCAAATGACTGGATACCTTATAAAGAAAAGAAACCAGAAGCCACAGACAGAGAAGACCACAGAGAAGAGCTGGAAGTCAGCAGGAACCCAGAAGAGAAAGGAGAGGACATCAATATGTGATATGAGCCAGAAATTCAGGCCAAGGAACCCTATGGTTTGCAGCAAGCCACACTAGAACACTACCGACCCCAGAAGGAAGAAAGCCTTCTAGCCTCCAAAACCATGAGACAATAAATTCCCATTATTTAAAGCCATTTGTTATAGCAGGCCTAGAAAACAAAGACAATCAACATATAAAAACTAATTGTATTTCAATACACTAGCAATGACTAAACTGAAAATGAAATTAAGAAAATAATGCAGTTTACGACAGCATCAAAAAGAATAAAACATTTGTTTTTAATGTAAGGCTTGTATTCTGAAAACTAAAATATGTGTTGGAAGAAATTAAAGATGTCCCATGTTCATGGATTTCTAAGGCTTAATATTGTTCTGATGGCAAAACTCTCCAAGCTGATGTGCAGATTAATGCAATCCCTATAAAAATCATAGCTGCTTTTTTTTTTACAGACATTGATAAATTGATCCTAAAATCCATATGGAAATTCAAGAACCAGAATAGTCAAAACAATCTTTAGAAAGTGGAATGAAGTTGGGGGACTCAAGCATCCTGATTTCAAAACTTGCCACAAAGCTACAGGAATGAAGATAGTGAGGCAGTGGCATACGAAAAGACATTTAGTTCACTGGAATAGAATTCCGAGTCCAAAAACAAACCCTCATATGAATGGTCAATTATTTTTCAATAAGAGTGCCAAGACAATTCAATGGGGAAAGAACAGTCTTTTCCATAAATCGTACAGGGACAACTAGATATCCATATGGAAAAGAATAAAGTTGGATTCCTTCCTTATATCATATACAAGAGTTAACTCAGTGTGGATTACAATCATAAATGTAAAAGCTTAAAGCTACATAATTCTTAGAAGAAAAAAATTAAGTAAGTCAGTCTGCAGTTAGGCAAAGCCCTCTTAGATACAACAAAAACACAAGCAATCAAAGAAAAAATTAGATACACAGGACTTCATCAAAATTAAAAATGTTTCTGCTACAAATAACACCATCAAAAAAGTGAAAAGACAACCCACGGAATGGAAGAAAATGTCTGCAAATAATATATCTTGTAAGAGATTTATATCCAGAATACATAAAGAACTATTACAACTCAATAACAAAAAGAAAATATCTCAATTTTAAAATGGGCATAGGATGTGAATATACATTTCTCCTAAGAAGATTTATTTATATATACAAATGGCCAATAACCACAGGAAAAGATGGTCAACATCATTAGATCTGGGAAAGGCAAATCAAAATGACAATCATAAAATATCACCAGTATGGCTAGAATCAAAAAGATACAATAACAAGTGGTAGTGAGGATGTGAAGAAACTGGAATACTCATATATTGCTTGCAGGAATGTAAAATGGTACAGCTGCTTTGGAAAACCTCAAATTTTAAAAATATACTTATTACATCTTCCATGGAAATGTCAATGAATACAATATTCCCATCTGTGAATATTTTAAATGTTGAAATAAAAACTGGAAATGTGAAAAAATGTATTTATACACTTACTATACAACCTAGCAATTCTACTCCTATGTATATATCCAAGAGAAATGAAAACGCAAATCCATACAAAAACTGGTACACAAATGTCCATAGCTGCATTATTCATAATAGGCAAAAAGTAGAAACAACCCAAATGTCCATCAACTGACAGAAGGATAGATAAAATGTGCTACAGCTGTATAATAGAATGTAATTTGACAATAAAAAGGGAATGAAGTACCAATAAATGCTAAAACATAGATTAACACTGAAAATATGCTGAGTGAATGAAGCCAGCCACAAAAGACTACATACATGCACTGTATGATTCCATTTATATGCAATGTCCAGAATAGGCAAACCTACAGAGTCAGAAAGATCAATGGCTGCTTAGGACTGCGGGCGCTGCGGAAAAATGGAGATGAGCACTAATAGGAATAGGGTTTCTTTTGTGGAACGAAGAAAATGTTCTAAAATTGATTGTGATGCTGTCTGCTCGACTCTGGAAATATACCAAAAATCAGAGAATTGTACACTTTAAATGGATCAACTGTATGGCATATGAATTATATCTAAATAAGTTGTTAAACATAAGTGAAAATGTTTATGATTTTGCTTTGATCAACAATGCTATTTCAGAAATAATCAACACATGACCAAGGATAAGAAGTCAACCATAGTTCAATTCTCACATGCTACATCACTGACTCTGTACTAGATGTTAGGGAAGTCAGACACCTGTTGAGCAGCCATTGTCCGGAACTCACCTACCCACAACTCCTTCTCTAAAGAAGTCACAAACACACACTACGTGGCCACCCTCCACTACTCCCACCTCCTTTTCTGTTCTGTGCCATTCCACAACCTGGGGGAAATGCTAAGTCTAATGAAAAGGCCTGGCTAGACCTTAAACCCAGAAACCACGCACAAGCAGCCTCAGATGCTTATCCAAACAGGAATTCTCAATGGCTGGGCCCCATTCCCCCAACATGGATAAAAAGCACACTCAAAGAATACAGATTGATCTCTCTTTTCCAGTGCAAAGTGGGGTATGTAGAGCTGCCATCCATTCACCCCAACCCGGTGCAGTGTACAGCTACTCTGGGAGACCAGCCATAATGGTACTTCTTCCCCTGCTCTTATGAATTCTTTGTGCTGTGTAAGTAACAAAGATATTATTTGTTCTTCTGGGCTCTTTATACTCTTTATACTGTGCAAGTAATAATAAACTGATCTCTCTTCTCCGTTAAGAAGAGGGGCATGTGGGGCTGCCATCTACCAACCCTGACCCAGAGCAGTTTTGGCCACCCTTGGGAGACAGGCTGTGATGGGACTTCTTCCCCTGCTCTTTTGGATTCTATGTGTTCTGTAAGTAACCAGGAGGTTATCTGCCCCTCTGGTCTCAATACTGTGCAAGTAATAAAGAGATAATTTGCTGAAGGTTTCTGCTGTGCCCTGAACCTGTGTTTCCATGATGCATGGCTGCAGCAACTTGCTCTACACTGGACATATACAGAAAACAAAAGCAGAATCCATAATTTTTTTCATTTATAGTAAATAGACTATAAGCACAGAAACAAAATAACACTTGAAATTCAAACCAACCATTTTAAATGGTATATCACAATTGGAGAATTATAGAAAACTGTTATTAGGACACACTCAAAAGGAGTCTAAGGATTTAAAATAAAGAACCTATGTGTGCCGGTTTGAATGCATTATGACCCCCAAAATGCCATTATCTTTGATGTAATCTTGTGTGGGCAGACCTATCATGGTTCATTAGACTGTAATTCTTTGAGTGTTTCCATGGAGATGTGCCCCACCCAACTGTGGGTAATGACTCTGATTGGATAATATCCACGGAGGTGTTACCCCATCCATTCAGGGTGGGTCTAAATTAAATCACTGGAGCCATTTAAATGAGCTGACAAACAGAAGGAACTCAGTGCAACTGAGAGTGACATTTTGAAGAGGAGCTACATCCAAGAGGGACACGTTGAAGAATGCACAGACGTTGAGCGAGTAACTGCAGATGAGAAACCGTTTGAAGATGGCCTTTGAAAGCAGACTCCTGCTCCGGAGAAGCTAAGAGAGGACAAACACCCTAAAAGCAACTAAGAGTGACATTTTTGAGGAACTGCAGCCTAGAGAGGAACGTCCTGAGAGAAAGCCATTTTGAAACCAGAACTTTGGAGCAGATGCCAGCCACATGCCTTCCCAGCTAACAGAGGTTTTCCGGACACCAGTGGCCATCCTCCAGTGAAGGTACCCAATTGCTGATGTGTTACCTTGGACGCTTTATGGCATTAAGACTGTAACTGTGTAACCAAATAAACCCCCTTTTATAAAAGCCAATTCATCTCTGGTGTTTTGCGTTCTGGCAGCATTGGCAAACTAGAACACTATGAATGAATTTTAGAAACAAAGCATAAATAGATAAAAAATTAATTACCAAAAATCACATTAGCAAATATTTACTGAATAATTACAATAATCCAAAACTGTTCTAATACTTTATGGATATTATCTAATATAACCAACTTTATTAGATAGTTATTATTATTATTCTCATTTTATAAAGGAGGAAACTGAGGCACCAACAGTAAGTAGTCAATGGTGGGGATGGAATTCAAACCCAAAGCTGACTCTGTGCCCATGGTCTTAACTTCTCTACTATACTGCATCTCCTTCAAATGAGTAGAATCAATAGTAAATGCTCTGATGAAACCAGGAGAGGTCAGTATGGCTTGGAGAGATTAGGAAGCATTTCATAGAGAAATGCTGAGCCTTAAAAAAATAGAAAAGCTGAATCTTTAAAAATAGGCAGAATTTGGATTAAAAGAAGAGAGGGTATTCCAAGAAGGGGGAGATAGCATGAATAAATATACCAAGGGAAGAGAGCATGAGGCATTCGGAACCATCAATTAAAATTAAAAATAAGACTGGAAGGAAGGCTAAAGTAACAGACTATGGAGGGCACCAAACACTGGGAGAAGTTTGGATTTTATTCTATACATAACTTGGGGGTGGGCAGAGGAGGAGAGGAAAGATGGAGGAGTAGATTATGACAGGGTTATAAAGCTAAAAAATGTTTTTAAGTTAAAGGTGGGACAAACTGTGAAAACTAGTATTTTTAAAAGAACAGACAATAGGATGGATTGGAAGGAGGGAACACAAGAGACTACTTAGAAGTAGATAACGTAACAGTACAGACACAAGGTAGAGTTAGAGCAGTACTGCTGGTAAGAGAAAAGAAGGGGATAGATGTGAGAGGCAATACACAAAGCGAACTTGAAGCTGAGTGAATGAATTTAAAATAGAAAGGGCCTCTCTCTCTCTAACTAAGCCACCTTGGCGGGTGATCTCACTGCCATCCCCCCTACGTGGGACCTGACTCCCAGGGGTATAAATCTCCCTGGGAACGCAGGATATGACTCCCAGGGATGAATCTGGACCCAGCATCATGGGATTGAGAACATCTTGACCAAGATGGGGATGCAAAATGAAACAAAATAAAGCTTCAGTGGCTGAGAAATTTCAAATGGAGTCGAGAGGTCACTCTGGTGAGCATTCTTATGCACTATATAGATAATGCTTTTTAGGCTTTAATATATTGGGATAGCTAGAAGTAAATACTTGAAACTCCCAAACTCCAATCCAGTAGCCTTGACTCTTGGAGACGATTGTATAACAATGTAGCTTACAAGAGGTAACAGTGTAACTGTGAAAACCTTGTGGATCACACTCCCTTTATCCAATGTATGGATGGATAACAACAAAAACCCATTTTAAATATAAAGACATAAATAGGTAAAAAGTAAAATTTTGCAAAAATATATACAATGTAAACACTAATCAAAAGAAGGGTGAAATGGCTATACAGACAGCACACTTCTGAACAAAAACTATAAGTAGTGATAAAGACGGACATTACATAATGATAAAGGGGCCAATTCACCAAGAAGGCACAAAAATCCTATGTACCTAAGAATAGGGCTTCAAAACACGCTAATCAAAAATGGATAGAACTGAGAGGAGACAGACAATTCCAATTATACTTGGAGCCACCAACATTCCTCTCTCAGTAATGGAAAAAACAAGTGGAAAATTGCTAAGGGTATAGGAGATCTTAGCAACATAATCATCCAACTTGACCTAATTCACCTTTAGAGAACACTACCCAAGAAAAGCAGAATATACATTCTTTTTCAAGCACCCATGGGACATTTACTAAGGCTGACAACTTCTGGGACATAAAACAACCTCAACAAATTTAAAATCACTGAAAAGAATTGAAAAAGAATGGAACTAAACAAGAAATAAATAATAGAAAGATATCCAGAAAATTAGAAAACATTTGGAAATTAAACCACACACATTAAATAACCAATTAAAAAAGGAAGTCACAAGGGAAATTAGAAAATATTTTGAATTGAATGAAAGTGAAAACACAACATACCAAAATGTGTGGAATGCAACAAAATAGGTGCTTAGAGAGATCTATAGCATTAAATGCTTATATTAGAAAAGAATAAAACACTCAAGCCAATGACCTTCAGAAACCAGAAAAAAGTAAAAAAAAGGAAATTAAAACCTAAGCGAACAGAAATAAAAACTAGATAGTAGCAAAACCAATAAAATTGAAAACAGATAAACAACAGTAAAAAACAAAAGCCAGTATTAAAAACAAATCAATAAAATTAATAAAGCTCTAGTCAAACAGATCAAGAAAAAAGAGAGAAGGCACAAATTACCATTATTAAAGGGGACATGGCACATATCCTATAGTCATTAGAAGGATAATAAGGGAAAAGTGTGAAAACTTCCTTTCCACAAATTCAACACCTTAAATGAAATAAACTAATTCTGTGAAAGACACAAACTACTAATGTGCATTCAAGAATAGATAATCCAAAAAATCCTGTATCTACTATAGAAATTGAATCTGAAGTTAAAAACTATATCGTAAAGAAAACTCCAGGCACAAATAGCTTAGCTGATGAATTTTGCCAAGTGAATATGGTATATTCACCAAGATAGAACATGGGCTTGGCTGTAAAACAAGTCTCAATAAATTTTTAAAGTCTGAAAAACTATCAAATACAAGACCTTGACCTACATCTTTTGTGGAATAACCTGTGCATCTATTAGCACTGACAGCAATTACTGGGAGACCAAATCTAGGAATTAAAGTCTCCGTAATACTTAACTGAGAGAACACTAGTCTATATATCCACGAAGCTCAACAAACAGCAGGTAGGATAAAAGCAGAGAGCTACACGCAGACACATCATGGCAAAAATGTTCAAGGCCAAAGAAAAAGAAAATCTCAATAGCATCCAGAAAAAAATGACTTATCACATACAAGGGAACCACTATATGATTAACACTGACTTCTCATCAGAAACAATGGAGCTCAGAGGCAATAGGATGACATATTCAAAGTACTAAAAGAATAGAACTGTAAACCAAGAATCCTATATCCAACAAAGCTATCTTGCAAAAGTGAAGGCAAAATGAAGACATTCTCATATAAATAAAAACAGACAGAATCTGTTGCTGCCAAATCTGCCTTATAAGAAATACTAAGGCTAAAAAGAAGTAACATTAAACAATAATTCAATCCACATGAAAAAACATCACTAAAGGTAATTATATAAGCAATGATAAATCCCAGTACAATTGCGTATTTGTTTCTCTTTCTTCTCTTAAAAGATTTTAAAAGAAATTGTATTAAACAACACTTGTAAAATTTTATTGTTGGATCCACAACACATAGATATGTAATATATCTGACAATAACTACGTAACGGTGGGGAATGGGAATGAAGTAATATTGGAGTAAAGAAATGATACCAGATGGTAATTCAAATCCACATGAAAAAATGAATAGAACTAAGAATGGTAATTAAGAAAATTAATATATATATATAATCTCCTTAAATATATTTGTGCTCTCCTTTCTTCTCTTAGCTTCTTTAAAAGATATCAGAATGTATTAATGATAAGTATAACAATGCATTGCTGGATTTGTAACATATATAGACATCATATGTGAAACAATAGTAGTATAAAAAGACAAGAGGGAATGGAGCTACGTGTGAGTAAAGTTTCTATATTATTGGAATTAAGTTAGTACAAATAGAAGTCTATTTTGATAAGATATATATTGTAAGCCCTAGAGTAACCACTCAGAAAATAGCTCAAACAGTACAACAAATATTTAACTTAGGATTTCTGCTTCAAGTTATGATGGATTAACAGAGACCAGGTTTACTATACTCCCTGAATCAACTAAAAAAAAAAAAAAAAATATATATATATATATATACACACACACACACACACATATAGCAAAGAAAATATAGCATCCAAATTTCAATGTGCTGAAATGTAAACTACACATCAGAGTTTGAAGACAATGCAAAAAATAATGTAAACTATCTTCTTAATAATATTTAATATTGATTACAAGTTGAAATGATAATGTTTTAGATAGTGGGTTAAATAAAATATATTAAAATGAAAAAAAATTATTATTTCATATATAGAACAACACTCAGGACACAGGACATTGGGCAGTAACAGAGAATTTTTCCTGAAAGACAAAGCAACACACAATGTGAGCCTTGCAAGTGCTCAAACTAACTTCCCAGAGAAAGATTCCAGGCAGCAGTGCAAGGAGGGTAAAACTAGGGAGAATCCAGTGTCTCCCTGACAGAGCTGACAGGGCTGAGAGTCTGAGGAAATCCAGGCAGCTATAGAGTTCACAGTGCAATAAATCAAAGAGAAGACAACTGCATAGAGTAAAAACCCTGGAAATCTGCAAAGGATTCCCCTTAAGTAGTCTACTTGAGCAGGGATGAGTGCATGTAGGAAAGGAAACTATCAAAGGCCAGGGAATTAAGCACCCAAAAGGATTCAAGAAAACACTACTCACAGCTCACACAGGGCTAGGAATAGTGCCTGTTCCCAAAAGCCATAGAAGAAAACGTCATAGGAGAAAACGTCATAGGAGAAAACAAAGTAGGAGAAAACAAAGTAGGAGAAAGCCATAGGAGAAAACAAAGTAAACGGTCTAATTTCATCAGAGGTCTAATTTTATCAGGGTACATAACAATTAAAAAAATATTTTATGTTAAAAAATGCTAACCATCATCTGAGCTTCTAAGAGTTGTAATCTTTTTGCCGGTGGAGAGTCTTGCTTCGATGTTGATAGATGCTGGCTGAAAGTTGGGGTGTGTATTAGTCAGGGTTCTCCAGGGAAACAGAACCCACAGGAGATATCTGTAAATAGTATGAGATTTTATAAAAGCGTGGAGATGCAAAAGTCCTAATTTTGTAGGACAGGCTGCAAGCTTGTACTGTGATGAAGGTCACTCCAGAATAGGCTGGCTGGCTGGCTGAAGCAGAAGTGCAAGTTCTCTCTTCTGACTGATGAAGTCATCACCTCCCCCTTAAAAGCCTTCAACTGATTAGACTAAATGTCTCTTTGCAGAAGACATTACCCTCAGCCGACTGCAGATGTAATCAGCCATAGATGCAATCAACGCACGGATGATTTAAATCCACGAAATCTCCTCACAGCAAAAGATAGGCCAGTGCTTGCTTGACCAGACAACTGGGCACCACCACCTGGCCAAGCTGACACATGAACCTAACCATTAAAGGGTGGCTCTGCAATTTCTTAAAATAAGACAGCAGTGAAGTTTGCTGCATGGATTAATTCTTCCTTTCACAGAAGATTTCTTGTAGCATGCAATGCTGTTTGATAGCATTTTACCCACAGTCATACTTCTTTCAAAATTGGAGGCAATCCTATTAGTGCTATATCAACTAAATTTACGTAGTATTCTAAGTCCTTTGTTCTCATTTCAACAATGTTCACAGTATCTTCATCTAAAAGAGATTTCATCTCAAGAAACCACTTTCTTTGCTCATCATTAAGACGCAACTCTTCATCCGTTCAAGTTTTATCATGAGATTGCAGCAATTCAGTCACATCTTCAGGCTCCATTTCTAATTCTAGTTCTCCTGCTATTTCTACCACTTCTGCAGTTTCTTCCTCTACTGAAGTCTCAAACCCCTCAAAGTCATCCATGAGGGTTTGATTCAACTTATTCCAAACTCCTGTTAATGTATGTTGATATTCTGATCTCCTCCCATGTACCAGGAATGTTCTTAATGGCATCTACAATGGTGAATCCTTTCCAGAGGGTTTTCAATTTACTTTGCCCAGATCCATGAGAGGAATCACAATCTACAGCAGCAATAGCTCTACGAAATGTATTTCTTCAGTAATAAGACTTGCAAGTCTAAATCACCCCTTGGTTCATGGGCTGCAGAATGGATGTTGTGTTAGCAGGCAGGAAAACAATATTCATCACTCTGTACATCCTCATCAGAAATCTTGGATGACCAGGTGCATTGTCAATAAGCAGTAATATTTTGAAAGGATTTCTTTTTCTGAGCAGGTCTCAATAATGGGCTTAAAATACTCAGAAAACCATGCTGTAAACAGATGTGCTCTCATCTAGGCTTTGCTGTACCATTATATACAGCACAGGCAGAGTAGGTTAAGCATAATTATTAGGGGCCTTCAACTTGAAGTCACCAGCTGCATTAGCCCCTAACAAAAGAGAGTCAGCCTGTTCTCTGAAGCTTTGAAGCCAGGCACTGACTTCTCCTCTCTAGCTATGCAAGTCCTAGATGCCATCTTCTTCCAATACAAGGCTATTTTGTCTGCATCAGAAATCTGTTATTTAATGTAACTACCTTTATCAATTACTTTAGCTAGATCCTCTGTATAACTTGCTGCAACTTCTACATCAGCATTTGCTGCTTCACCTTGCACCTTTATGTTATGGAGACAGCATGTTTCCTTAAACCTCAGGAACCAACCTCTGCTAGTTTCAAACTTTTCTTCTGCAGCTTTCTCACTCCTCTCGGCCTTCACAGAATTGAAGACAGTTAGGGTCTTGCTGTGTATTAGGGTTTGGCTTAAGAGAATGTTCACTAGTTTGATCTTCTATCCAGACCACTAAAACTCTCTCCACATCAGCAATAAGGCTGTTTCACTTTCTTATCATCTGTGTGTTCACCAGAGTAGTATTCTTAATTTACTTCAAGAACTTTTCCTTTGCATTCACAACTTGGCTAAATGTTTGATACAAGAGGCCTAGCTTTTGGCCTATTTCAGCTTTCGACATGCCTTCCTCACAACACTTAGTCATTTCTAGCTTTTGATTTAGTGAGAGATGTGCGACTCTTCCTTTCAATTGAACAGTTAGAATCCACTGTAGGGTTATTAATTGTCCTAATTTCACTTTAGTTGTGTCTCAGGGAATAGGGAGGCCCAAAGAGAGGGAGAGAGACAGAGAAATGGCAAGTCGGTGGAACGGTCAGAAGACACAACATTTACTGATTAAGTTCACCATCTTATATGGGTGCAGTAATTGGCATCCCCAAAATAATTACAGTAGTAACATCAAAGATCACTGGTCACAGATCAGCATAAGAGATATAATAATAATGAAAAAGCTTGAAATATTGAGAGAATTATCAAAATGTGACACAGAGACACAAAACGAGCACATGCTGTTGGAAAAATGGTGCGGACAGACTTGCTCAATGCAAGGTTGCCACAAACCTTCAATTTGTAAAAAAACACAATTACCTGTGACATGCAAAACACCTGTATCTGTGATGAAAAGCACACCAGATGTGGCTTCCAATTGACAAAGATACTGGCATAAGAGGCTCCAGTGTTCTTTTCCCCATAGAATCTTTGAACACCTAGCAAAACTGACAGAGCCATTTTCCTCAAAACCCTGGAAAACAGTCAAAGGGTTGCAGCATAGTGTGAAGCGGGCCTGTATTCCCAGTGAGGGTCGCTGGCCATGTTCCAGAGGGAGCAGAGTAACTCCTATGTTTATCATGGGGTGCCTGTAGGTCGGTTCCATTAATCTATTGGGTGGCAGCCTGAAGATTTAACCAGGATACACATCTCAGGTTCACCATCCCAGAACGTGCCATGCGGGTAGAAGCAGCTTGAGGCAGCTGACGCAATGTGAAAAATAGACTGGAAAAACAAAATGTGGTATACACATACAATGGAATATTTTTCAGCTGTAAAAAGGAATGAAGTTCTGACAAATACGACAACATGGATGAACCTTGAAGATACCATGTTGAATGAAATAAGCCAGACACAAAAGGACAATTATGGTATGATCTCACTGACACGAAATAATTAGAATAAGCAAATTCACAGAGTTAGAAACTAGAACACAGGTTACCAGAGGCCAGGGTAGGGGTAGGGAATGAAGAGTTCATGCTTAATTGATAGACTTTCTGTTCGGCATGATGGAAAAGTTTTGGTGTGGATATGCGTGATGGTGGTGCAACATTGTGAATGCAAATGGCACCACTAAATTGAGTATTAGAATGTGGTTCAAAGGAGAAATTTTAGCCTGTGTATATGTCACTAGAATGAAATTAAAAAAAAAAAACCATAGCATTGTACAACACAAACAGTGAACCCTAATATCAACGATGGACTGTAGTTAATAGTACAATTATAATATTCTTTCACCAATTGCAACAAATGTAACCACATTCATGCAAAGTGTTAACAACAGCGGGGTATATGGGAATTCTGTATTTTCTGCATGATTTTTCTGTAAACTCACAATTTTTCCGATAAATTTTAAAAATAATAATATTAATAATGAATGAGGACTGCCCCCTAATGTCTGAAGGCATTCCAAGTACAGGACTTTTATCAGCTTGTATGAAGTTGAACATGTGACCATGTGCATATGAATATATAAGGATCCTACCATACAAGCAAACAATGGTTGAAATGTTGAAAGAAAAAGATTATTATTATACCTATTGGTCACTTTTGGAGGATTATTGTTAGGGAGCAAAATCATTAACTTGAAAACTAGTCAATAAAGACAAAGCACGAAGCACTTATCCTACCTTTCTTATACGAACTGTACTTCAGAATAACAATAGTTGATGAAGGAAAGTTTCTCTTTACAGAATTCCAGCTAATAATTGAAGAAGGAATGAGAGAGTTAGATCACCATTTAGCAACCCCTAATGAATCCAGTCAATGATCATCAACCATTGCTGACATCACAAAAAGAAAGATAACCTGACATTTGTACCTACTGATGGGCATACACATACATCTCTATACAACATCACGTCTGAAGTATTTCTTCCAGAAAATGCCAAACCAAGACCTGATCAGGCCTCTAGATCTAACTCTCCACTTCCATGAAACACAAGGGGTTAGAAGAATGTGTGAAATAATGAAGGAGATGCCATTTGTAAAATACAGAAAACTCTCTAAGACCAAAAAAAAACAAAACAGTTTCTTCAACAAACAATAAGAGAGAGAGGAAAAGAGGGAGGGAAAGAGGAGAAACCTGCAGATTAAAAACACTTAAGAGACAAATCAACCAATCACAATGTATAGACATTATCTGAATCTTGATTAGAACATGGCCTTTCTGAGGGACTAACAGATCCAAACCAGCACAATACCTATGTATTGAGCCCCCCATATTTAAACTCAGGACACTCAAAGCTCCAGTGAGCTTCAATGATTGAGAATATACATCACTGTTGTTCTGGGAGTGAGACGCATTTGACTCCACCTGGAGAGGATACAGAAGCTTGTGTTTGAGACCCTCTCAGTCCCGCCCGATGCATCACTTCTGGTTTCTTCTCATTTGCATCCTTTTCATACAAAAAAAAAATTTTTTTTCCTCTTAAGTATAGTCCTTTCAGTGAGTTCTGTGGGTCATTCTAGCACATTATCAAACCAAGGCAGGGTCGGAACTCCCAAATTTGTAGCCAGTTATTAAGAAGTGTGAGCAACTTGGGTCCCCAACTTGCCACTGGTGCCTGAAGGACAATCTTGCAGAGGACCGCATGAAACCTGTAGTCTAGCCTATCTCTGAGTAGAGTCAGAACTGAATTAACTGAGTGACTCTGCAGTCTTTGCATTTGCTGAATGAAGTTTCTGATACCAATACATTTGGTATCAGAAACTGTTGTGGAAATTGTAGAATGTTTTTGATAACCTTTACAGACCTTTCATTATCATATAATTTTAAACTAGGTATTCTGCTTTTTAAGTTCATTAGGGTTGTTTTTAAAACTCCCTTGAAATTTCTGTAGCACGACAAGTACGGAATGCATAGCATTCTTCCAATTTCAAACTGTTCTTTTCAATTTTCTTTCTAAATATAATGACCATATCACAAAAACAAGTGCTTCTATCAAGGACAATATCTTTCAAAGCTCTTTGAAATATGTATGTTATAATCCCCAAAACTCTATAAGGTTGACATTCACACATTATTATTTCTGCTTTATAGATGAGCTAAGACTCACATAATTAACTAATTTTGCCTAAAACCATACAGCTACAATGTAACTAAAATCAAAGTTTTCCAATTTAAGATAGAAGGCCTTTTCTGTTCTACCATGCTGCCATTCAAGATGCAGAAAGAGAGCCAAAATTCTAAAAGAACTGATTTACTAAGTTGTCACAATTGAACAGCACTCCTGGTCAATTTCTTAATGGAAAGTCCCTTATGCACATACCATAAGCATGAACACAATCTAATTTTACAACAGCAAACACATATTATACACTTATTAAACATTTAAAGAAAAAGGAAAAAACACTTTTCTAGGCCAAATATCACAAAATGTTCCTTAAAGATGATTAATATATGCTTTCATAAATGCACAAAGAAACCCTGACTCCCAAGAACTTAAAAATAAGAATTTTAGCAAAAGTTTAACATGAAAATCACTACACATTCATATAAAAATGCAAACATTTTAACTAAGTTCTCCTGAAAAATTACTGAATGATAAATTTTTCCATGGCAGTTCTGAAGTCAAATTATTCTGCCTGCATGACACTAATAAGAGTTTTATGTACATTAATTTATGTAATCCACACAATTACTCTAAGATCCAGAAATTATCACTAGCCCCTTTTACACATAAGAAAACCAAGGGTTGGAGATTTTAAGTAATTTGTTGAAGATCATGGAGCTAGTAAATGGCAGATCTGAGACTTGAACCAGATCAGTCTGACTCCAAATCCTTGATTTTAATCCATCCTCCATCCCAATTAACATCACCTAAATTCAGTTGCCAAAAAGTCTGCCCTGAGTTATCACATTCCCCTTCTTGCTTCAAAGGAAATAATCAATTGCCACTAGAATAGGTGCATAGAAACAGGTTCATTTTGTCATTATATCCCCTTCTCATCACACACTCCATCCCATTCTCCCTTAGAAATTATTGTATAAATTAGGGTCAAATTCTCAGGCCAATCTTCAAAAATTAAACTATCACTTAAAACAATATTTCCAAGGAATAGATCTACTGAATTATAGCTGGACAGCAGGGCATCTTCCTCTGTCATACTTCCCAGTGAAAAGGTACTCCAAGTGCTAAAGGTAACATGAAATTCCTTTCTTGCCTTCCTCCAGCACACAACCAGGAATGATTTCACACATCCTAGGTCCCCATCAGGAGCTCCATGAGGAAATGAAATTTAAATTGAGGCAGCTCCCAGGAAAGGTGGAGGGAAAGCCAGGAGGAGAAAAGGGTAGGACAAGAAAACAGTAGCATTTATTCACATATGTAATCAAGTCAGAAGCCCAAAAGGGCCTTCACTATTAAAACTATTACTCTATATTAGTACAAAAAAAGGTTTTGTGTGGACTAGCCTGGAACTCTACCTACCATATTGCACTTACAAATTTAGAACACAGTCAACTGATAAACTGGGAACTACCTGTATTCACCAATGCTCTAAAATCAGTTACCTGTCCCCAACTTTCTGAAAACTAAAAGTCTAGTACTTTAGGAAAAGAGAGAGGTGAAGGAGTTATGAGTCCCTTTAACTACATATACTTTGTACATGAAGTATACAAATCAGAGGAAATATATATTAGATGCTTTGGGACACTAATACCAAAGACATCATCCAAGATACTTTAGTACCCTTCTCTTTTTAAATAGGGAGCTTTAAGGATATATTCCAATCTTTGGAATTGTGGGACTTATTTTCTCTTTTTTATTACCAGAGATTATTTAAATGGTTTTAAATGGTTACTTTTTATGGTATTTATATAAACATATTTTCCTGTGTTGATCTGATCAGTGAAAACAAACATACACTCATACAATGCTGATGAGAAAGTAAATTCATTAAAAGGGTCTGTATGGAACACAATTTAGCAATAATTATCAAGAGTCTTACAAAAGTTCATAGCATTTGACTCAGTAATTCCACTTGTAAGCATTTATTCCAAGGAAATAATCACAGAGTCATTCATCAATTCATTTAACAAATTACCAAGAACTTACTTTACGCCAGGAATTATTCTTAAACATATAGCACTGAAAAGTTGGGAAAAAACCAAATGCACAATAATAGTAAGAATTAACTAGTTAGAATACATCTATGCATCCAATGGATAAAATATTATACTACCACTAGAAACAATGTTATCAAAGAATATTTAATGCCTAAGAAAATGCTCATGGTTTGTTAAGCAGAGAAAAAGAGTAATATTCCAAACCATAAGTAACTATATGTAACTATACGCATGATTCCAGATTTGCATTTGAGATCTTACTAGACAGAGACCATGGACAGGTTACTCAACCTGTTGTACCTCAGTGTCTCCGTCTGTTTAACAAAGATTTTACATTTAAATGCAAAGTGAGGATTTTACATTTTACATGTTAAATGAAAACCACATTTGACATGTAAAATAAAGATTTTATATTTCAAATCTCAATGGATTATTAAATGAGTTATTTGCAAAGTATTTATCATACATCCCCCCTCCCCATATAAAGCACAAGGTAGGTAGCTGTCTACTGTTATTATCATACACATGCAAACAAAAAAACTGGAAGAAATAATTTCAAAATATTATCAAAGACCCTGAATTCTAACAAAACTCAGGAAATCAGGATAATCAGGAAATATGAAGGCTGACTGCAAATTATATTACAAGATATTAAAAATTATTTTATGAGATGAGGTTGTGTTTTTTTTTAAATCCTTATAACAGAAATATAGAGTGACATATACATGGATAAAATGATATGATGTTTTAAGATTTGTTTTAAAATACTTAGGTCAGGGGCTTATTGGGAAAATTTTCTTAAAATTTTGTTAATGCTATTAAAGGTAAATTACCTATAGATAATGGAATTACTACTAGTGGAATTACTACTAGCTTTTATTTATATTTTTCTATTTTTCAAATTTTCTACAATGATTCAAAGTTATTCTTAAATGAGAAAAAAAGTTTTCAAAAAATTGTAAGAAAATCCTTACCAATACTCCATCCACAGATGAAATTTTCTTCCATATTAACCAAGCTCTTTCTCTGACACAATCTGGTATCTTTAATTTCTGACACAATGCAACAAAATCAGGTTCTTCACTTTCTTCAAACTCAAGCCTATACAAGTGAAAAAATATATATAATAGACACACACTTATAAGTCAAACTGATTTAGTAAACATTTATTTCAAAGGTTTGCACATAATAGCACTGCTCTGAAAGATAGCATTACTACATACTTTAAGATATTATTTTTATCTTTGAAAAAAAAATTACACCTATAATTTAAACATACATTTATCTCTCTCATTGTTTTTCCAAAATAAGGACAACAGACAGTGAAAAATATTTGCTGGCATGGTGAATACCATATACTTCAGAGCAGTAAAATAGCTCCCAGAAGGAAAGTAAGCATAATAGCTAAAGCTATTTGGGGAAATCGAGATAATGATAAAAGCAAGAAGAGATAAGCCTACAGATGATATTACAGAATCAAGTCAATGTCAGTGACTTAGTTAACATGAGGTCCACACTTACCAATGTTTCACTTATTTCTATCTACTAGCATTTCTTGATGATTGATTAACTTGATAAAAATTATTTCTACATTTATTTCAACCCTTTCTCCTTGATCTTCCTTAACAAAGATAAGCATTAATAAATCCTACTCGGCTAATTTCTTTTCATTCAATATTTATTTATCATTTAATAATCATAATAGTAAGAGAATAGCTAATAATTTTTGAGTATTTACTATAACTCTGCACAAAGCATCTTAGATGCCTGGTTTCACTGAATCCCCACATCAGCCCTATAAAATTCTCTTTCTCTTCTTATCCTTGTTTTATAGATGAGTAAGCCAAATCAAAGAAGTTAAAGCACTCACCTGAGGTTACTGCCAGTCAGTGGTAAGGCAGGATATGAACCTAGCAGTCTAACTCCACAATCTATGCCCTAGACCACTGTTCTATACTGCTCTATACTGTTCTATACTCTCCTTGAAAACAAAATTAACTTTTGATTATCTCAACAATGAAAGTGGTGTGCTGTTCCTGGTGACAGATTCCCTTCCAACTTCATCACTTAGGCCAGAGATGATGCAACAGAAACATGATCTCAACTCTCAAGGTAGAAACGGACCTTTGTCACTGGAAATGCAGTTGGAACAGGGCCCTGAATTTATCCCTAATCAAGTTTGTCTGCCTCGGATTGCCAGGCAGTGGTCATACTCTTGCTAAGTACTTAATCTACAGTTTTCGATTGCCCATGCTAATGGATAGTCAAGAGCAGATATATATTGTATCATTTTTAAATAAAAGAGTTTGTCCAGAGAACTTTTTGCTGGGGTGGAAAGGGTGGGATGAAGGAAACAAAGTCTTTCTTTTCCCAGGTGACTGCCAGAACTTCAAATATTTCTGGTTACCCCATAATAATTCTTTAGAGAAGATATTACCTCTCTTTCCAAAGGGAAATTTTCAAGTATTGGACACATCAGAATTTAATCAGAAACTAAAGTGTGATGTCTCTCAGAATATCCCCCAGACCTGTTTTTTGTTTGTTTGTTTTTCACTTTTTCCTAGTGGGTATGATTTTTTACTTGACCCCTAAGACAGTAGATTTAAATATAAGATTTTTTGATAGCCTTCCACAGGCCATTTCCAAAAGCCCTTCTCAAACTTTTACAATTGGGCATGAATTCTGTTAATGGCTGGGGACTGGAAAGAAATGTACAATTTAGTGAGGGACTTGGGACTTGGTGATGGACCAGAATGGGGGAGTGAGTAATGAGGCAGAGAAATGAGTCCCATTCTTCTGCAATGCATCTGTAGTCTCAAAGCAGAACAAGCGCTGACAAGAAGGAATAAGGACAAGTATACACTATTCAGTCTTAACAACTTAACCCATTAAAAAAAAAACACAATCAAAAAACAATAATAAAATATTGCAATACAAATAAATACCTCCGTCATACACATGGACTTACTTGAATTTAGATCCCACTAAGTCGGAGAGGAACAAAAAGTTTCCTGTGCGCACAAGAACATCACCAGTTTTGTCTCCAAAACAAACAAAAAAGCAAGCAAGCAAAAAAACAAACAAACAAAAAAAGAGGCCGCTGGGATCCCTGCTTCCTAAAAGCACCTCCCCCCCCCAAAAAAAAAGCAAAATGGAAGAAAAAATGAGATATGTGGAGGCAGACTAAGACGCAAGAAGAATTTTATCCGAAGGAGGAGAAAAAAAAGAAAGAAAAAGTTTAGAAACTTTTCAGCACTTGCGCTAATGCCTCAGAAAGCTTCTGCCCCTATCCCAGTTCCTCTAAAGCGTTATGCGCCGCCAGTCGCTACAGACGCCTCTGAACCCCAAACAAGCCCGAAAGCTTCTCGAGTCTCCGGCCGCAGCGTCCTCCGAGGCTTCTGCGGCCTCTCCTAGGATGCAACGCACATCCCGAGGAGGAAAATGCTCGCAGCTAGCATCGCATGGGACCAAAACAGAAAGTTCAACTGCCACCCGGGTGCTGCATCGCCCGAGGGGAGGAAAACTCGCTTCCTCTCCCGCTGACGCCGGCAGGTCACCGTTCCGCCTGCGAGGGGCTCGCAGCGCCCCGCCGCCTCCCTGCCCCGCAGGAGGGAAGCCGGCACCTGTCACTTCGCTCAGAGACCCGAGCCCCACCCACCCGACACCTGTCAACCTGGAGCCGAGACCCCTCCCGGCGCCCCGACCCGCGCCCCTGGCAGGGTCCTGGCGACACTCCGCCCGGGGCAAGGGGCGCAGGCAGCCAGCCTCCCCCCGCCGGGTCCGGGAGACCCCCGCGAGGACGCCGCGGCGCCCACCCCGCTGCACCGTGGGGACGCCCAGCCCGGGTGCCGGCCGGGGCGGTGACTCCATCGCTCACCCGGCCACAGGCAGCTCCTCGAGGCCGCTGTCCTGCTCCGGGTCCTCCTCGGGAGGGGGCGGCGGCGGCGGCGCCGGGGGTTCCACAGCGGCGGCGGCGGCCGCTCTTCGTGGGGTTTTGGGCGGCATGACGCGCTCCCACGGCGGGAGCAGCGAGCAGTGGAGGCCCGCGGGGCAGGGGGCCGCGCGCACACCTCGGGGCGCGCCCCGTCCGCGCTCGGCTCCCGTCACAAAAATGATATGAACGTCCCCTGGGAAGAGCCGGCCGAGCCCTCCCCCGCCCGGCACCGGAGCCCCGCGTCCAACCGCGGGAAAACGTCACTTCCGCCCGCGGCGTCACGTCCGCGAGGCGCCGGGGCCCGTAGGCGTCTGGCGGGGACCCGGGCGCCGGGGGGTGGGGGCGGGAGCGGGCGCGCGAGCGGGGTGTGCGGCGAGCCCGGGCCTGTGGAGGCGCTGCCCGGGGGCGGTGGCCACCGCCGGAACCTGGGTCCCGGGTTAGCTCTCCCTTCCAGGCTGGGGCTCCCGGAATAGGGCGTTAAAAGGAGCCCGGTGGGTGCGATTGGGCCCTCAACTCTTATCTGCGAGCGGGATCGGAGCCGACGCGCGGGCCCGCGGGGATTATCAGGCTCCCGCACCCTCTCGCCTCGCAGCCAGGCTCCGCCCGCCCAATCCGTTAGCGAGCTGGTCAGAAAAAACCAAACACGCCTGTTCCTTCAGCAAACGTTTATGGAACCCCTAGGGGCTGAATCTTTGCCAATCCCCGGAGGATGCGAAATGTAGGACAATTACGGGCCTTTGGGGAATCCGCGGATAGGGTAGGCAGGGGTTTTGTGGGTAAAGAACAAGTAAACAGGATAGTGTGATGCATGTCTTAACGGGAGGGACCATCCAAATGACTGAGAGATCATCAGAGGGGAAGTGGCAGTTGAATAAAAGTTTGCCGAATATATGTGTCTGTGTGTGTGTGTACATATATGCATATGTGTGCGTGTATTTTAAGGAGGGCTAGCTGTGTGCCAGGGACATTGCTGGCCACATTCCATAATAATGTTTTTTTAATTCTCAGAGACAACCCTTCAAACCCTTCCACTTTCCAGATGGGGAACCAGGCTCAGGAGTTCATTAAATGTCCCAAAACCACAGAGCTGATGGGTGGCAAAAGATTTGAACCCAAGTATGTTTGCTTCCAGTTATCCATTACATTATGTTGATGAGGAAAACGCCAAGAAGAAAGAAATGATGAGTGCAAAGGCATAAAGACATCAAAAAAGAACTTGCGGTGGCTGCCACTCCCAAAAGTTAGCTTAAAAGCTGCATCTCTTTTGTCTGTTGGTCTTTATTTATAATAATGGGTTTTCTAGTTGGAGTAGATGGTTTTCTCCTTCTGGCGGATGCTGTTGATTGCCTACCTCAGAGATGCCCAACTGAGGTGGCTGTGAATGACATACAGTTGTGCTCCTTTGTAAATTCCCTCTGTCTTAGAATAGCTGAGCACCGTCTGAGGCAGCGGAAGACTTCAAGTAGGTCCTGGCTAAAAGCCTCATGGGTTTATCCCAGAGTGCCATACAATGGAATTATCATTTTCTATGTATATCATGATATATGCCAGGATGTGAAAAAAGTTAGCAAGAACTGGCCCACCCAATAGCCGGAAACCCTGCCTTGGAGGCCCAGCTTGTGAGGATATAGGGTCCAGGCCCAGCCCCAGCCCCAGAGAGTGAATATGATTAAAATGGCAAACCCCATTCCCCTTGCCTGCAATTAGTTTAGACACGAGCTATTTTAGTTTCCTGGGCTGCTCAAGCAAATACGTGAAATGGGTCTGGTTAAACAATGGGAATTTATCAGCTCACTGTTTTGAAACTAAAAGAAAGTCCAAATCAAGGCTTCAAGGTGATGCTTTTTCCCCAAAAACTAGTGTTCTGGGGCTGGCTGTTGGCAGTCTTTGGTCACATGGCAAGACACATGGGAGCATCTCCTGGTCTCTCCCTTCTCTTTCGAGTTCCATGGATTTTGGCTTCTGGTTTCCTCCTTTGTGGCTTTCCCTCTCTGTGTCTGAATTCCACTCCACTTATAAAGAACTCCAGTAATAGAATTAAGATCCATCCTGATTGAGGTGGGCCAGGCCCTAACTGAAGTAACCTCATAGAAAGATCCTACTTACCAGGGATTAAATTTAAGAACATGTTTTTCTGGGGTACAGCTTCAAACCACCACAGGACCTCAGGATGTAGTTTTGGCTTTGGGAAGATGAAGGTTAGTCTGCTGGGAGACTGATAAGATGAGATACAGGGATGATACAGTTCTTCCTCTACTTCATAACTCTTGTCATGAGGATATGACACTAGTAATTGCTGCAGCCACTGTGGCCTGAGGCAAGCAGACTGAAATGCTGAGGATGGTGCGGTAGGATTATCAAAAGAATCTGGGTCTTTGGTGACATAATTGAGCCTCTGATCTGACAGCCCTGGAGCTGACTGCAACTGAGCTGGAATTTTCAGTTGTTTGCAGAAAGTGTCATGACTGACGATACTTCTGTGATCCCCTTCAGGATAGAAACCAAATCTTGGGCAGCCTTGAAGCTTCAGTCTCTTGTTGAGCCCACAGTAGCGGATGGTTTTCTTGAAGGTGGGGAGGGCAGAAGAGGTGAGGAAATTCTGGAAACTGAAGTAACCTCTCTTCATGAGATTGGTTTTATTTAAGCCCAGTATATCAATGTCTGGATTTACCACAATTAGGATAAAAAGAGATTTCTCAATTTACAAAAGGATGTGTATTTTTACCACGGATTCCTTTAACTATGTTCCTCATACTTTTTAAATGCATTTTCCTTACACACGACTCACAAGCAATTGAGTAAATCAAAATCATCACATCTTCCCCCACGGCTTTCTGTTGCACTACCAAAGAGGTGTTAGAGGATCTGCACATTCTTAAAATACTTTTCCTCTGATCTTTGCCAGCCTCCATGGCTGTTTTGAGACTAGTGCCGTAAGACCTAAAAACACTCTTTCTTAGATTTTCTATCAGTAGAGAGAACTCTCTTTAGCTTGAGCCCTCTTCAGTGATATCAGAATTCTTTTTTTTTTTTTTGAGTCTCCCCTCATCTAAAAATTCTTCTGACTTTTTTGCATCCCCAAGCTATTTCCATTCCTTTAGCTTCAGAAGGGTAGACCCATTTGCTCTCTCTGCTTTCTCAATTCCTCAACCCACTGAAGCTTTCTCCCACTACCACCACCAGCACTCTCCTGAAATCACTCTTTCAAAGGCCACCAATGTCCTAAGTGATAATTCAATGGCTTGTTTTTTTGTTTGTTTTTTGGTTTTGTTTTTTTTTGCATATTGTATTCTTTTTTTTAATGTTTAAATTTTATTGTGCTAATATATATACCACATAAAATTCCCATTTAATCATTTTCAAGCATACAATTCAGTGGCATTAATTATATTCATGTTGTGCTACCATCACTACCATCCATTACCAAAACATTTTCATCACCCCAAAGAGAAACTTTACTCTTCAAGCGATAACTCCCCATCCCCCCTGATCCCTGCCCCTGGTAACCTTTAATCTCCTTCCTGTCTCTATGATTTTTTTTTTTAATTCTGGATATGTCATGTAAGTGGAAACAGAATAGTTGTCTTTTTGTGTGTGACATAACTTAGCATAATGTTTTCAACCTTCATCCATGATGTACCATGTATCAGCATTTCATTCCTTTTTATAGTTAAATAATATTCTATTGTGTGGAGATACTACATTTTGTTTATCCATTCATCTGTTAACAGACACTTGGGTCGTTTCCACCTTCTAGCTATTGTGAATAATGCTGCTATGAACAACTGATGTACATGTATCCAAGTCCATGTTTTCAATTCTTTTGACTGTATACCTTTAAATTGGAATATTGGGTCTTAAGGTATAATTTTAGGTTTAATTTTTTTTTTAAGAACTGTCAAACTGTTTTCCCCATGGCTTCTTTTTTGGTTCTCAACCTATTTGAACCTTCTGACATTTAATGGTTAATCACTTCCTCTTTCTTAAAAATTCCCTTGCCTTCCAGAAATCCTTTATCTCCTGGTTCTCTTCCCATCTTCTGTTACTTCATAAACTCCTTCACCAGTTCTCCTTCTGCCAGTCTCTTAAATGCTGGTGTTCTCTAGAGCAGTGCTACTCAAATTGTGGTCCTTGGACCTGTGCCGAGCTGCACACTGCTTGTTTTTAGTCCACAGAAATTAAGAGACAGCACATAGGCGTGTTTATAACAATTTCACATGTCAGCGACATCCAGGCTCGTGATCATTGGACACCTCAAGTTAAACAGAGAATAGAACAGCTCAGGTGCCCTCAAGTTGCATGATGTGGCAGGTGTGTCCTGGTCACACACAGTAGGAGCGCACTATAATGACCATAATTTTAACATTAGTTTGTCAACTATAACCCCAAAGCATACCAAAACCTGTGAAATGTAACTATTTATTATTGCAACTTGTTATGTTTACATTTTCCTCCTTAATCAAGCCTGTTTTTCAATTTGTAGCTAAATTAGAGAAGCAAAATTGTGTCATTTATTTTTAACCCTAAATTAAAGATGGTGAAACAAGCCTCACTGGCCTATTTTGTTGAGAAAAGGCACGTCAGTAGGGTGTATTGGCAGTGGTAGTTGTAGTAAACCAAGTAGTGATCGGAGAAGCAATTCCAAAGAATTACAATTTAAAAGTTTGTACTAATTTCACTCAGAAGTATAACCCCATCTATTGAGTTTGTAGCCATATCTCATAGAGAAGTGCTAAAACCATATACTGATTAACAAAGCAATAAAACCATCACACTTAAGTAACAAATACTTACAGAATATGAAGAAATTAATTATGGATTTGATCAAACATTTTGAATTTTTTTTTCCATCAAAATAAGCTTCACGCAGGAAATCCACAGATCCAGAATCCATTTCTTATATTGAAAGATAATTTAAATGTAATTATAGCTTTAGAGGACAAATTTTGGGAACTGATAAAGGATTCATGATGAATTTTGAAAATAAAGCATTTCTCATTTCATTTTGTATAGGAGTTTAAAATGACTAGCCTGAGATTGCTGGAATGCTTTAATATCTCTTCTTCCACTCCCTTCAACAAACTTTTGAGAGACTAATTTCTTTACTATGTATTATTAAAATAAAACATAGAAACAAGCTAGACAGATGTTATCTCCTATAAGTAGCATTATCACCAATCCAATCTAGATTAGGTTATTTAACAAGAAAGAAGCTCGCTCATTTGTCACATTAAAAACTTTAAATATTAACATACCTGGTGTTGGTACAGCATTTAATATGATAAGTTGCTACTTCACTCCCAACTTTTTGTTTAGTTATTAAAACTGTGCAACAACAAAACTATAAGTCTAATAGCAATTCCCTGTATTATTCACTTGCATGGATATTTTCAGTGAACAATGTATAGTTTTGTAATTTTTTCTTTTATCCTATGGTATGTTTGTTCTGATCATATTTGTTGAAATGTAATTTTGTATCTATTTAAAATACTAAAAAATGTGAGCTTGTGTTTGGTGTGCCTTTTTTCTTTTTTCATTTCATATTTCTAGTAATTCGTTTTTATTTTCCCTTCCAAAAATATTAGTCCATGGCAATTTGGAAAGTAAAAAGAGGGTGTGGGAAGCCCTGGCCTAGAGGGTCTTCAATTGTCCTCTCTTCTCGCTCTGTTTCATAGCCCTGATTTAAATCACCTCCCATATGCCTGTGCTAGTTAGATTCTTTCAGGTTCCAAGGAACAGAGACTTGCTCAGTTTACCTGAATTATTCTGGGTTGTGGATGTGTTTAGAGGGAACAGTGAAGAAGGCAAGGAAAAGAGTCCCTGCTGCTTGCTACACTCGGGTGTTCTGTTGTCCCTGAGCGGCAGGCCCCCTTCCTTCCTCCATGGAGAATGTTGTTAGCCTTCATCTTGTCAAACCGCTTCTCCTGCCACACTGATCAGTTCCTCAGGAGAGAGAATGTGATTGACCAATCCTCCTACTAAACTGGAAGTTCCATGAGCAGGACCAGCTACGTACTTAGTGGGGCCCAGAGCAAACTGGTTCAAAAATTATTGAGACCATACAGCATGTGACCCAACAATTTCACTCCTAGGTATATACCCAAAGGAAAACAGGGATTCAGATACATAATAAATGTTACCAAAATAATAATAATAATAATATATAAAATAATATATATAATTATATATACGTATATATACTCGTGGGAGGTGGAATTGCTGTCCATTACAACAGCTAAAATTTCCTCTATTACAAATACATTTGACATGTTATCTCATGTGTTCTTCAAAACAACCCAGTTGAGTACATTCTAGCTTCCTTTCTTTTAAATAAGGAGACCAACATTTAGAGGGTTTTTGGTTGCTGTGCCTCTTCTTTAATCTTTTGTTTTATAAGCAGGTATTATGTTTTAATTAAAAAAACATTTAACTGATTAAAAAAATGATGACAGCCATACTCAACAAGAAAAAGTATTCAGAATTTCAAGATCTTGGCAGCAGAGCATTAAAACAAGCGCAGGCCCCTGTAAGCAGGGGATGCTGTGTGACTGCACAGCTCACATGCCCGTGAAGCCTGCCCTGTCCATGAGGGTGGGCCTATACCTGTCAGCATGTGCCCAGCACATAGTAGACCTTCAACAAATACCTGTTAAGTGAATGAGTGAAACCCTCATGTGGTAGAGAGCACATCTACTGAGCAAAGCACTCATGCCTGAGTTCCAAGGCACTTTGGAGGCCCCTGTCCACCTTGAGCAGACCACCACTGGGCCAAATCTCATTTCGAGGATGCCAAGTTTACCTGATACAAACTCTTGTGCTGATGAGAAAGCACCTGCTGCTAGAGGCTCACTCAGAACATGGCTGGGAGCACAGACCCTGACAGCGGCTGAAATTCACAAGATCACATGTTCTGTATATTGACAATAAGTCCCTGATTTGTCCTTGGAAAGCTCTTTTTCCTTAGGGTCTTGGTTTCTTAATTGGTAAAATCTATAAAATGTGGATAGTCATATCTGCCCAGACTGCCTCTGAGGGATATCAGTGCCCTATGAGCAACATTGATAAAGGTGTTTTTTAGTGCCAATTTTTCATTGCTTAGACTTGCTCAGAAAGCACCCGCATACTTTGCCCTCCTGACAGCCAGATACCGCCAGCTCTGGGCTGAAGGAAATTGCTAAATCTTGTTTAGACGTTATCTAGGTGGCTATGGCTCTATTGCTCCATCTTCTACTATGACTAGAAACCAGGCTTTAGAAGACATTGCCTTCAGTATAGCTCAGGACTACAGAAAACAATGGGCAAGAGAGATGACAGGGCAGCTCTCCCGGCAGTAACAGATTGCTGCCTGCCAAAGCAGCAACCACAGTCCTCTGAGAATCAGAGGTATCCTTGTCTGTAAGTTCTTTCTCTGTAGAGGAGGACAGCAAGGTACATCTGCACTGTTTTCCCACATTATAAGCTGAAGAAACCATGCACCTAATCAATCCAGCCATCACCTATGCCCTAACGCACATCTCTGATGGGCAGAGAGTGCAAAAAAAGAAAGAAAGAATGAAAAACATTAAGGCATTTCCCATAATGTTTGTGTTGACCTCCATATTCTAAGGCCCTCAATTGCAGGTTCAACTCTTCCTGACAAAGGCTGGGCCAAGGAGGGTAACAGAAGCCGAAAGCTGCTAGGTTACTACAATTCAAGCCAATAAACAAAGCCACTGCAGCAAGAAAAGAAACTCTTCCATCTCCAAGTCTAGGGGTTTCTCCCAGGCAGCAGTTTTTCCACCAGGAAAAGCAACTAAGGCAGTTTATGGACCCTGATGGTAACCAAGTCATCAGGAGTGACACAGGTGTGCAGTCCATAGAAAGATGTGCAGGAAGGCCCATCCCTAGTGATTTTGACGTTTGTCTAATACCTAATGCACAAACCCTCCCCTCATTCCCTCCACCTCCTCCAACACAAAGGAGGGACAACTAATTATTTCATTTGCATGTGGCATCACTTATTAATAATATCACGAGGGGGCCCTATAATCAAGAAAAGCAGAAGTGGGGTTTGCAGGTTGCTCTTATTGAGAGCTTTTCCTATTTGACCAGACACCACCATGGTTCAAGATTTTTCTCTAGTGGTTACAGGAATACAAACATTTTGCAGTCTTTTCTGCTTTGTCTTCTCTTCTTAATGGCTCAGTAATCTATACCTCTTATCCCTGAATTCACTGACTTAATTCACACAATTTCTATTGAGTAAACCTGATGCATTTATTTTCTTTCTCTTTGAATCAATGAAAGTCATCGGTATATTTTGGGTAAAGGTGAGTGGAAGGTAAGAAATTATGTGCTATGTAGTATGGCACAAAAACAAGTGAGCGAAAATGTGGTATAACTGTTGGGATTACTAGTTTGCTGCTGGTAACAACCCAAAGTAACAATGGATTAAGCAAGATAAAAGATTATTTTTATCTTAGGTAGAAGTCTGGAGGTGGGTCTTCCAGGGCTGATGTGCAGGTTCTACTCAAAACAAGTCCTCAGGGACTCAGGTACCTTCAACTCACAACTCTATCATCCGTGGATGGTGTTTTGAGATCCAAGTAGCAGCCAAAATTCACATCCACATTGTAGGCAGCAGGATAGCAGAAGGGATGAATATACCCCGGGAGCAGATGAACATCTCATTGAAGGAAAGTGTTCCAGGTTGCTAATACTGCCATTATGCAAAAATACCAGACATGGATTGGCTTTTATAAAGGGGATTTATTAAGTTACAAATTTACAGTTCTAAGGCCATAAAAGTGTTCAAACTAAGACATCAACAAGAGGATACATTCTCTGAAAAAAGGCCAATGGCATCCAGAAAACTTCTGTTAGCTGGGAAGTCACGTGGCTGGCGTCTGCTGATCCCGGGTTGTGTTCCAGCTCCTCTCTCAGATCCTGTGCATTCTTGATTCTTTCTCCCAGAATGTTTCTCTCTAAGCGCCTGGGGGTCCTGTCTTAGCATATCCCAGGGCAAACTCTGGGCTTCGTCTCGTAGCTAAATGTCTTTCTGCGTCTCCAAGTATCTCTAAGCGTCAGTATCAGCAAGCGTCTGGGCCTGTGTGGCTCTTTTTAAAGGACTCCAGTGAACTAATCGAGACCCACCCTGAATGGGCATGGCCAAATCTCCATGGAAACATTCAATCAAGAGGTCACACCCTAATCAAAAAGATTAATCAATCTGCCACCACAAGATTGCATTAAAGAATATGGCTTTTTCTTAATATATCCAAAGCCACACAGGAAGTCACTGGAAACTACCACAATGTACTTTCCCTTACATCCCGTTGATCAAAATGTGAACACAAAAGCACTCCTGGCTGCAGGGGATGCAAAGAAATGTATTCTTTATTTTGGAGGGACCATGTGCCCAACAAAAAAATCAAGGATTCTGTCAATATGGAAGCAGGAGAGAATGGCTATTGGCAGACAACTGGTAGTCACTGCCATAAGAAGGAATATAAATACCCATTAATTGGATACTTGGACACAGAAAGTCCCTGTGGCAGCCTGTCACACTGATGGCCCCCAGTGAATCACATCTATGGATGCCCATGACCTTGTGTAGTTCCCTCCCACACTGATGCTGGGCTTGGCCATGAAACTTGTTTGGCCAACCGGATATCAGCAAGCGTAAAGCAAATAGTACCTCGATAAGTGCTGATGAAAGAGGCATGGCTAGTCCCAAGGAGAGGCCCAGCATCCCAGCTCAGCTCAACCCCACCTACCTACCAGTTGAGATCCAGTAGAAGAACCCTTGAGTTAACCAGCAGAATTGTGGGAAATAATTAATCATATATTGCTTTTGGTCAATAATTTGGGGTGCGAGGGGATTTGTTATGCAGTAATAGATAAGTGACACAATCCCTAAACCTCTTTCTTAAGTTCATTCAGCATTTACTGAGCATCAAATAGATACACAGCAGTCTCTGGAGCACTAAGTTGAGTATACTGTATTGCTTAAAATTAATGGCTTCCTGAAACAGAAATATGCTCTGGCTAACTTCAGTTTTAAAAAAAATGAAAATGTATTGGAAGAACGCTACATGGAATTTTAAAAGGTGCCGAAAACCAAGACTCAGGAAGGGCAGTTTGTCAGACCTCTTCCATGTCACCTCAGAGCCTAACAGCCTCACCTATCCCCAGGGTCTTTGACCACTTCTTTCCCCTGGTGCCACCACAGCAACCAACTCTGCAGGGGCTCTGCCCAGCCACAGCTGCAGCATCCCAACCATGACCCCCACATGTTCAAACCATGCACCTTTCACCTCCCACCCCAGGAGGAGTGAGACACTAACAATTGGGTGCCCAAGATATATACAGCCAGGAAGTATAGGGAGTTCATACCTGTGGGGTAAACCTTTAATCAATGGGAGTTGGGTCCAGCAGATAAATTCTTCTCCCTTCCTCCTCCCAGACAGTATCATGAAACTCAGTAGTTCATATGACCTCTCAGAAGATACTCCCATAAGACTGAGCAATCAATTGGGCTTCGTACAGAGGGGTGGCTAATTTGGTAATGCCGCTATTATATTAGCTTCCCCGTCTCACTTCCCTTTGCCCTCACACCTGTTTCCCTCAAACTGTACACAGGCTTTGTTTTCTGCAGAGCCCAAGCTAAGGATTGGCACCAGGAATCCTGACAGGCACTCAGGATAAGATACTGGAGATGGATTACTCACTGATTTGATGGCAATAAGGACCCAAGACATGGTAAATGGGTGGTAAGTGGGGCCACACAGTGGCATCATGATTACTAAGATTTCCCTCCTGTGGCAAAATGGAATGAGGCGCAGGTAGAATGTAGAGTTGGGGATATGTGGTAGCTGTTGTGCTTGAACAGTATAAGGACAATATATGTAAGGCTTATGGGGTGGGTTGGATTCTGTTGATGGGATTTTAAACATTGCAAAGGAAAATAAGGCCTCAGGACAGCTAATTGTGACTATAAGGCCCACTGTGGGTGCCAGAGAGCCTCTAATGGCAGTCCTTAAAGAGACTGTCATTTCTGTAGCCTAAAGCAAACTAGATCTGAGTGTAAGGGTGGCAGTGCTGAAAACAGCAACTAAATGCGTAGACTTCTGGAGTATCTTATGTCCAAGTCTGGTCTCTAAAAGGGAAAGAATATTACCCTAAGGTCAAGAATGGGACATTTTGTTGGATGAGCCTAAGAATCCTGAACCCCCAAGTTCCCCCTGAACCTGTGGTATGCTGGTAAGAAATTTAACAACTCATTCTTGAGAGCAGTTGGGGGAACCTGATTTGTAGCTTATGCCAATTTCTATGATGTAAACACTCCCACCATGGTCAATTTCAAGCTTCCAATGTGATGTCACTAAGCAGAGTTGAGAATAGATCAGCTCTTGCAGGCCAGAAAACATCAGTTCCAACCTACCACCAACTTGGACCCTTTGACTGGCAGAAGCAGCAACTCCAGCTTCCCAGAAGAGAATAGATAGTCTTCTATTGCCTGGAAATCATGCAATGAGTCCTTTTGTAGCAAGTGGCTCCCCAGTAGGAGGTATACTCCTGAGGTTCTGGAGCAAAGCAATGCCTTCTGCAACAGAATTACCCTCTATTTGAGAAATCAGCTCCTGGTGGGCTATAGGCTTTAATAGAGATTGCCCATGGGAAATCAAGTGCCTAAGCAACTGGAGAAGCCCATCATGAGTAGATTATTAGCCAGTGAGCCATTAGGTCTAGGAGGCACAGCAGAAACCCATTGTATGGATATGGTATATTCAGGATCAGACTCAAGCAGGAATCAAGAAGGCATGAGTAGGTTATGTGAACAAATGATCCAAATTCTCATATCACTAATCTCTCTTGCATAGACACCTCTCGTTCAAATCATTCTGATGGATTAAGGGGGTTCTTTAAGACCAACTGAGAGGAGGAAAGACCTCGGGTCTAGTTTGCATATGGGATAGTACAAAATATAGGTGCTAGTGCAAATGGACTGCTGATGCATTAAATCCCCACCCAAGAATGGCCCCAAGGGGCAGTAATGAAGAAAATTCCTTCTTGAGCAGATTTGTGAACAGTACACCTGATTGTTCACTTCTTCAGAGGGAGAAGTGATCTGAGGTATGGATATACATGGATGCTCAGGTTTGCTAATGCTGTCATTTTGCAAAACACCAGAAATGGATTGGCTTTATTTATGAAGGAGGTTTATTTGGTTACAGAGTTACAGGCTTAAGGCCATGAAGTGTCCAAGGTAAGGCATCAACAATAGGGTACCTTCACTGGAAAAAGGCCATTAGCATCCAGAAAACCTCTGTTAGCTGGGAAGGCATGTGGCTGGTGTCTGCTTGCTCCCAGGTTGTGTTTCAAAATGACGTTTTCCAAAATGTCAGCATCAGCTTTCAATGATCTTCAGAATGTCTCTCTAAGCTACTCTGAGTTCCTTCTGTTTGTCAGCTCTTTTATATGGCTCCAGTGATTCAATTAAGACCCACCCTGAGTGGGTGGGGTAACACCTCCATGTAAATTATCCAATCAAATGTCTTGCCCACAGTTGATTCAGTCGCATCTCCATGGAAACACTCAATCAATAGGTTCCAACCTAATCAACACTAATACATCTGCCCCCCATAAGATTGCATTAGAGAACATGGCATTTTGACAGACATAATACATCCAAATTGGCACAATGGACTTCTGGGCAGTGGTGAATGGCTTGGCTAGTTGGTGGACCTGAAAGAAATATGAATGGACTATTGGGGACAAGATCTTGGGAAAGGTATATACATGGACCAATGAGAGTGAGAATAAAGCATTTATATCTCTGTGTCTCATGTTAACTCTCAACAGAGTGCATCTACCACAAAGGAAGCTGAGTCACCAGGGGAGCAAGATGACTTGTGGAGTCAGCTAAGCTTCTCCTTCAGCCACTCCAGTGCTAGCACGAAGGTCCCATGAAGAGGTCGTGGTGGCAGGCCTGGAGACCTTGCATGGCCCCCAAATATGGCCTCCTTCTTACCAATTCTGACCTAGTTAGATCAGTGGCTATTGCCATTGCTCAGTTCTCAACTTGCCAATCACAGAGACAAACACTGCCCCTTGATATGGCATTATTCTTTGAGAAATAAATACCGAAAAGTGCTCCCCTTGAAGTAATGGTTTTCCAGGAATATCACCCAGAGCAAAGTTAGATATTTATCCAAAATAAATTAGTGAAGGCCCTTCATGGAAGAAGCAATGAGCTACATACACATGTAGAGAAAGGTCCAAAAGGACGTGACGGCAATATGCTCACAGGATCATTTCTCTTCGTTTCATTAGAATATGATCAGTACACCATCATATCAATGCTGGAATAAGTTTCAAAGATAACTTTATCAGGCTTTATCATGCATCTACTTCAAATTTTCACCAATAATCACAGACATTACTCGGCTCAAAATATTTGATGTTGTGCTGTGCCAAGCAATGTACAGAAATCAAAGTATCAAGAGACCTATGAATTCAAAACTGTCAAGGACTTCCAAAATAAGGAAACCCGAGAAACTGTCATGGCTCAGAGGAGCCTAAGAAGATGTGATGGCTAAATGTAATATGGTGTCTGGATGGGACCTTGGAACAGAAAAGGACATGAGGTAGAAATCAAAGGAAATCTGAATAAGCTATGCACTTTAGTTAATGATAATGATCAATAGCGGTTCATTAATTGTAGCAAATGTACAGCACTGTTGTGAGATGTTAACAATAGGAAAAGCTGGGGGTGGTGTGGGGGAGTGGGGAGGTAGTATTTGGGAATTTTCTGTATTAGTTTCTCAATTTTCATGTAAATCTAAAACTCCCCCCAAAAAATGAAATCTATTTTTTTTAAAAAAAGACCTATGAGAGCAAGTTGTTTAGTTGATAGTAGCATCTGGGAGGTCACCATTGTAAGGTACTTTCACATACAAAAGACCAAGAAAGGATTGGATTAAAACATGGGGTCAGAAAAAAATGGGTAGCACCCCAGGAACAGAACATGTGGTTTTCAATCTGCCTCTGTTACTTATCTCTCCAGAGCTCCTGTCCTCCAAACGTTTTCTGTAAATGTAATCAGTGTCAACCAGCCTCAACTCTATTCCTATTTTCATTCTCTGTCAATCTGGATGAAGAACACCTACAAATTCTCCCCAAGAAATTACTGGCATAAAAATATTAGTGAGAAATGTACTTGTTCTTGATGATTTTGTAGGGGAAATGGAGAAGGCATTAATGTTGAACAGGGCAAACCATTTGAAAATCCCCTTAAAGAGGGGAAAAAGAAAAAGTTACAAAGGGTATTATTGGCACAATGTGAAGTTTGAATATGGGCTGAATATTAGATATTATATTGCATTAATTTTAAGTTCTTGCATGGAATAATTATATTGCTGTTATGTAGGAGAATGGCCTTATGAGATATACACTGAAGTATTTCGGGTAAAGTGTCATGATGGCTACAACAAACTCTCAAATGGTTCAGAAAAAAATTATATAGGCAGTACACACATTTCCCTATCTCTATATCTCTTTATTCCCTTTTTATGTCCATCTATCTATCTATCTATCTATCTATCCTACCCATCCATCCACCCACCCACCCACCCCTTCAACCATCTACCTACCCACCCATTCATCCATCCATCCATCCATCTATTCATCTACCCGCCTATCTAGCATATAAATCAGCCAAAGATGGCCTCTGAGTATTGATCCTTGTGTATTGTTACTTCTTCAAGGCAGTGTGGCCTGTTAGCTCAAAAATCCACTGGTGCCTAACTCAAATTCCTAAACATCCAATTGCTTTAAAAATAGCCCAGATAAGCAACTGTCAGCTATTCAGAGCTGGATGCTTTGCATACCCTGTGAAACTGCGCCCAACATCTGCTAGCCACAGATAAAATAAGCCCTGTAGTTATAAGACTCCAAGCTGCTTCCGCTCCTTGGAGCTCTCTGACCAGAGACTCCCCACCACGCTGACTCTGCAACTTTGCCTAGACTTGTAAAACCTCCCTGCCATTCTCCTCTCCCTGGGAGTTTCCCTTGCCCTGCTTCCTGTGTTGGGGGTTCCCTTGCACTACAGCCTCTGGAAGGTCTCCCGCTGAGAGGGCTCCCCCTTTCCCAGGCAACCTGTCCAGGCACCACCCAAATAAAGCTTATGTGCTACTGCCATCTAGTGGTCACATCTTTTACTTGCTTGGCTCCGAAATCCTCGAACTCACTACACTATCTTATCTACCTACAAAATGTGTATATACACACATTTTTACTCTCCTCTTTCTATATAATATACACTAAATTGTGTGTGTATACACACATTTCTGTGTGTATGTGTGTATATATATAGTATTAGTTAGGGTTCTCTAGGGAAACAGAACCGACAAGAGGTAACTTGTAAATACAAGATTTTATAAAAGTGTCTTATGCAACTATGGAGATGCACAAGTACAAATTCCATAGGGCAGGCAGCAAACTGGCAACTGTGATGAAGGTGTTCGATGAACTCAGGAAATCCTTCGCTGGCTAGCTGAGGAAGAAGTGGAGGCCCTCTCTCTGTCTTAAAAGTCTCCAATTGATTGGATTAAATCCAGTTGATTGAATTCTCTCATTGCAGAAGACAAGCCTTTCATTGATGTAATCAGTCACAGCTGCATCCAATTGACTGATGATTTACTAAACCAGCCTTCCGGTTTATTAACCAGCCACAAATGTCCTTGCAGTAATGGTTAGGCCAGTGCTTGCTTGACCAGACACCTGGGCACCATCACCTGGCCAAGTTGACACATGAACTTAATCATCACATACATGTATATGTAAAGGGCATATAGTTTTTTTGTACTATTCTTCCAATGTTTCTAGATGTTTGATATTTTGATATTTTTCAAAATAAAATATTTGGGGGAATTAATAATGTCTGCTCTTCAAACTCAACACTTAGCCCCCCCCACCAGGGATTCTCTCTTTAATTCCCCTCCCCAATATTGCCCCAATTTTAACGGCTCTGGAGTTACCCACACAATTTCTTCCCCTCTCTCACTTCAAATGTGTCTCCTCTCTATTGTACAAAGCACTTACCTCTGCCAGGCTCCTACCCCCAAGCTCATAAGCCTAAACCCATTAAAATTTTCAGCGAAGCCTATGGGCCCCAAGTTCACAAGGCCTACCCCCCTGAGAAGGCAGCTTAGTGAGCACAATGTGCAAATTGGGTGTGTGTTTTTGAGATCCCTACCCCAGGTTGCATAAAGAAGTATTTCTACCAAACAAGAACAGTTCTGGAGAATGCAACTTTCTTCATCTCCTTTTACAACCAGAAGGCTCCTCCCCTATCCTGAATTAGAAAGACCCACTGATTTCTAGCAGTAATGCTTTATATGAAGCTAGATTTTAAGCCTATTTCCTAATTCCCACTGTCCAAAGAATCCTGATGAAGATCTTCTCACAGATGTGCAGAATTGTCAGAGATGCCACAAAGCAAGAATGACTAAGTCGAACCAATAGCCAAGGGCATTCAATAGTAAGGACAATAACTAAGAAAAATTTCTAGGCATCAAAAGACTAACTATTCATTTCTTTACTGTTAATTTCTTATATTGAAGGTATTAGAAGTGATCATTCTATTCTGGAATTATTAGCAAAGGGCAATGTTCCTTATACTAATTGTAAGTAGATCTCCAAGGCAAATGAGTTAAGACTCTGACAGCCAGGAATTGAATGTTGTAATTGTTAGACTTAGAGTAAGGATACCTTGGTTTGCTTCTGTTGGCCGCAGAGCTCTGTGTCCTCTTCTACCCTCTCCTGGATCACAATTTTCCAATAAAGACCCCAGAAAGGCAACCTTTACCACCACGTACCCTCTCTGCCTTTAATACCTCTTTCCCCGTTGTCTCCTCCACCATAAAAGGATGACCCACATGTTGCAGCATTTTACAATTTATGACAGTCTTTCATGTATATTGGCTCAATTCTTGCAACAATTCAATGGGATGTAGTCTATTAAATCCTTTTTACAGATGAAGAAACTGAGGTTCAAAGAAGTTAAGAACTTGCCCAAGTCACACACCTATTAAATGGCAAAGCCAGACATCTAACTTGGGTTGTGATTTTAAATCAAGTGTTCTTTTCTCCATATTGCTTATAAAATCCCAATTTCAGTGGTTTAGGTTAAAGGTCTTTGTTGATTATGCTAGAAAAACATGAAATCACAAGAATTCAGGATGAATATCACAGTGAAAACTAAAAGGATATTGGACATTCATCTGGCTATTTTCTTTTCCTCCTTTTTTTCTTAACTTTCTCTTCCTTCTCTTCCCATCAGGAAAAAAAGGATCTTTTCGCAACACTCTCTTTCTTCTTCCCCCTAAAACATCCACTGCCCTCTGTTCTCCCACCACATCTCTAGGACCCACATCCCACTCAGACCTGTTTCTCAATAGTTAAACTAACATAAGGGATGCTGTTAATAAAAGAAGCACTTTATTCACATATTAATACGTGAATGAAGGACATTCACATTTTAAACGAGAGGTTTCTGAAATGGCTTCAAATTTCAGTCTGCAAACCCAGTTGTATGAGAAATAGTCACTTTAGATTTCTCCAAGTTATTTTTTTACTTAGAGTCCCTACTTTCTAAGTGGTAAGAATTTAAATGTAGTCAATACATGCCCCAGGGATCTACCTAATTTCTGGGAAGCTTGTGGAGTGTCAGGGCACTGGGAGATGGGGCATTGTCTTTTAGCATGTTGGCTTTCACTTATCCCTCCATCATCCTGTTTGGTATTTATTTATGGGAACATGCAGGACTTGTCACCATGGGGCTGTGAAAAAGGCCCTGCAGTTCTGACAACTCTCCTTTCAACTTCTTTACAGCCTCTGGGGTGCACAAGGGTTTGTTCCCCCGCCAGCCTGAGCCCTGGGAAACTCGGGGGACCCCTGGGGCACTCCCAGGCCCCAGAACCATTTGTCTGCTTCATGCCTCATGATGACTCAAGGGATTCCATGAGCTGCCCCAGGCTCCTGTCTGCACACAGCCCTTTACTGTCTGACGCCTTGCTGTCCCCTTGGGCCTCCATCTGAGAACACATACAGAAGGCTCTGCTCTCAGTTCCCACAAATTCTCCTGGTTTTTCTGTCATTTCACGGCTGTGGGGCAGAGTCAGAGTCCTCTCCACGACCCATCAGGGTTTGAGTCCTCTGGTTCCATTTGCCATCTAGAATTTCCCCTTCCCCTCCACTCAGGGAATCTTTCTGGAGGCAAGAAGCCTTTCTCTGATTCACATTAAATTATCCTAAACTGACTCTTTAGGCTCTGAGTCCTACTTATTGAGTTACGAGTATTATATGGGATAATGAAAAAAGTGTTGATCACATAGGAGTTAAAACTGGCCATAATAGAATTTTTAAACCGCAAGGATTATTTTATCCAGAGCAGTTTGTGATACTAATTTTCCATTCAAGAGATAATTTCTGATAATTTCTGAATGTGACCTCTTTATAAATGGTAACTTTTCTTTTCACAGTTTTATTTCAACCAGCTACAGTTCAGATTTGCCTTCTTGTCTACAGTCTTCATTTTCCTTTGTCACAGGATCTGAAATGTAAGTACAGAGTGTACAATTGTATAAAACTTGTTCTAAGAGTTAGCTCATTTTACTTTTCTTCTCAATCTAATTTCTGTTTCTGAAAACAATCAGGAAAAATTGTGTATGTGGGAGGTGGGGTGGTAGACTATAAAGCAGAAGACCCATAAACCGGCTCCTTGAGCAGCTTATGATCTTTTTAGAAAGCAAAATCTAGACATGTGAAAAGTTAAATGGCAAGACAGAAGAGTGAGTGAAAAATGTGATGTTGGAAAATTATTCCAAGTGATCTGAAGTTTTTATTAAGATCTACAGGAAACTAGGGAGTAATTTGTGAAACTTAAAGAAGGGCTATACAATTTTCTGACTGATATTTTTTTAACAGAACAAGGCTAATCAACAGATCTTCCCTAATAAAGAAATAAGATGGAGTCAATATTTTTCTGGAATCCAAAAAGCCAGAGTTCTAGTCTTGCCTTTGCCATTTATAAACTATATGAGCAGTGTGGGCGTGTGTGTGCACACTTGCCTGTGTGAGTATTTTGGGTGGATTGGAGGGGAGGATGGAGAGACTGAGGAGAAGGAAGGCACTGGAGGGGACGCCAGTCACCCACTTTTGAAGCTGTCTAATATCTGCCTGTCACACAGATGGAAAAAATGTAACATTGTCACCAATGTGTTGGAACAATTGAAAGTGCACAAAGTTATAGAACAACATCTGCACTCACCAGCTGGAGGAGCCAAAGATAGTAAATTTTCCATGATCTTATTTGTTGCTTTATTCTTTTAATAAATATGTATCAAGCTCCTACCATGTAGGTACTCAAGATCCAACATGCACCCTGCCCTTGGGAAGTCTACAAACTGAGAGGGGAGGCAGACCATGAAAAAAATTACTCAGTTTATACTACAAACTATGAAGGAATGGGATGGGCAGCTACGAGAGGGTAGAGTGGGGAAATGCATATGATCTGGGGTTCAGGACATCTTCCCAGAGCTGAAGAATGGGATCTGATGGAAGAGTCAGAGGGAGTGGCAGGTGAAAGCTCTCGAGGCAGAAAGGAGCATGGCCTCCGAGGAGCTAAAAGAAGGTGCAGGGCTGGAGCAGAGCACAGGAGGAAGACAGTGGCCCCAGCTGAGACTGCAGAGGTTGGCAAGGACAAAGATGTGCAAGGTCTTGCAGGCCTCGATGCATGGAGACAATATAGGGTTTCAAACAAGGGAAGGACACAGTCAGATCTCTGGACCACTATGCGAAGGGTGGATTGCCAAGAGGAAAATCATCGGAAGAGACTGGTTAGGAGGTCATTGCATTGCTGCTTGGTGTGATAAGAGCAGCCTCGTGTCCTCTTATCTGCACACAAGGCCTTTGGGATGTCTGGCCTCCGTCTGTCAGCAGCTCAGACCAGCTGCTGGCTGACAGCCTGTTCTGCAGATCTTGGTTTGGTCAATGATGTCCCCTAGTGGACGCAAATCTCTGATGACCTGCGAAGGATGGGTGGGGAGGCAGGGGAGGGTTCCACATATGGACAGCATGAAAACACAGTGCCTGGGACAAAGTGGCTGGAAGCAAGAGAGAAAGAGAGAGAGGGACCCCTGGGGTGGAGCCAACACCTTTTGATAGAGAGCTGGGCCCCCTGTGGGAACGCGGCTTTGGCTGTGTCGACTCACGCCTGGGTGCCAGCTTTGGGGGGGGGAATCCCTGAAGATGGAAGGTTCGGGGTGTCGGTCTTGAGGTGTGAGGCTCCTGGATAAAGGAAACTAGAAGTGGTGTCTAACTTTCATTCCAGGTGGTTTTGTTGCCTAATTAAGTTGGGGAAGTTGCCTGCCACTGCAGTGGACTAGTCAGTGAAATACTGAAATTAGTCACACAGTGCAGTTTGTGCCAATCTCTGTTTGCGTCCAGGAGATAAAAATGATGGACTGTAGGTGAATGGAATTGTGAGCTCTGTACCAGTCCTGGGGGATCACCAAACTCCTGCAAAAAAGCCTATGCGAACTGCTCCATCAGGGGCTCTAATTATATTCATTGAAAACCAACAATCTTTCCTCCTGGCCAACAGAAGATTGATTGTGCTTGGGACTTTGTAGGGGGCTTTGTTAACTAAATAAAGGAATCAGGGGTTATCGAAGTGTCCAGGAATCTGCGTAGATCAACTAGTAAGCCTTATGTTAGAACTGTGGGACTTAGGAAGGGACAAGTTTTCCTTGCACCAGCATAGAATTCTTTCTACATGTAAGTCAGCCAGAGATGTGATTTGATTCTGCACAGTTTTACTAGGAGCTGACGAATAACACGAGGCCTGGAGAGAGTCAGGAGCGGGCAGGATGGAAGGCAGGTGTCACCAGGCACAAGCAAGTGGCAAGCTCAGGCTGTCGTCCAAGAAGCAGAAGAAACGGAGACCACATTCCAATTCTCCATAGATGCCTTGCTAGGTTCATCCAAATTAAGCCCTTGAACAACAGGCATTCTTGCAGAGAAGAGAGGCCTATTCAGTGGGTCTTTGGACAAAACCCGAAATCCAGAAAAGGTATCGAAGCGTTTCTAACATCTCACTTTGGGGGCAGATGTTCATATCTGGATGTTCCCCTTCAGGATGACCATGTTTGGTGCTGACCCCATATTTATTTGCTTAGCCTGTTATTAGGCAGGAGGTACATGGGGTCAGGGTGGGTTTCAAAGCATCATGTGTACAAGCAGCTCCTCCAGGTCTGACTGCCACAGCAAACCCAACTGCCTTTTGCTTCCTCTATCCCAAGACCACGACATAAAAACTGGAGGGCTTACCTTACTTAGGGAAACAAGATTGGCAATGAAGAATGAGAAATTGAAGCACTTTTCTGGCCAGCTTGTGCCACTTATCTCCCCTGTACATTTTAAACCAAAAAACTTAAACCAATCATTAGTATGCCTCTCATTTCTCTTTTTTAAGCAGGCACAATTTTTACCACATGCAGCAAGAAAATGCCCAATATACAAGCTGGCGTTTGTCTTACTTTTCTCTTCCAATCCTCACAATTAGATAAGTGCAACCAAAACTTGAAGACGTTTCATCACCTTCAGCTGATATTTATTATGTGTCCTCGTCTTTTAATTCTTGCAAATTTATATGGTAAGTACTACCGTTATACCTTTTCATAGATGAGAAAACTGAGATTTTTGAGGAGCTAAGTAAACTGTTCAAAATTAGAAATCTAATGAGTAGCAAAGAGGGGATTTGAACTCCATCTCAACCCTCCTATTACTCTTCCTGATAGTGAGCGTAGATCGACAACAGGAATCCAGTGCAGGACCTGGGTGGGAAATCGGGCAATGGCTGAAAAGCTTTAAAGTAATTTGCATATATTCCATGCACTCCGGGCTAGTAGTTCTCAAACTTTTGGTCTTAGATCTCCTTTACATGCTTAAAAATTATTGAGGATTCCAAATAGCTTTTGTTTACATAGGTAATATCTATTGATATTGAATGTATTTGAAATTAAAATAAGGAAATTAAAAAATATGTACCTAGTTTATTTAAAATAACAATAGTAAACATACTAAATTTGTTTATATAAGCTATATCTATTGATAGTTAATGTATTTGAAATTAAAATGATGAAACTTAAAAATTGTACTTAGTTTACTTAAAATAACAATCAATAGTAAACATATTAAATGTTAACAAAAAATAACATATTTTTATGAATGCTTTTCAAAATAAAACAAAATTTATGGAGAAGAGTGGCATTATTTTATATTTCAGCAAATCTCTTAGTAGATGATAGCAGGATTCTCCTTATCTGCTTTTGCATTCAATGTGTTATGATATCATGTTGTTGGGATTGAATCATGTCACCCACCAAAGACATGCTCAGGTCCCAAGCTCTGGTCCTGTGGAGTGAGCCCATTTTTAAATAGGAACTTTGAAGACGTTATTAGCTAAGCTGTGCCCAAACTGAATGAGGATGGGCCTTTGTCCAATATGGTTAAGTCCTTATAATTAAAGGAAATTGGACATGGAGAGAGAAGCCATGCGGATCCAGGAGAAAAAGGAGAAGCTATCAAGTGCACATTGTCACGTGCCCAAAAAGCCAAGGGACGAGCATTGCCAGCAGCCAGCCCAGAATGCCACAGTCTTTGGGGAGAAAGCGTCACTTGCTGACACCTCAGTTTTGGACTTTTCCTAGCCTCAAAACTGTGAGCCAACTCTTCATTGCATGGTATTTACTTTAGAAGCTATGAGACTAAAATATATGTCATGTAGCCTCTGGAAAACTCTACCATATTCTCATGAACAAATGAGAGTGAAAATGGCAAATAATGTCTTAGTATCACAAAAAAAAAAAAAAAAAAAAAATAGTTTTGACCTCAAGGACCCCCTGTAAGAGTCCCAGGGAATCCCAGAGATCATCAGCCCATACCTTGAGAACCTCCATTCTGGGCTTATGGTGAAAATGATGGAGAACAGATTATCTCCTTTAGAACGCTGGGAGGTTTGGAGGATTTGGGAAGGTGACTGGTGTTGGGAAGTGTTGCCTGAGTCAGACAGCTTAAGTGTAGGTAAGTTGAGCCTATCCAACACCTCTTTCCCCAGTACAGACTGGAAATCAGAGAAGGACTGAGTCACTTTCTTGGTTGCCATTTCCAGCCATGCCTTTATGAAAGAATGGTGATAAAATTTTACTGTCAGGAATAGGAAATGTTGTGACATCTCCTGTCTTCCATATGTCCCCAGTTGAACCCAACAGTTTAGAATCATTTATGTACGATGTTATGTATGTTTTTTTAAAATGAGGGGATGGATCTAACATTATTAGGGTGAGGTATTAAATGAATTTAAAATTAGGAAGAGATGGAGCAGAGGAGACAAAGACCCTTCCTTTCCAACAATATTTCCAGCTTTTATATTTATGCACTATGTAATTGACCCTTTATTCAGCTTTCCATCCAATAAGTCAATGCTAAATTTTGAGAATCTCTGTAGTGGTCTTTTTTGGCAAGTGTTTGGACTGCAAAATTTGAATTTGAGGCTAGAGGGAGAAAAAGAACCTTTAAATTTTTCTTTCCACAAAGATTATAGACTTATGTGCAGCTATATGCTTCCTGATTTCCATTTGACAAATAGCATAAACAAGTACTTATACTATAGAAGGAAACATCTGTTCATTCTATATTTCTGGGTTTTGTTTTTAGATAACACATCTGTTATTTAAAATAATGATAAAAAAATCTTAGTAGAATTTAAATGATATCATATGATCTATTGTCTTTTAACTTAATAAAAATTAGCCAAATTCTCCTGAATCTACAAAGTTATATGGCAGTGGTTCTCAAAGTATAATCCTGGGCTAGCAGCTTCGGCATCACCTGGGAATTGTGAAAAGTGCAAATTCTCAGGCCCCACCCCAGACCTTGTGAAACAGAAACTGTGAGAGTGAGGCCCAGCAGTCTGGGTTTTAACCTCCCTTCCTCCCTTCCAGGCAATTCTGATTCATTGACCTTAATAAGTTGTGAGTCATAAAATCCTCATGGATTGGAAGATTCAATATCATAAAGACGTTAATTTTCCCTACATTGATCTATAGATTCAATAAAATCCAATCAATATCTCAACAGATGTGTGTGAGTGTGTGCATGTGGGTGTGTGTGTAACCTGACAAGCTATTTCTAAAATTTATATGGAAATGAAAAGGGCTGAGACTGGCGCAGACATTTTTGAAACAGGGAAAGGTGGAAGGACTTGATCTGCCAGACATTAATGCTTGCAAAGCTAAAATAATTAAAACAGCATGGTATGGGCATAGGAATAAACTAATGGCAGAGAATAAAGGCCCAGAGACAGACCCAAGCATGTGCAGTGTGGTAGCTTCGAGCTACATGCCTCAGGAAAACATGTTCTTAATCTTAATCCATTCCTGAGGGTGTGAACCCATTGTAAGTAGGACCTTATGACGATGTTATTTTTAGTTAAGATGTGGCTGAGAGAATCAGTTTGGATCTGAATTACTGGAGCCCTTCCTAAGCAGAATGAAATTCAGACATAGGCGAGAAAGCTACGGGAGAAGCAAGAAGCTGAAAGTCAATAGCACCCAGAAGAGAAGGGAGAAGATGCTGTCATGTGCTTTGCCGTGTGCCAGAAAATCCAAGGACTAAGGGTCGCCAGCAGCCAGCCCCAGAATGCCACAGTCTTCTAGAAGAAAGCATCACCTTGCTGACACTCAATTTTGGACTTCTCCTAGCCTCAAAACCACTAGCCAATAAATTCCCTTTGTTTAAGCTGACACCCACTGTATGGTACTTGTTTTAGTAGCCAGTAAACTAAAACTTCTGGATACTTGATATATGACAGAGGTGGCACTGTAGAGCGATGGGGAAAGTTTGTATGTGTGTGCATGTGTGTGTGCATATGTTTAAGAAAGAGAGAGAGGGTAAAGGTGGTTTTGGTTTTAAATTACGGATTCAATTATTTAATAGTTCTAAGACAATTCTGATTTTGTATTTCTTCTGGCATCCATTTTGATAAGTTGTATTTTTCTGGTCACCTATTTCATCTAAATTTTCAAATGTATTGGCAGAAAATTGTTTATAATATTCACTTATTATTGTTTTACAATTAGCAGGATATATAATGATGCACCCCTTTTTTCATTCATGTTTTCTTCATTAGTCTCATCAGAGATTTGTCAACTTTATTAATTTTATCAAAAAACCAACATTTAGCTTTGTTATGTGTTGTTTTATTTTTCTTATTTCATTTTTTACTTCTTTTGTCTTTTTCTAACTTTTTAAGATGCTTAGTTTAAGCCTTTCTTCTTTTTAAATACATGCACTTAAGAGTATAAATTTCCCTCTTCTCACTTCTTTAGCTGCATTCCACAAGTTTTAACATGTATTTCCATTATCTTTCAAATAAAAATATTTTATAATTTCTATAGGTTACTTATAAGATCTTTTTAAATTTCAACACATATGGAGGAAGTTCCAGTGTTATTTTTACTATTGATTTCTAACTTAAATTCATTGTGGCCACGGAATCTACTCTGTATGGTTTCAATTCTTTAATATTTGTTAAAAATTGTATATTTGTTATGTATGTATGTATGTTGAATACATATTTTTAAACATTCCATCTGTACTTGAAAACAGTGTATACTCTGCATTTGGTGGGTGCAATGTTCTAGAAATATCCATTAGCTCAAGTTTTTAAAGTATGAAGCCAAAATCTTACATCCTTGCTGATTTTTTCCTGCTTGTTTGAGCAGTTATGAGAGAGGTGTGCTAAAATCTCCATCTTCAAAAATTTCTTAACATTAACCTGCTCTTCTTCTGCCTATAACATTCTTCTCTCCCTCCTGTTAAATCTTTTAGCTCTGTTTAGGAGCTGCCTCCTCTATAGCACCATGTTATAACCCAACCAGAATACTTATCCCACAATATTATAATCATTTGGTTCCTTTTTTTTTTGTCACCTTAACTCAGCTATAATCTTTGTGAGCACAAGAATTAAATTTATCCCATTCTTTTAGATTACTCAGCAATATACATAGAGTCTGGCACATTTTAGGTGCTCAGTGAGTACTTGGTTGATGATTGAATGGTTTATTGAAGACACCCCTCTGTGAGGCCACAAACTCTGGAAAGCCATCGCTGCAGGCTGGCGGGATGTTTATTACCCACGTGGGCACCCATGAGGAGGGTTCATACCGAGATATGACTGGACAGAGCAACGTGGCCAACAGGTCTGCACAGACCAGGTGGTCAGCATCAAGTCATGGGCCTGGGCACAGCGATCCTGCCACCATAACCCAATGGGCTTGAAAGATGGCCTCCATCTTTATGCAAAGGAGGCCAGAAGGGCCTACCAGGGCTGCAGTACCTATCAGCAGTTGATCTGATTTTCTAAAGGCAAGCAAAGACACTTTGCCCAAGGAATGGGCCCTTTTTCAGTCCTGGCAGATAGACTACATCTTTTCACCAAAGCCATCTCGTGGCTCCTGCTGGTGTCCAGCGGTCATTAACATGCCCACCACAGAAGTGCCCTTCCTGTGTTGGTGGCAGATCCTGGCCATCCCACAGTAGCACTTAAGACCAAGCTCTTCCATGCTTTGGGCTCTCTGAACCACTTACAATCAGACAGTGGAACACCATTCACGGTGAAGACATTCCAACTTGGGGCCAATGGACATCTATTCAATGGACATTTCACATCTCTTATCATCGTCAGATTTCTGGCATCACCAAAAGATGGAATGGACTTTTAAAGATTCAATAGGACAACATTGCTAGACAGTCCACAATGTATCAGACAGTATGGGAATTAAATGTGGCTCTCCCCTGCAAAATAACATGCTGTTTGGAACAGTTTCTCGGGAACATCAGGATAGATGGGGCAGGGAATGAAGAAACTGGCTCTCCATATCTGTGGTTCTGTCCTGATAATCCCCAACAACTTCTCTTCTTTCTTTCTACTGTTCCTTGTGCCTAGAATACCTGAGTGGTTTCATCTTAGGGTGACAATTAGACAACCAAGGGAAGATGACTCCAACTTGTTGCCTCTATTACCACCAGGTTTTAATTATTGGATTAGGACAAACAGACTATACAACTATAGAGGGAAAGAAGCAACCATTAAATCTTTAGGCCCCTATATCCAGCACAGCAGCCTGGAAAAACAGTCACATGATCTGCCTGAGTCAAGCAGCGGCTGCAGTTGGCAATTTGTCCCATTTCTGGGTTTGTCATCCTGTCCACATACTATGGGGCCAGAAAAATTCATGGGCATGGCTGGCCCTGAATTATTTTGCTGTGCCTGACATTATTAATGGTAGCTCCCAAATGTGAATCCACACCCTACTCTCTTTATATGACAAACATGGATCCACACCCTACTTCCCTCACGTGACAAATACATGACGGATTGACATGACCTTGTTTCCATCTGACTGACATGGATTCCTGTATATTTCCTAGTGGGCAAGGAATGGTCTATGGTTATGCCATGTATGGAGGCTGAGTCTGCAACTACTTGGTGATACTGTCCACAAGGCTTAACCGAATCCATGTAATATTGTTACAAATAAACTTAGCAATAAATCCTGAACTAGAATGACCTGTGTTCTTTAGATTACATGTTTACGTGTGAAGGAGAGAGGGCCGTGGAATGTGTGCCATTGGAGATCGAGATTGTTTTTGACCCATCCATCGCTCCCTGTAATTATTGGCACTGGCACCACTGCTTGGTCCACGTTCCTTTTGTGGGGGGGAGGGAGGGTAAAGAGGGTTATCCTACAGGGTTGCACTGACTCCCGGCTCCATATTACAGTGCAAATACTGCTCCCTGGAATCAGAGCCTGTGTCTTAGAAACAACAGTTAGGAACCCATTCTTGACCTTAGCTACTATAGCCAATGAGATGGTACAAGCTCTAGAAGATCAGCAGAGCAGTCTAAACTCCTTGCTTGGGTCATAATGGATAACAGCTTTAGACTACACCCTGACTGAATAGGGAGGAGTGGGTATGGTCATCAATACTCCCTTTTTGTGTATGTATCAATGCCACTGGACAGTTAGAACAATCTGTATACAACATTAGAAAGGAAGTTAAATGGTTATTTGACATACTACCTATTCATTCCCTGAAACTTGCTAAATTAGCTGAGATCTTGGGGTGCATGACTGAGCTGTATGGTGGCCTCATCCTGCTGACCAGGATTCTGTTGATAACAGCCCTAATCAAGAGTTCTAGGAGACAGTTTGAATGGATTTGGTCACAGTCCCTGTCATTGCATCTAATCTGTGTTCCTGGACAGGGTTGCATACTCAATGAAAATTTGAATGCAGCCAAGAACATGTAAGGCCAAGAGGTGGATTGCTGGGAGATGAGGTCCACCATGGGACCCAAACATTTCTGAATATGCCAAATTGCAAGACCTAACCATCCTTCTGTAGCTTATCATGTAAGCAATTAGGTAGGTCAAGGTGCCTGTTGGGTGACTACTGTGTGACTATTGACTATCTGGCTTGTTCATTGCTTGCTTTAAAAAGCGTTGAGTCCTAATCCCTAGGTTTCTTGCCTGTAGCACAACATATTGTATGGAGCTCCCGTCTTATCTTATCATGAAGCCCCCTGGGGCTAAGGGCAGAGGAAATGGCATTATCTTGCTGATGGTCCTGCTACCTGTCAGCTGTGAGTAATAAACCCTTCAGCTGTGAGCAATTGACTCTCTTCTACTTTTGGCATGTATGGAGTTATGACAAGCCAATGTGCTTGCTTGCTTAGTCATCCCCTTGTCATCTAGTATTTCCTTGTCATCTTCTATAAAGTTGGGGTTCCTCCTTGGCAGTATGCTAGTATTTATCTTAAAAACGGTATGCAACAAATGTTTTTCCTTATATTTTAAAAATCAATACAAGAGAACATAAGATGGCAGCTAGGTGAGACAGGGCAAAAAAACATCTCCATGAAAAATACTAGATAAAAACCAGAAAGCGACCCAGAATACAGGTTTCAGTGATGCACCGGCTGGACAAGGTCTGCTAGAACCACAGGGACCATGCACTTGGTGAAACTGGGAGTCTGCATTCTGAAACAAGTGAGTAAGCCAGCTGAAAGTCCTGTGGCCATGCTACAGTGTGGGGAAACTGCGGGTTGGCATTTGAAGACGGACTAGTTCTTTTAAGAAAAAAAAAACCAGGAGCAGCTGCAGATACAGCAGTGAGAACCGCGCAGTGAAGCACTGCAGGAGTGGGCTGTAGCCAACGCCTCAGTGTCTGGCATGGAGGATAGCCCCCCCCCACACCAGCTGCTAATTGTCCTGGGGCCAGAGGGACAGAGGGGAGAGCCAAAAGGAGAAAGAAACCACGCCTCTTGCAGCCGGCTTCCTTGCAGGCTGGATACACTCCTGCTCGGGGCTGTACCCACAGCCCAGAGCCATGCCAGGAAGCCTAGTCTGACAGGGAGTGTATCCCATGGCACTGCGCACATGCCACAATATCGGCTGTGGACAGTGGCCTTGGATGCACCCACAGCTAGTTGTCCCGGAGCTGGGAAGGTGGAGCTGTATGAAAAGGAGGGGGTTGAGACACCCCATTCAGCCATTTTCACATCAGGCTGGGTGCGCCCCTGCACAGCCTAGTGGCCTGGGGCTTCCCTTGAGGGAAGGCACGCACTTGTGATATAGCACAGCCTTCCCTCAGCAGAGGTCCTGGAAGATCACAGCTATCAAGCAAAGCAAATGCCAAGAGGCCAAAAACAACAGAAAATCTTAAAGCATTTACTAAAACCAGACGATATGGAGAAGCCAATCCCAAACACCCAAATCAAATGATCAGAAGAGACACAGTACTTGGCGCAATTAATCAAAGGACTACAGTCAAAGAATGAGAGCATGGCACAGGATATAAAGGACATGAAGAAGACCCTAGAAGAGCATAAAGAAGAAATTGCAGGAGTAAATAAAAAAATAGATGTTATGGAAATAAAAGAAACTGTTGGCCAAATTAAAAAGGCTCTGAATACTCATAATACAAGATTAGAGGAAGTTGAACAATGACTCAGTGCCCTAGAGGACCACAGAACAGAAAATGAAAGAACAAAAGAAAGAATGGAGAAAAAAATTGAAAAAATCAAGACGGATCTCAGGGATATGATAGATAAAATAAAACGTCCAAATTTAAGACTCATTGGTGTCCCAGAAGAGGAAGAGAAGGGTAAAGGTCTAGAAAGAGTATTCAAAGAAATTGTTGCGGAAAACTTCCCAAACCTGCTACACAATATAAATGCACAAAGCATAAATGCCCAGCAAACCCCAAATAGAATAAATCCAAATAAACCCACCCCAAGACATATTCTGATCACACTGTCAAATACTGAAGACAAGGAGCAAGTTCTGAAAGCAGCAAGAGAAAAGCAATTCACCACCTACAAAGGAAACAACATAAGACTAAGTAGTGACTACTCAGGAGCCACCATGGAGGCGAGAAGGCAGTGGCATGACATATTTAAAACTCTGAGAGAGAAAAATTTCCAACCAAGAATACTTTATTCAGCAAAAATCTCCTTCAAATTTGAGGGAGAGCTTAAATTTTTCACAGACAAACAAATGCTGAGAGATTTTGCCAATTAAAGACCTGCCCTACTTCAGATACTAAAGGGAGCCCTACTGACAGAGAAACAAAGAAAGGAGGGAGAGATAGAGAATTTTAACAGACATATATAGAACCTTACATCCCAAATCACCAGGACACACATTTTTCTCTAGTGATCACGGATCTTTCTCCAGAATAGACCATATGCGGGGACATAAAACAAGTCTCAATAAATTAAAAAAAAAAAAAAAAAACACAATTGAATATATTCAAAGCACATTCTCTGACCACAATGGAATGCAAATAGAAGTCAATAATTTTTTATTTGTAACTCCATTATTTACTTCCTACAGGATATAAAACACATAAACTCTAATGACAAATCAGTGGTTTTGGGCTCAATGTAAAATATGTAATTTTTGACAAGAACTATATAAAGGCAAGCGAATGGAGGAGTATAGGAACATAGTTTATGGGTCCTATTGAAGTTAAGTTGGTATCCAAGAAAACCAAGATTGTTATGGATTTAAGAGGTTAAATTTAAGCCCCACAGTAAACACAAAGAAATTATCAGAGAATATGACCATGGAGATGAAAAGTAGAGTATGGGTTAAGAGAAATGAGGGAAGGGGCAATGGGGAGTTAAGAAATGAGTGTAGGGTTTCTGTTTGAGGTGAAGGGAAATTTCTAGTAAAAAATCAATACAAGAATAAATCATGAAATTTTAGAAAAGGTTAGTAAGAAGGAGAAGAGAATAGGATGGTGGGCACAGGGATAAAACCTAGGTTTCTATGTGTTAGGTTCTTCAATTGGGAAGAGAAGAGACAAAAACTCAATCAAAGGAGCTTTATTGTCCAGCTGTGCATAGTGGGGCTGAAGCCCAGGATGGAAACAGACCTGAGCGAGGGGGACAGTAGGGCTTATACGGGACGGTTGGTGGGAAGTTCTTTGTCCAGGGATGGGGAGACTGGCAAGTTTAAGATGTTAGTTTCTCAGTGGATACTTTGGTGAAAGGGGGTAGTTGGCAGGTTTTCCTTGGAGGTTTGAGAGCAGGAGCTTGGGAACAGGAAAGTTTAAAATTTTAAACGTTATTGCAAACTCACAGAATTTCTAAGGGTGGGGTGTGGGGTACTGCCTAACACTATGAATATATTTTATTTATAGATGTGACTTTGAAACCATGTGTTTTACATAATTATAATAAAAAATTAAATTTAAAAAGAAAGAACAATCACTAAAAATCTAAAAAAAGAGAAAGGAAGGAATGAATCACACTGGATATTGATATGGTAGTATTAACCAGGCAGAAAGACACTATTTTAAATGATTTTAAAAATAGTAATTACAGAAAAAATAATATGATACTGACAATTTGCTTGAAAATAATCTAGGAGAAGATGGAGTGGAAGGGAGATGTCAGCCATATGTTCATGATTATTGAATACGGATATGTAGCTCATGAGGATTTACTATATTTTTCTCTCTCTTTTATATATATGTTTGAAATTTTCTATAATCAAAAGGTAAATAAGGGGATGACTTCTGAATGGCATCAGAAGGAACTTCGTGGACTCCAGTGAAACAACCAAAACTGTGGAAATTCTATTTTAAAAACCTAACCATTTAGGAGTCGAGAGGTCACTCTGGTGGACATTCTTATGCACTATATAGATAACACCTCTTAGGTTTTAATGTATTGGAATAGCTAGAAGTAAATACCTGGAACTACCAAATGCCAACTCAGTAGTCTGGACTCCCGAAGACGATTATATAATAATGTAGATTACAAGGGGTGACAGTGAGATTGTGAAAACCTTGTAGATCACACTCCCTTTATCTAGCGTATGGATAGATGAGCAGAAAAATGGGGATAAAAACTAATTGACAAATAGGGTGGGATGGGGGGATGGTTTGGGTGTTCTTTTTTTACTTTTATTTTTCGTACTCTTATTCTGATTCTTTCTGATGTAAGGAAAATGTTCAGAAATAGATTGTGGTGATGAATGCATAACTATATGATTGTACTGTGAACAGGTGATTGTATACCATGGATGATTGTATGGTATGCGAATATATTTCAATAAAACTAATTAAAAAAAAAACAACTAATGATTTAAAATCTCTAGAAATTGCCCTAAGGGCATACAGCAAATGAAGAAATATTTAAAAGAGTTATTCAAGAAAGTCTATTAAATCTTCATTAAAAAAGCCAATCTATGGCACTTGAGCACCACCTGCTTTCTCCCTCCCCTTCCAGCTCTAGGCAATGGGAGCTCTACTCTGAAATGATCAGGAAGATGGGGTTCCCTCTCCCCTAAGTTCTCAGTCAAGGGCTACAGTATCTCTCTGGGAGGAGCGAACAGGCACCATTTCTCACCTTCTAGCTCTGTGCTGCATAAACTAAATTCTAGGCAGGCATAGTCGAGAGGTAAGGGATTCCCTTCCACAATCCATCCCTCACTCAGAGGCCAAGCAAATGGAGAATATGGGGCTCTGATTGCCCTCACCCCAGCTTGTTCATTGGGTGGAGATTCCACACCAGGAAAGGCAAGACAAGAAGGCCAGAGGCTACTACCCCTGCCCAGCACCCTGTTGGTAAAGCAAAGGTATCACTCTAAGAGAAGCAGGCCACTGTTCCTGCCCCAAGCTCTGGAAAGGTGGCTCATAGATTTTGCTCAAGGGGACGGGAAAGCTCTAAGAACAGAGAGCTCCAAAAATCTCTCCAAGGGAACCGACCATATTTAGAATACATCCAAGAAGCTCCACACCCAAACACAGCAAAATGTTGAAAAGCAAAGACAGAGAAAATCTTGAAGTCAGCAAGAGAAAGCAAGTCATTACATACAATATAATGCCAATAAGATTAACAGCTGACTGGTCATCAGGTAGTGGGATGGCATATTCAAAAGAAGAAAAAGTGTCATTCAAAAATCTTACATTCAACAAAACTGTCTTTCAAAACTGAAGGTGATTTGGTTGGATTTGATGTGTGAATATATCTCAATGAAATTGCATTTATAAAGGAAAAAAATGAAGTTGAATTAAGGACCTTTCTAGATAAACAAAAACTGAGAGAATCTGTTGCTAGCAGACCTGCTACACAAGAAATAACTAAAGTTCTTTGAGCTGAAAATAAGTGACACCAACTGGTAATTTGAATACATCAAAAAACAAAATATCCAAGAGTGCTAGTAAAGATAATTATGTAGTTACATAGACAATATAAATGCCTATTACTTTTCTCTTTTTCTCTTAACTGATTTAAAAGAAATTGCATAAAACATTGTGTATATAACTGTATAATTGGGCCTATAACATGGAAATGACACCAGATAGTAACTCAAATCCACAGGAGCCAGTGAAGAGAACCAGAAATGGTAAATAAGAGCATTAATATAAAAAATATTGTAAATATTTGTTTTATTTTTTGTTACAAAGTATAATAAAACAAATATTATAAATATATGTTTGCTCTCCATTCTTCTCTCAGTGTGATGGATTGAATTGTGTACCCAGTTTGGATATGTTCTTGGTCTTGAGCCATACTTTGATGGTTCTGAATTCACCATAATTATGATCTCTTCACCATAATTATGGTATTTCAATTAAGGTTGGACTTTAATCCAGATTACTGGAGTCAGTTACAAGCAGAGAGAGAAGCCACAGGGAACAGCCAGAATCCAGAAGTCAGAGGGATCTGTAAGAGAAAGGAGAAGATGTCACCATGTGCATTGCCATGTGACAGAAAAGCCAAGGAGCCCCAAAGATTGCCAGCCAGAACATACTGACATGGGAAGGAAGCAAGTCTTTAGCCTCTGAAACTGTGAGCCAATAAATTCATGTTGTAAAGCCAACAAATTGTAGGGTGTTTTAGCAACCAGGAAACTAAAACACTCACCTTCTTTAAAGGCAAAAAATTATATAAAATAATAATAATCACACTGTATTGTTGAATTTGTAACATATACAGATATAGTAGGTATAACAATAGTAACACAAAAGGGAGAAGAGGAAATAATGCTTTCTAGGAATAATGTTTCTATATCCCACTGGAATTAAGTTACTGTAAATTTGAAATAGATTCTAAGATAAGACGTATATGGCAAAGTCTTGAGCCACTGCTAAGAAAACAACTCATAAAAAATAAAGTGAAATATTCATTTTAAAAATTAAAATGTTATACTAGAAAATATCCACTTATGCAAAAGAAAAAGTAAAGGAATAGAGGAACAAAAAAGATCTGAGACTAGAAAACAAAAATAAATGGCAGGATGGGTCCTGATCAAGACGGCAAAGTAAGATGCTTCAGGGCTCTGTCCCCTTACAGAAGGGGGCACAACCAGCAAGAACTGGCAGAAACACCTTTCTAAAAGCTCCAGAAAACTGTTAAAGGACTGCAGTAACAAGGCAAATACTGAATCAAGAAAAGGCTGACTAAAAATGGAAGCATCTCCTTGTGCTCTGCCCACACCCTCCTCTGTCCCCTCCCCAGCTCCCACACAGCTGGCCTGTGCTCCCACTGCAGATCCCGGGTCCCAGATCCAAAGGGAGCAGAGTGACCCTCACACACACACTGGTGGTGGCCTGGGAATCACCATCCCAGAACCTGCCCTGCATGTAGAAGGCGGCTCACTGACCACTACAGAACGCTGTGGGAGAGCAGTCGGGGATGGCTGCCTGTAGGACATATGGTGCCTAGCCCACACCTTGAGGAAACTGTTCCCTGGGGAGAGGGGACATTTGGAAACATGTAAATGGGGGAATTCCTATAGTCACACGAGCATGCTGAAGACAAGACATGTGCTGGAAAGATCAGGGAAGCCTCCATGCTTTGAGCTGGAGCTATTCTCCACATTCATTGTGTGGATAAGCCCTTAAGAAGAGCATGCCCACGGGATAATCTGCAAAGACTGGGAAAGGTGGTTTCTTTTTATCATCATCATCATTATTATTATTATTATTATCATTTTGTTACCTCTTGGCATTCAAAGAAAGCTCTGTCATATTGCTAGCTGGATACAAACTTAAGGAACAGATACCTCAGTGTATAAATTTCAGTGATGCATTAAAATATCAAAAGGTCCAGGTCTCAACAAAAGATTACAAAACAAAGAAATAGGAAGTGATGGCTCAGGTAAAGGAGAAGATTGAAGCATTAGAAACCATCGATGAGGAGAGGCAGATCTGGGACATTCAAGACAAAGACTTTTAAAAAATGGTTCTAAACATGTTCAAAGAGCTAAAGGAAAACATGGACAAAGAACTAAAGGAAATCAGGAAAATAATAAATAAACACAAAGAATATCAAGAGAGAGATGGAAATTATGAAAAGGAACCATAGCTGAAGACCACAGTGACAGGAATTTAAAATTCCCTAGAAGGGTTCATCAGCAGATTGGAGATGGCAGAAAAAACAATCAGTAAACATAAAGAAGAGACAATTGAAATCATTCTGCCTGAGGAGCAGAAAGAGGAAAGAATGAAGAAAAAAGCAAACAGAGCTTGAGGACACTGTGGAACATCATCAAGCTTATCGATGCATGTATTGTGGAAGTCCAAGAAGGAAAAGAAAGAAAGGGACAGAGGAAATATTCAAAGAAATAATGGCTGGGAAAACTTCCCAAATTTAATGAAAGTCAAGAATATATACATCCAAGATGCTCAGTAATTCCAAACAAGATAAACTCAAGTAGACCAGTGTTGTACCATGTTACAATCAAACTGTCGAATGCTGAAGATAAAAAGAAGTCTAGGCGGGGCAAGATGGCAGACTGGTGAGCTGTATGTTTTAGTTACTCCTCCAGGAAAGTAGGTAAAAAGCCAGGAACTGCGTGGACTGGACACCACAGAGCAATCTGTCTTTGGGCATACTTCATACAACACTCATGAAAACGTGGAACTGCTGAGATCAGCGAAATCTGTAAGTTTTTGCGGCCAGGGGACCCGCGCCCCTCCCTGCCAGGCTCAGTCCCGGGGGAGGAGGGGCTGTCAGCTCCAGGAAGGAGAAGGGAGAATTGCAGTGGCTGCTCTTATCGGAAACTCATTCTACTGATTCAAACTCCAACCATAGATAGACTGAGACCAGACACCAGAGACTCTGAGAGCAGCCAGCCCAGCAGAGAGGAGACAGGCATAGAAAAAAAACAACACGAAAAACTCCAAAATAAAAGCAGAGGATTTTTGGAGTTCTGGTGAACACAGAAAGGGGAAGGGCGGAGATCAGGCCTTGAGGCGCATATGCAAATCCCAAAGCAAGGCTGATCTCTCTGCCCTGTGCACCTTTCCTTAATGGCCCTGGTTGCTTTGTCTCTTAGCATTTCAATAACCCATTAGATCTCTGAGGAGGGCCGTTTTTTTTTTTTTTTTTTTTTTTTTAAATCCTTTTTGCTTTTTCTAAAACAATTACTCTAAGAAGCTCAATACAGAAAGCTTCAAAGAATTGAAATTTGGGCACGTCAAGTCAAGAGCAGAACTAAGAGAGCTCTGAGACAAAAGGCAATAATCCAGTGGCTGAGAAAATTCACTAAACAACACAACTTCCCAAGAAAAGGGGGGTGTCCGCTCACAGCCACCATCCTGGTGGACAGGAAACACTCCTGCCCATCGCCAGCCCCATAGCCCAGAGCTGCCCCAGACAACCCAGTGTGACGGAAGTGCTTCAAATAACAGGCACACACCACAAAACTGGGCGTGGACATTAGCCTTCCCTGCAACCTCAGCTGAATGTCCCAGAGCTGGGAAGGGGGAGCAGTGTGAATTAACAGAGCCCCATTCAGCCATCATTTGAGCAGACTGGGAGCCTCCCAACACAGCCCAGCAGCCCAGAACTGCCCTGGGGGGACGGCACTCACCTGTGACATAGCACAGTCATCCCTCAACAGAGGACCCGGGGTGCACAGCCTGGAAGAGGGGCCCACTTGCAAGTCTCAGGAGCCATACGCCAATACCAAAGACTTGTGGGTCAGTAGCAGAGACAAACTGTGGCAGGACTGAACTGAAGGATTAGACTATTGCAGTAGCTTTAAAACTCTAGGATCATCAGGGAGATTTGATTGTTAGGGCCACCCCCCCTCCCCGACTGCCCAGAAACACGCCCCACATACAGGGCAGGCAACACCAACTACACACGCAAGCTTGGTACACCAATTGGGCCCCACAAGACTCACTCCCCCACTCACCAAAAAGGCTAAGCAGGGGAGATCTGGCTTGTGGAGAACAGGCGGCTCGTGGACGCCACCTGCTGGTTAGTTAGAGAAAGTGTACTCCACGAAGCTGTAGATCTGATAAATTAGAGATAAGGACTTCAACTGGTCTACAAACCCTAAAAGAACCCTATCAAGTTCAGCAAATGCCACGAGGCCAAAAACAACAGAAAATTATAAAGCATATGAAAAAACCAGACGATATGGATAACCCAAGCCCAAGCACCCAAATCAAAAGACCAGAAGAGACACACCTAGAGCAGCTACTCAAAGAACTAAAGATGAACAATGAGACCATAGTACGGGATATGAAGGAAATCAAGAAGACCCTAGAAGAGCATAAAGAAGACATTGCAAGACTAAATAAAAAAATGGATGATCTTATGGAAATTAAAGAAACTGTTGACCAAATTAAAAAGATTCTGGACACTCATAGTACAAGACTAGAGGAAGTTGAACAACGAATCAGTGACCTGGAAGATGACAGAATGGAAAATGAAAGCATAAAAGAAAGAATGGGGAAAAAAATTGAAAAACTCGAAATGGACCTCAGGGATATGATAGATAATATGAAACGTCCGAATATAAGACTCATTGGTGTCCCAGAAGGGGAAGAAAAGGGTAAAGGTCTAGGAAGAGTATTCAAAGAAATTGTTGGGGAAAACTTCCCAAATCTTCTAAACAACATAAATACACAAATCATAAATGCTCAGCGAACTCCAAATAGAATAAATCCAAAAAAACCCACTCCGAGACATATACTGATCACACTGTCAAACATAGAAGAGAAGGAGCAAGTTCTGAAAGCAGCAAGAGAAAAGCAATTCACCACATACAAAGGAAACAGCATAAGACTAAGTAGTGACTACTCAGCAGCCACCATGGAGGCGAGAAGGCAGTGGCACGATATATTTAAAATTCTGAGTGAGAGGAATTTCCAGCCAAGAATACTTTATCCAGCAAAGCTCTCCTTCAAATTTGAGGGAGAGCTTAAATTTTTCACAGACAAAGAAATGCTGAGAGAATTTGCTAACAAGAGACCTGCCCTACTGGAGATACTAAAGGGAGCCCTACAGACAGAGAAACAAAGACAGGACAGAGAGACCTGGAGAAAGGTTCAGTACTAAAGAGATTCGGTATGGGTACAATAAAGGATATTAATAGAGAGAGGGAAAAATATGGCAAACATAATCCAAAGGATAAGATGGCCGATTCAAGAAATGCCTTCACGGTTTTAACGTTGAATGTAAATGGATTAAACTCCCCAATTAAAAGATATAGATTCGCAGAATGGATCAAAAAAAATGAACCATCAACATGTTGCATACAAGAGACTCATCTTAGACACAGGGACACAAAGAAACTGAAAGTGAAAGGATGGAAAAAAATATTTCATGCAAGCTACAGCCAAAAGAAAGCAGGTGTAGCAATATTAATCTCAGATAAAATAGACTTCAAATGCAGGGATGTTTTGAGAGACAAAGAAGGCCACTACATACTAATAAAAGGGGCAATTCAGCAAGAAGAAATAACAATCGTAAATGTCTATGCACCCAATCAAGGTGCCACAAAATACATGAGAGAAACATTGGCAAAACTAAAGGAAGCAATTGATGTTTCCACAATAATTGTGGGAGACTTCAACACATCACTCTCTCCTATAGATAGATCAACCAGACAGAAGACCAATAAGGAAATTGAAAACCTAAACAATCTGATAAATGAATTAGATTTAACAGACATCTACAGGACATTACATCCCAAATCACCAGGATACACATACTTTTCTAGTGCTCACGGAACTTTCTCCAGAATAGATCATATGCTGGGACATAAAACAAGCCTCAATAAATTTAAAAAGATTGAAATTATTCAAAGCACATTCTCTGACCACAATGGAATACAATTAGAAGTCAATAACCATCAGAGACTTAGAAAATTCACAAATACCTGGAGGTTAAACAACACACTCCTAAACAATCAGTGGGTTAAAGAAGAAATAGCAAGAGAAATTGCTAAATATATAGAGACGAATGAAAATGAGAACACAACATACCAAAACCTATGGGATGCAGCAAAAGCAGTGCTAAGGGGGAAATTTATAGCACTAAACGCATATATTAAAAAGGAAGAAAGAGCCAAAATCAAAGAACTAATGGATCAACTGAAGAAGCTAGAAAATGAACAGCAAACCAATCCTAAACCAAGTACAAGAAAAGAAATAACAAGGATTAAAGCAGAAATAAATGACATAGAGAACAAAAAAACAATAGAGAGGATAAATATCACCAAAAGTTGGTTCTTTGAGAAGATCAACAAGATTGACAAGCCCCTAGCTAGACTGACAAAATCAAAAAGAGAGAAGACCCATATAAACAAAATAATGAATGAAAAAGGTGACATAACTGCAGATCCTGAAGAAATTAAAAAAATTATAAGAGGATATTATGAACAACTGTATGGCAACAAACTGGATAATGTAGAAGAAATGGACAATTTCCTGGAAACATATGAACAACCTAGACTGACCAGAGAAGAAATAGAAGACCTCAACCAACCCATCACAAGCAAAGAGATCCAATCAGTCATCAAAAATCTTCCCACAAATAAATGCCCAGGGCCAGATGGCTTCACAGGGGAATTCTACCAAACTTTCCAGAAAGAACTGACACCAATCTTACTCAAACTCTTTCAAAACATTGAAAAAAATGGAACACTACCTAACTCATTTTATGAAGCTAACATCAATCTAATACCAAAACCAGGCAAAGACGCTACAAAAAAGGAAAACTACCGGCCAATCTCCCTAATGAATATAGATGCAAAAATCCTCAACAAAATACTTGCAAATCGAATCCAAAGACACATTAAAAAAATCATACACCATGACCAAGTGGGGTTCATTCCAGGCATGCAAGGATGGTTCAACATAAGAAAAACAATCAATGTATTACAACACATTAAAAACTCGAAAGGGAAAAATCAATTGATCATCTCAATAGATGCTGAAAAAGCATTTGACAAAATCCAACATCCCTTTTTGATAAAAACACTTCAAAAGGTAGGAATTGAAGGAAACTTCCTCAACATGATAAAGAGCATATATGAAAAACCCACAGCCAGCATAGTACTCAATGGTGAGAGACTGAAAGCCTTCCCTCTAAGATCAGGAACAAGACAAGGATGCCCGCTGTCACCACTGTTATTCAACATTGTGCTGGAAGTGCTAGCCAGGGCAATCCGGCAAGACAAAGAAATAAAAGGCATCCAAATTGGAAAAGAAAAAGTAAAACTGTCATTGTTTGCAGATGATATGATCTTATATCTAGAAAACCCTGAGAAATCAACGATACACCTACTAGAGCTAATAAACAAATTTAGCAAAGTAGCGGGATACAAGATTAATGCACATAAGTCAGTAATGTTTCTATATGCTAGAAATGAACAAACTGAAGAGACACTCAAGAAAAAGATACCATTTTCAATAGCAACTAAAAAAATCAAGTACCTAGGAATAAACTTAACCAAAGATGTAAAAGACCTATACAAAGAAAACTACATAACTCTACTAAAAGAAATAGAAGGGGACCTTAAAAGATGGAAAAATATTCCATGTTCATGGATAGGAAGGCTAAATGTCATTAAGATGTCAATTCTACCCAAACTCATCTACAGATTCAATGCAATCCCAATCAAAATTCCAACAACCTACTTTGCAGACTTGGAAAAGCTAGTTATCAAATTTATTTGGAAAGGGAAGATGCCTCGAATTGCTAAAGACACTCTAAAAAAGAAAAACGAAGTGGGAGGACTTACACTCCCTGACTTTGAAGCTTATTATAAAGCCACAGTTGCCAAAACAGCATGGTACTGGCACAAAGATAGACATATAGATCAATGGAATCGAATTGAGAATTCGGAGATAGACCCTCAGATCTATGGCCGACTGATCTTTGATAAGGCCCCCAAAGTCACCGAACTGAGCCATAATGGTCTTTTCAACAAATGGGGCTGGGAGAGTTGGATATCCATATCTAAAAGAATGAAAGAGGACCCCTACCTCACCCCCTACACAAAAATTAACTCAAAATTGACCAAAGATCTCAATATAAAAGAAAGTACCATAAAACTCCTAGAAGATAATGTAGGAAAACATCTTCAAGACCTTGTATTAGGAGGCCACTTCCTAGACTTTACACCCAAAGCACAAGCAACAAAAGAGAAAATAGATAAATGGGAACTCCTCAAGCTTAGAAGTTTCTGCACCTCAAAGGAATTTCTCAAAAAGGTAAAGAGGCAGCCAACTCAATGGGAAAAAATTTTTGGAAACCATGTATCTGACAAAAGACTGATATCTTGCATATACAAAGAAATCCTACAACTCAATGACAATAGTACAGACAGCCCAATTATAAAATGGGCAAAAGATATGAAAAGACAGTTCTCTGAAGAGGAAATACAAATGGCCAAGAAACACATGAAAAAATGTTCAGCTTCACTAGCTATTAGAGAGATGCAAATTAAAACCACAATGAGATACCATCTAACACCGGTTAGAATGGCTGCCATTAAACAAACAAGAAACTACAAATGCTGGAGGGGATGTGGAGAAATTGGAACTCTTATTCATTGTTGGTGGGACTGTATAATGGTTCAGCCACTCTGGAAGTCAGTCTGGCAGTTCCTTAGAAAACTAGATATAGAGCTACCATTCGATCCAGCGATTGCACTTCTCGGTATATACCCGGAAGATCGGAAAGCAGTGACACGAACAGATATCTGCACGCCAATGTTCATAGCAGCATTATTCACAATTGCCAAGAGATGGAAACAACCCAAATGTCCTTCAACAGATGAGTGGATAAATAAAATGTGGTATATACACACGATGGAATACTACGCGGCAGTAAGAAGGAACGATCTGGTGAAACATATGACAACATGGATGAACCTTGAAGACATAATGCTGAGCGAAATAAGCCAGGCACAAAAAGAGAAATATTATATGCTACCACTAATGTGAACTTTGAAAAATGTAAAACAAATGGTTTATGATGTAGAATGTAGGGGAACTAGCAGTAGAGAGCAATTAAGGAAGGGGGAACAATAATCCAAGAAGAACAGATAAGCTATTTAACGTTCTGGGGATGCCCAGAAATGACTATGGTCTGTTAATTTCTGATGGATGTAGTAGGAACAAGTTCACTGAAATGTTGCTATATTATGTAACTTTCTTGGGGTAAAGTAGGAACATGTTGGAAGTTAAGCAGTTATCTTAGGTTAGTTGTCTTTTTCTTACTCCCTTGCTATGGTCTCTTTGAAATGTTCTTTTATTGTATGTTTGTTTTCTTTTTAACTTTTTTTTTCATACAGTTGATTTGAAAAAAGAAGGGAAAGTTAAAAAAAAAAAAAAAAGAAAAGAAAAAAGACAAACAAGGGAAAAAAAAAAAAAAAGATGTAGTGCCCCCTTGAGGAGCCTGTGGAGAATGCAGGGGTATTCGCCTACCCCACCTCCATGGTTGCTAACATGACCACAGACATAGGGGACTGGTGGTTTGATGGGTTGAGCCCTCTACCATAAGTTTTACACTTGGGAAGACGGTTGCTGCAAAGGAGAGGCTAGGCCTCCCTGTATTTGTGCCTAAGAGTCTCCTCCTGAATGCCTCTTTGTTGCTCAGATGTGGCCCTCTCTCTCTGGCTAAGCCAACTTGAAAGGTGAAATCACTGCCCTCCCCCCTACGTGGGATCAGACACCCAGGGAAGTGAATCTCCCTGGCAACGTGGAATATGACTCCCGGGGAGGAATGTAGACCCGGCATCGTGGGATGGAGAACATCTTCTTGACCAAAAGGGGGGTGTGGAAGGAAATGAAATAAGCTTCAGTGGCAGAGAGATTCCAAAACGAGCCGGGAGATCACTCTGGTGGGCACTCTTACGCACACTTTAGACAACCTTTTTTAGGTTCTAAAGAATTGGGGTAGCTGGTGGTGGATACCTGAAACTATTAAACTACAACCCAGAACCCATGAATCTCGAAGACAGTTGTATAAAAATGTAGCTTATGAGGGGTGACAGTGGGATTGGGAATGCCATAAGGACCAAACTCCACTTTGTCTAGTTTATGGATGGATGTGTAGAAAAGTAGGGGAAGCAAACAAACAGACAAAGGTACCCAGTGTTCTTTTTTACTTCAATTGCTCTTTTTCACTCTAATTATTATTCTTGTTATTTTTGTGTGTGTGCTAATGAAGGTGTCAGGGATTGATTTAGGTGATGAATGTACAACTATGTAATGGTACTGTAAACAATCGAAAGTACAATTTGTTTTGTATGACTGCGTGATATGTGAATATATCTCAATAAAATGATGATTAAAAAAAAAAAAAAAAAAAATGAGGGAGGGTTTAAAACATTCCCAGATAAACAAAAGCTAAGGGGCTTCATCACCACTAGATAGACCCTACAAGAAATACTAAAGGGAACTCTGCAGGTTGAAAGGAAAGGATACTAGACAATTCACTAAAGCCACATGAAAAAAATAAAGATTTCTGGTAAAGATAATGACATGGGTAAATATAAGTAAAGGTACTATTGCCCTTTTGATTTGTGACTCCACTTTTTACTTCCTACAGGATCTAAAAGGCAAATGCATAAACCTTAAAGAGAAATCAATGATTTTGGACTCATAACATATAAATATGTGTTTGTGCCAAGAACTTCTTAAAGGGGGGGGGGATAAAGGGGTATAGGAACATAGTTTATGTGTGCTATTGCAATTGTTAAATTGATATCAAAGCAAATAAGATTGTTATAGATTTAGGATGTTAACTTTAAGCCCCATGGTAACCACAAAGAAAATATCAGAGAATAGGCAAATTCATGGAGACAGAAAGTAAAGTACAAGTTACTAATGGGGGTGGGGGACAGGGGCAACGGGGTGTTAATGCAGAATGAGTGTGGGGTTTCTGTTTGGGGTGAACAGAAAATTCTAGTAATGGAAGATGATGAAGTTACTGCAACATTGTGAATGTGATTAATTCCTCTGAATGGTATGCTTGATAGAGATGGGAAGAATTTATGTTGTACTTATGTTTCCACAATTAAAAAATTTAAAAAAAAGAAAGAGAAACTATAGAGATAGTGGCAATTAGACGCAACATGTGATACTGGGTGGGGATCTAAGAATGGAGAAGAAAAGGCTCAAAAGGACATAAGAAAAAATCGGAATATAGAATGTACGTTTATATCAATGTTAAATTTATCGAACTTGATAACTGTACTTAAGGTGGTTACTTAAGTGAATATCCTTGTTTGTAGGAAATGTGCATGAAAGTATTGTGTGTTCAAGGAGAATGATGAGTGCAATCTACTCTCAAATGTTCAGAGATTAGATAGAGAGATAGATGGATAATAGAATGATATGGCAAAGGTGGCAAAACGCTTAAATTGGTGGACTAGGGGCAGCGAGGAGGTGGGGGTATGTTGGAGTTCTCTGAATGGGGTTTGTTTATTTTAGCAACTGTCCTGTGAGTTTGAAATTATTTCAAAATAAAAAGTTAAAAAATATAAATGGCCTATTTAAATCCAACTATATTAATAATGACATTAAATATGAATGGATTAAGCAATGCAGTCAAAAGGCAGACATTGTCAGGTTGGATACAATCAAGGTTTAACTATTTGCTGTCTACAGGAGACACACTTTAGATACAGAGATACAGATAGGTTGAAAGTAAAAGGATGGAAAAGATCATGCAAACAAAAATCATAAGGAAGACGGGTTGGCTACACTGATGTGAGGCAAAATAGACTGCAAACAAAACATCTTACTAGTGATAAAAAGGGACATTTTATAATGATAAAAGATCATTCTACTAGGAAGATATGACAATTATAAATATGTATGTTCTTAACAAAAGAGAACCAAAATGCATGAAGCAAAACTGGACAGAATTGAAGGGAGAAATAGACAATTCAACAGTAATAGCTGGGGACTGTAATTCCTCATTTTCAATATGGATAGAGCAATGAGAAGGAAAATCAGCAAGTCATTATTGTCCATTTTTTTTTTGTATGATAATGGTATTGTGGTTGTATTTTTCTTAAACTCCCATCTTTTAGAGAGAAATACTAAGCTATTTATGGATAAAATACGTTGACTGGAATTTGCTTTAATATAGTCATGGTGGGGAAGTAGATGGGAACAAATGAAAGTAGATTGCTATGAGTTGATAGTTGTTGAAGGTGATTGTTGGGTGCATCTAAAGTTCCTTTTTCCCCATTATCATTTTTTTTAAATAGCTCTGTGGGTTGAATGTGGATTGTGTCTGACATTATTCTTACTACTGGATGTACATAAAGGAAGGAAACTACATTTGTGTCAATTTATTCTCAGCCCACAATGACATGCTTGTTTTCAACCTAGTCTAGCAAATATGTTCCTTCTGTCAAGTACCACAGAACCAAGTAATTCTTTGCATTTCAACTGCAGACTAAATAGCCACATCAGTCCCTGTATACAGTCCAGAAAGATTAGAAAATTGGTAACTACTGCACATGTCTGTCTGCTGAAAGATATCCCATAAGCCACAAAGTGTCAGAAACCTGTGGACTGATAATTGCTCTACAAACGAGACAGCACTGGAGACACTGAGACTGACTTGTAAGGTTAAATTTATCCATGAAGGAAACAGAGAGGTGATATTTACTTGAAATGGTAGGAAACTGGAACTAAGCACATCATCTGACTGCCTCAAAACATTTTCCAAAGAGCTTGTTGCCAAATTAACAATTAGCTGTTTCCTGCTGTTTATTTCTAAGCTTTGTGTTTGCATTTTTAAGTATGAAGTGATGAAAGATTTTTATTCAATTTCCCTAATGAATTTTACACATTTTTTTTACTTTTCTCTATTCAAGCATTTCTATATGAGTGTGATTAGTAATATTGCAAACAAGCTTATTAGTCTTCTACAATTCTTTTGGAATTAAAAGACTGAATGGGTGTAAAAGGCACATTTATTTAAACTGATTCATGAAAAGGATTATATTAAAATAGGAACTCTAGAAAAAATATAATCCTAGACTTACTTAAAATGTGTTTTCTTTCCCTGTCTGAAATCCTCCTTGGTAGCCTGGCTCTGAGATTTCACAATACTAGGAAACCATTCTTGGCAAGTGTTTTAAAACTGTAGGATGTGCTTTGGAATCCGGTAAATTCAGCACCCACCCTAAGGGTAATGAACGATTGTTTAGGCATTTCCTTCTGTTCACACAAGGAAAAATTCTCCAAACAGGTAAAACTCACACAATGGCTACACACAACTGAAGGTCAAAGACATTGAGTTCAAGTCATGCTTTGGGGTCAAAGTAGTTGCATAAACTGAAGAAAATCACTTACCTCATTGAGGCTTTATACTCTTCATTATATACTGACAATGTTCCGGCAGGTGACATTCAAGATACCTTCCATTTCTAAAAGTCTGTGCTTCTTTCAATGAACTCATATGATTAAGAATTGTTATGCATAAAATAAATAGATTTTTAGATAACCCAAAACTCAATCTCATCCATCACAGATTTTTGCCCCCTTTCCATTCGTTCAACTACTTTCAGTTAAAGACTAACAGTACCACAAAGAAAGATAAACAATAAAGGTGAAGCACTACATGGAAAATATGTAAAAGAAATTTTTTTAGTCTCTGGAAAGTGGAGATTTTTCTCTACTTAGTTTTCATATGCCTAAATGAATTTTCCTGGTCAAATATCAAATAAAATTTCTCAAGCATTTTAAGTAACTATTAGGTTTTTTCATGCACATCAAGTACATTCTTAGATAGAAGGGTCTTGTTTGATATCAGCTCCACAAAATTCAGAAACAAAATTAATGTTAGGACTTGGGACATGGAATTGAAGACTCTGAAAGGCCTGAGTCTCAAATCCTCTTTTATAAAATGGGAATATAATATTCTAGGACAAAGTCACTGTGAAGATGAGTAAAAAAATAATATGAAAGCAACTGCTACATAACAGGTGTTCAAACTATATTTTCTCCCTCACTCTTGTCTCCCTTCCTTCTTTCCAGAATACCAAAAATAGACATCCCCCAAATATTTGTTAACTAAAGGGCTTATTGGGTAATATTTAAAAGGAGAGCATAAGTCCAATAAAGGAGAGACAAGGAGAAGTTTCAAAATTAATTAACCAAAACAGAAAAAAGAATCCTAGAAAGGTTTTAAATAAAATTCTATAAGCCTTCCTGAACCCATTAATCAAACTGAACATCCCATCCCATAGATTTGATACAATTGGAAGAATATAGCATAGCCAATGAAGTATTCTTACCAAAAAATAAAAAATAAAAAGAAATAACCTAAATCTAATCCTTCCTCCAGATCCAACTATCAGTTGGATAGAAGGACTAGAAGAACATGTTAAATGGCACCTTTAGAGTTCAATCAGAAAAATTTAGAATGTGGAAAATTCTACAGGAAAAATGACCCAATTTTTAAACAAATAATTTTCAGGAGGGGCAAAGAAGGGTCAGGAAATTGTTATAGATTAAAAGAAACAAGGGATATAGCAACCAAATACAAAGCATAGAACTTGTTTGAAACCAAATTCTAACAAACCAACTATAAAAAGTCATTTTTGAGACAATTGAGGAAATCTGAACACAGATTTAAATGTGTATTAGATGATATAAAATAATTATTGTTAATTTCAATACACACTTTACCAATTTTTTCCCAATGTGATTTTGCACTGTCACATTCAAGGGATCCTTAAATTAAAGGTAATTTGAACTTCAGACATTAAAATAAGGTCATACTTATTTCTTTCATGGTGAAACTAAGCCTACTTACAATTCTGCCTAAGAGTCACCCCCAGAGAACCTCTTTTGTTGCTCAGATGTGGCCTCTCTCTCTAAGCAAAACTCTGCAAATAAACTCACTACCCTCCCTGCTATGTGGGATATGACTCCCAGGGATGAGCCTGGCCCTGGCATCATGGATTGACAATGCCTTCTTGACCAAAACGGGGAAAAGAAAAGAAACAAAATAAAGTTTCAGTGGCTAAGAGATTTCAAATAGAGTTGAGAGTTCATTCTGGAGGTTATTCTTATGCAAACTTCACCCAGATATTGCAAACTGCCGTGGTATGCCAAGCCCCAACCAACAGTATTCCTGAAAACCCTAGAGAATAGTCTAGGCACTAAGACTTTATAAGAATTTTACATGTGAAGTTTATTTTTTCAGAAACTTAAAGCCTCCAGATTGTTCCTATGCCAGCCAGATAAGCCCTGAAACCCAGAGGTACCAGTCTCTCTGACAACATCAACCAGTTTCATTCCTCTACCCCATGAGGTTGACACCCCTTTTTCAGCATGGAGAAGTTAGAATAATCATTGCCCAGATATCCCTGAAGACTGAGAGAATGATCAAATGTGAGGGAAGAGTTGTAATGGAGAAGTTAGGATTTAAAAATGATGACTACTAACTTGTGATATAGATATTTCTTTTCAGTTTCTAGTGTATTAGAGTAGCCACAAGGAAATACCTGAAAATGTATTTAGAGTACATTTAGAGTAGCCCTGATTCTTGATTATGATTGAATAACTATACAGCTTTTATCTTGTGACCACGTGATTGTAAAAACTCGGGAGAGACACCCCCTTTATCCAGTGTATGGGTAGATGAGTAATAAAATAAAGATATGCTGAAAAAAAAAGTCATAGATTTTTCTTCTACTGTGACTACTGAAGACAAAAATGCCCAGCTCACTTTCTTAACATGGCAACTAAACTAGTACCACATATGAGGGTATGGAATTTGCATTCCCGTGGCTTTTCCAACCCCCAAATAAAATTCTGAAACTGAAAGGAAAGAAAAAAGCAAAATAGAAGATTTGGTTTGACATCAGCAGCTACGAAAGTCTATGGAATGATGCCAATTTTTAAAAAGGAGTCTCTATAGGAAAGAAACAAATTAAATACGTTGAACAAAATTCATTCCGTTAATATTTATTGAGATTCTTCTCTGAGCCAGGAGCTGTTCTAGGTGCTGGGGATACATCAACCACCAAAAAAGAATAAAGTCTCTGTTCTTAAGGAGTTTACATTCTACTTGGGGAAACAGACAATAAACAAATACAAAAATAAGCATATGTCATGTGGTGATAAGTTCCAAGGAGAAAAATAAGTCAGTGTGTGGGTCATGGCCAGGAAGGCCCCTAAGGGGTCATAGTGGAAAACTCTTAGTCTCTGCTGTAGGGCAGGCATAGATAAGAGGAGTTCCTTATGAGGCCTTCTTGACTGACTCCCTGTGCAGTAAAATGATAAGATAGCACTGGTTGTTCCAGTTATTGAATGGCTGGGGAGGGGAAGGCAGAGCCCACATTTCTATGCTCCTCTGCCCCAGCTGACATCTCACTCCATGGGCTATTGAGACTATCCAACTCCAGAGGAGCCTTCATGAGAAAACAAGGAAGGCTGTGGGAGAGCTGATCCCCACCAACTTCTTGGTCTTTATTTTTATTCTCTGCATTGCTTATTAGCTGTTTCAGGAATCTCGAACCAACTCCTAGCTATCATTTTTGCCCATCCTCAAACTTGAAGCAGTTTTAGGGTCTGAGGTGAGTGGTAAATAAGGAGAACATTGTTATTAGTTAACGATAGTTAAGGTTTAGGATTGTTAGGGTAGGATTGTACGTGATGATAGCTGCTATGCATCCTGTGTGTGCAATGGATTGAACAGGCCATGATCTTCTGTAATTGCGTTTGGTTTAATCCTGGCCTGGACTGGGCTAAGAAAGGAACAAACATTGTCAAGGTTGGGAGCGGAGGTGAGGTGCCCTTCAGAAAAGCCAATCAGGCAAGACGCATCTAGTGAAATGACATTAGAGTAGAGACTTGAATGAAGTGAGGCTGTGAGTGCTGGGATAGAAGGGGGTGGAAATTCCTGCCCCAGAAACAGCAAGTGCAAAGGCCCTGAGGCAGGATGGCTCTTGGCATGTTCAAAGGAGAGGGAGGTGGCCAGGTGGCTGGAGGGGAGTGAGAAAGGAGAACAGCAGTAGGAGATGTCAGGAGAGGCTGTGGGAGCCAGATTATTTTATGACCTCATAGGCCACTGTACCAACTCTGGCTTTGATTCTGAGTGAAAGTGTTGGGGGTTGACCAGAGGCGTGCCATGTTGTCACTTAGAAAGGATCACTTTAGAGCCCCTGTTTAGAATATACCACTGGGGTCAAGGATGGGAGCAGGGAGCCCAGTTAGGAGGCTATTGCAGTAATGCAAACAAGAGAGGCTAGTTCTGCGACTGGTGTGTTAGCAGTAGAAACAGTGAGAGATGGCAAAATTCTGAATAATCTGTATTTTGAAGGCAGAGAGCACCAGATTTACTGTGGATTAGATATAAAGTTTATGAAAAAGAGAGCAGTCAGGGATGACTCCACATTTTTTACCCTTGAGCAAGCGGGAAAAAAGGAGCTGAGAAGAGGAAATCATGAGAGGTCCAGGTTTGGGAAAAAAAATAAAGTTTGGCTTTGAAAATATTAATATGCCTACTGGACAAGCAAAATGGGGATTTGAAGATAGCCTAGGCCTTAGGAGGAATTTAAATGAGAAGGTATTCAAAGTACAGAAACTTATTAAAGAAATGAGTTTTATATTATTAGATTCAGCCTTCAATTCTAAAACAATGGGAAACAAACTTAGAAGTTGTTTTTAATGTTTAAGTTATGACTGCAAATCTAATAATTCTGGGACTGCTATATTTTCATGTATTTATTATTTATACTTTACCAAATTAAAAGAAAAAGATATGAGGCTTACAATATAGATGGTTTCACAATGAAATCATTAAACAAAGATGAAACAGTTTGAGCTGCCCATGAAAAATTGTTCATGAATGCTCATAGCAACTCTATTCATAATTGCCCAAAATTGGAAACACCAAAATAACCATACATAGAAATGCTAAACAAATTGTGATATATTAAAAAAATGGAATACTACTCAGCAATTGGGAATAACTACTGATTCATGCAACAATGTGAAAGAAAGTTAAAAATATAACGTGAGTGGAAAAAAACCCAGGCAGAACCATGACATTCTGTATGATTCCATTTACATAAAAGTTCAAGAACAGGCTCAAACTAATCTCTAGTCAGAGAAATCAGAAAGTTGTTGAAGCAGAGAGGGGGGGGGGTTGACTGGAAAGTGGGTACAAGGGAACTTCCTGGGTTGACGACAATGTTCTGGTGATTGTTATGTGGGAACATACGATTGCCAAAACTCACCGAACATTTAAGATACATGCATGTTACTGCATATAAACTATATCTATAAAATATAACAAAATATGAGCCAACTACTGAAAGGCATTAGCTTAGCTATACAAAAAAGTAATTAATCTGAACACAAAGTTTAGCTCCGGCAAAAGAGAAACACATAAGTTATTAAGCTCTATTACCTTATTATCAACATGTCTCAGAAGAAAAAATAATTTGTCCTAACACAAATTTAAGAATAGTTAGTTAAGCACTACATATCACATAATATTTTCACTAGCACTTTCACAAAAATTAAAGAAACATTTTTTTGGCTTATTTTTTTTTTCTGCATTAAACCTCAACAAGAAGTCAAAGAATAATATTAAAAGTCATGGTTCTGTGAAGGCATTTCCATGGGATCTAAAGAAAGGCATTTAAGGTAGAGTATTCTAGAGTGTCAGCTGCTGCAGGATAGAATCTAGAGATTGATCCCAAAGAAATGGAGGGTTCTGATTCCAATGGCTCACCTTCTAAGCAGGTTTTGTTTTGTTTTTAATTGTGTTAAAACACACGTAACAAAAACCATGCTAACCATTTTTAAGTGTACAATTCTGCAACCTTAAGTACATTAACAAAGTTGTGTAACCTTTACCACTATTTCCAGAACATTCTCAGCACCCCAAACAGAAACTCTCACCCATTAAGCAATAGATCCCCATTCTGCACTGCTCTCCCACCCCCACGGTCCCTGATAACTGCTATCTGCTTTTGTCCCTATGAAACTCTCAGCAGGGCTTTTGCTGGGAGTTGTGTATCAGCTAATTAGGGGTTAACTGAAGTTTTAGGTGTTCTTTGGAGTTGATCAAAACTGTATCTGTATAACTCAACAATAAAAAGACAAACAATCCAATTTTAAAAATGGGCAAAAGACATATGAATAGACATTTTTCCAGAGAGGAAATGGAAATGGCTAAAAAGAGATGCTCAGCTTCACTAGCTATTAGGGAAATGCAAATCATCTCACACATACCAGAATGGCCACTATTAAGCAAACAGGAAACTACAAGTGTTGGAGAGGATGTGGAGAAATGGGAACACTTTTTTACTGCTGGTGGGAATGTAAAATGGTGCAGCCGCTGTGGAGGATGGTTTGACAGTTCCTCGGGAAGCTAGGTATAGAATTGCCTTATGACCCGGCAATCCCACTATCTGGGAGACACCCAAAAGATCTGAAAGCAGGGATATGAACAGACATTTGCACACTCCTGTTCACAGTGGCATTATTCACAATTGCCAAAAGATGGAAACAAACGAGGTGTCCATTAATTGATGCATAAAGAAAATGTGGTATTTACATAAGATGAAATATTATTCAGCAATAAGGAGTGAAGTCCTGAATCACGATGAACTTTGAGGACATTATGTGAAATAAGTCAGACACAAAAGGACAAAGATTGTATGATCTCATTGATAAGAAATAATATGTAAACTCATAGACATAAAATATAGAATATGGGTTACCAGGATATAGAATGAGGCTAAAGGATGGGGAGCATTTGCTTAATATGTGCAGAATTTTTAACTAGGTCTAACATAATCATTTGGAAACGGATAGAGGTGATGGTAGCACATTATTAGGAGTATAATTAATAGTGCTGAATAGTGGATGAATGTAGTGGAAAGGGGAAGTTTTGAGACATGTTATGTCACCAGAAGGAAAGCTGGAGGTTAAACATGGGAACGTATAACACAGTGAATCTTGTGGTGGACGATGACTGTGATTAACTGCACAAATATAAAAAAAGTTCTTTCATGAACTAGAACAAATGTATGACACTCTTACAAGAAATTAATAGACTGATATATGGGATGTACCTATTGTAAATTATGGTTTGTAGTTAACAGAAATAGCTTAATATTCTTTCATCAACAGTAACAAATGCACCACACCAATAATGGGAAGGGGGGTTGTGGATAAGGGGGATGGGATGGTTAGGGTTTTCTTTTTAAATTTTATTTCTTTTTCTAGAGTAATGAAAATGCCCTAAAATTGATCATGGTGATGAATGCACAACTATGTGATACTGTGAGTCACTGATCATATACTTTGGATGGGTTATATGGTGTATGAATATATCTCAAATAAAAAAAAAACTATCTGTGGGTTGTAGCTATTAAACTTGTATTTGGCTAGTTAAATGTTTTATTATCAGAAATGTTCTAAGAACCTGTCATAGTCATACCCCAAAGGAAAGCCATTCCTGCCACTGCCTGATCAGGGGAAGGGATATCTTTAACTCTGGCATTTAGGGAGCTTTTCTGGATTTCCTTTCTATAGGGGCATAATTGGCAATTTACACAGGGTAATAATCTGTTGCATAGGATTTCCTCCTTTGTAAAACATTAAGCATCCTCGGCCCCAGCCATTAAATAGAAATAGCATCCCCCAGTCCCTGTGACAACCCCAAATTCCCCCATTTTTAAATTTAGGGACACAGTTGCACCCCTCTTGACAATCACTGGACCTTAAAAGAATGCTGGTATCCTTTCTGAGACGTGAAAGAACACCTGTTCCCAAATACCATCCCAGAGAGCATGAAGGAAGACATAACCCTGGTTTGAAATATTTGGGGACATAAATGATCATTCATTCATTTCGGTCATATATGGCTTCCACAGAGCATTTTGTTTAGAATGAGGCTGTGTCCTTGTAGAGTCAGGCTGCCAGGATCAAGCAGCCTCCAAGTACATCACTTTTCAGCTGAATGAGTGGATCTGCAAAATAACATTCATTCAACAAAGATGAATTGAACTGTCAATTTGAATGAGGATTGTCTGCCCCAAAGTACTTTGGTTTTAGTGAAGTTGACAGTGACTCTTTTTCCTAGCGGCAGTTGCCGAGTTAGTTCATGCCTTCATTAAGTGTTAAGACCTATTAAAGTGCCAAGTACAAAGCACACAGAAAACAAGCTTTGCTTACGTCCAGTGGGGAGGGGAGGGACGGACAATAAAGTAACATGGAAATAATAATAAGAAAAAAAAAAGAGCTATGGTGGCCTCCCTGAGGAAATTTCTAATGTGTACCAAAGCTAACCCAGTATGTGTTTGTTGGTGAGGTCAGGAAGGAGAAGGAAAGGAGAAAACTGTTTTGTGCAAGGTCATCCAAGTGTATGAAGGTCAAAGCAGGGGAGACTGTGGCTTCTGGAAACTGAGAAGGGTTCAGTTTGGCTAGAGGTCAGGGTACAAACAAAAAAGTGGTGAGACAAGTCTAGTTAGGCAATCTGGGGCAGGATTTGAGAACTTGGCAAGTTTAGATTTTTCCCTAAGTGCAAGTGGGAAGCCATCACAGTTTTATAGGAGAGAAATGATCAGATTTAGATTTTAGGCAACTCACTCAGGTCCAGGGTGGAGATTAGATTTGAGGGGAGAAAGCCAGCATCGATTTTGGAAGAGACCTCCAGGAAACTGGCTGGGAAATGGTGTATTATACAGAATGGAGTTGATCTTGGGCAAGCTGGAGTGGCATTATGGAGGAACAATTCATTCATTCATTCGATAAGTAAGTATAAACTCCTACTATGTGTCAGGTAAGGTGCTAAGAATGATGAGCAAAATCAGATACAAAGGGCTTGCAGTCTAGTGGGAGAAACATATATCAAATAAATGACAACAATAAAATGTAAAACATATGATGCTGTGACATCTTGAACCAGGAGAACCATTTCTAACGGTTCAGAAAAGACGGCCCTTGAGGACGGGTCATCTGAGTTACATTCAGAAGGATGAGTAGAAGTTAATTAAAAAGGGCGTAGTGGGGAACTGATGAAAATTAACTCTAAGGTAATAACGGCAGCATTGACCGAGTGGGGAGGAAAGAGTAAGGCATGTTTGGGAACCTGGAAGGCGGCCAGCATGGGGCAGGATGCGCAGAGCAAAGCAGAGGGCGGTGAAGACAAAGCTGGAGAGGTGGGCTGGGACCGGACCACACAGAGGTAAATATTTTGGACTTGACAAAGGGAAGCCATGAAAGTGTATTTAGCCGGGGTGGGCAGCGTTATCAAATCCATGCTTTTAAAGGATGGCTGTAGGGAGCAGGAGTGGTGTGGTCAGATGGGTGAAGCCATGAGGTGGACACCAGGAAGATGATGGGAGATGGAGGAACTGATGAGCATGGAGAGTGGGAGTTCCTGGCTTGGGCTTCTTAAACACTCCCAACAGTTGTGATGGTAAGGCCATTATGAGGCCAGAAGAGGGTGTTTTTATCTTCTTACTCAGTAGGACCCGAACACGATCATCTAAAAATTTTATTACACGTTAAACTTGACAATGGTCACCCTTGGAAAATGGGAATGGGAAGGAGGGTCCTAAGAGAGGACATTCACTTTCATTTTCAATATTTCTATATTAGATTTTTTTTACAATGAAAATGTAAATACATACACAAATTTAAAAATGAGCATAGAAATCCAAAATATTTATAAATGCAAGCAGAGCTAGGACAATCTTGCTTTATGCCACTTAGGACTAGATTGATTTTGAGCTCTCATGAGCCCACTCCCACTGATTCTGATTCTTGACTAGTATGCAACAGAAGGGTAGAAGAATTAAAAGTGTGGGATCTACAGTCAAGTTTACCCAGATACAGGTATAGGAATATTTCTATTTATAGGTTCAAAATTCAGTAATATTTCAAAAATTGGTCATCATTTTCAATGAGATTCAAAGCTCAGCAAACCATAGTGCTTCCTCATGTAACAGATTAATTATTAATCAGAAAGACACAAAGAAAGCAATGACTTTGGACAAGACACTCAACAAAGCGAGACTTCTGTGGTTTTTTGAAGATGAAGGATTGTCCTTATAAATAGATACTTTTGGAGTTCATTTCTGGAAAACTAGATTCAAGGAGTTAAAACTAAGGATTGGTGTCTTCCACTCAGAACAGCATTTTTATAGTTCCGGGCAACAAACTCTTCGTTGGGGGGAGGACTGGCTGACTATGAAACTATTGTGTGTACTCAGTAAAATCTTATAGATTCAGCCAGCTTTACATTAAATCAAAACTACATTCAAACATGGAATCTGGACCTTTTCATTCCAATAATACATTTTCTTTTCTTTTTGTTTGCATTGTGAAACTACTTTTGGGTTTCTTCAAGTTCTACACTCCTACTCCTGTTATTTGAGATAAATACCATTAAGAACACTGTGTACATTTTCCTTTCTTTGCTTCCCACTTACTAACATGGATGTGGAGAATCTAAAAAGGATCCAGGGGAGGCAGAAATCAAAAAGTATGCATAGAGACAAGATCAGTACTTGCTAACCTATAATATAGCAGTGATAGGGTTCACAAGCTAATTGCAAACAACTGCACAGATCTGTACAAAGCACTTTCAATGTTATCTTATTAAATTTATCTACCAGCTTTTGAGCCAGATATACTCATTTCTATCTTATATTCCTATATTCTCATTCTCCAGTCATTAGAGAGGTACTCAAGTGCTAGAGCAACACATGCACAGAAGCTACTCAAGATTGAAGCAGGACTGAGAGCTCTAGGAGGGGTGTCTCCAGGAAGAGAGATGATTTCATAGCCATAAGCACATGAAAAGATGCACCAATCATTAGCCATCCAGAAAATGCAGATCAAAACCACAGTGCAATACCATATCTTACACCCACTACAAAGGCTGTTTAAAAAAATGAAAAATAGCAAGTGACGGTGAGGACATGGAGAAACAGGAACCCTCATTCATTGTTGGTGAGAATGTAAAATGGTGCACCTCTGTGGAAAACAGTGCAGTGATTCCTCAAAATTTAAAACAAAGAATGATAATATGACCCAGCAGTCCCACTTCTAGATATATACCCAAATGAACTGAAACCAGGGACCCAAACAGATATTTGCTTACCAAATGTTTGTAGCAGCATTATTCCCAATTACCAAAAGGTGGAAACAACCCAAGTGTCCACCAACTGATGGATAAAGAAAATATGGTATACACAAACAATGCCGTATTATTCAGCTGTAAAAAGGAATGAGGTTTTGATGCATGTGACAACATGGATGAACTCTGAAAGCATCATGTTGATTTAAGTAAAGTGGACAAAAGATGAATACTGTATGATCTCACTTATACAAAATAATTAGAGTATGCATATTCAGAAGTTAGAATACAGATTACCAGAGGCAGGGCTAAGGGTGGGGAATGGGGAATTCACATGCGTAGTTGGTACAGTTTCTGTTTGGGGTGATGAAAAAGTTTTCATAATGGATGGTAATGATGGCAGCACATTATGAATGTAATTTAACACCACTGAATTATATACTTGAAAGTGGTTAAAACAGGAAATTCTAGGTTGTATATATGTTACCACAATAAATATTAAAACAAAAAACCCTCATAGAACTGTAAAACACAAAGAGTGAACCCTAATAAAATTATAATATGGGTTCGTCAATTTAATAAAAGTACCACACTAATACAAAATGTTAATGGGGAAAACTGTGTGTGTGCAGCAGGGAGCGGTGTATGGGAAATCTGTACTTTCTGCATGATTCTTCTGTAAATCTAGAACAGCTCACATAAAATAAAATTAAATATAAAATTAGAGACCTCATGTCATCATAAAAGGTAAATGGTGTCTTAAAGGGTTACTCAAAAATACCATTATAAGCATGTAAAGGAGAAATACAGAAGTATCAGAATTAACAAAGAGTTTAAGTGCTTGTTGCTAGGGAGCAAAACTGGGGATGGGGAAGAAAACTGGCCTTTTTTTTTTTTAATAAAGAACTGTTTCCTTTCATACTATTTGACTTCTATGTTCATCTATTACTCTGATAATTTTTTTAAGAGCAAATACAAAATGAAAAATAATTATAAGAACAGAAGGAAATAATAATAGATATGTATAAAGGCTTATTAAAAGGAACATATCTCAGTATTTTTAATGGCAAAAATATTACCAAAATGCCCGAGAGAACTGATTAGAAAATTAAATACATCCATGATAATTATAATGCAGCCTTTAAAATGAAGAATTTTCAATGATACGAGCAAGTATTCACGATATATTAAGAGGTGGTGGAGACTACAACCCTACAGAGTATAATGGTTTTTATAGAAAATTATGTAAGCATGCATAGAAAAAAGTCAAGAAGTGAATATACCAAAATAACAAAAAAGTGATCTACGGTAGAGAAAAGACGTAACTTTCATTTTCTTTGTGCTTTAAATACTTTCCAAATCTTTTACCTGGAATATGCTATAATGTAATGAGATAACACTAAGTTATTACACACGCAGATTCAAAATCTTAATAAGATGATTTCTGGGCAATAGAATTGCGGATGATCCTTAATTTCCAGTGATATTTTCTTTTATTCATTCATTTATTCATTCCATTTTTGGAAAAGACAATGTTGTGTGTCCTCCAAATGATTTTGATTCTTTCTGGAGACACTTGATGACAACATTTTCCCACCCCGCTTACCATTAGCTGGGGCCATGTGACTGGGTTCCGGCCAATAGAACTGGGAGGAAATGATGTACATCTCTAGGCCTGGCTAAAAAAAACCCTGTCCATGGCAACCTTGAAGACCACCTTCAAAGCTGCCATTATCACAAGACAGAAAAGTCCCTCTTGGACTGTGATGAAGGAACTGAGATTTGAGGATTGTTATAAACAGTTCATCCTACTACAGCATTACTTTTACATTAAGTGGAAAAACATGAACTGAAATCACCTTTCCAAAATACAAACCATCAACAGCAGCCGGTGAGCTACTAAATCAAGTCCTCAAGAGGGTTAAACATCCCCCACGACCTGGACACACTGTGCTGCTCTGAAACTCTAGATGCTCCCAAAGAACCTGCTCTTCCCCCACCAGAGGACTCATCCAGAGTACTGCGATGAGCTGGCTGTCAGTCTCTTTCACTGGGCATTAAGCATCCTCGAAGGCAGAGGGGTTGTCTTTTTTTTTCCACAGATGTACCTTTAACACTTAATACCATGTGTCAGGCACATAAAAGAGTACTCAATAAGTATTTACAGAATGAATAATGAGCTCCCAGATGTTCACAGCCCCCTGAGAACTGAGGAAAAGTTAGAATGAGGAAGGTAGGGAAAAGCAGTTTTACCAGAACATACTGTTTTCTGAAATATCTGTATATCTGATTGGCTTGCCTAAAGCTCTTAACACTATTACTTATATGAAACCAAAAAATATATAATATCCTTTGGATGAAAACAGGTTCATAAGCCCAGTGGTTTATGGGTCTGGAAAGCTTTAAAACTTCTGACTTCCTAAAGTCAGAATTTATATTTTTTTATCTTAGGAATTTGCAGAATCACTCTTATGTATGTTTAATGATGATGAAGTCCAAATTATTTCAGATAGGGAGCAACCTTAGAAATATTAAAGATCGCTACAACTCAAAATGCTCCATTTGTGAGGGGACAGTCTCAGAAAAGCATTCTATTTTATGCTACTTAGAAATTTAGCCTTTCTATTAAATACAAAAGCAGTATTTTTTAATGTATTGAGGTCAGGTCTTAGATGTCACATTACTAGTGTCCACAAAGAACCTGGTTTACTTACTAAAAAGGCTTATTTTTGTTAAAAGAAAAAGAAAAAAGGAAAAAAGAAATTATGATTTTACTCACTGCATATAGAATTAAAGTTTTTAAAAATTGTTTCTTCCTTTACATGGATGATCTTAAATACAAACAACCAAATTACTCTTTGGTTTTGAAATATGGGAAAAACAACACGCAGTCCTTTAGTCAAATAACGTTGTGATATTTATATTCCATTGCACAGATATGGGTTATACAAATTAGTAACACAAGTTATTTCTTAAATTCCAAACATTTTCTAAAATATTATTACAGCAGATGCCTAGGATATTAAAACATCAAGGTGGAAATCATAATCTATAATAGTTAAATATGACACTGAAAATACTGCACATTTTAATTAGAGGAAAATTAAAATGTGTGTTCAAATGCAATAGCAAATAGGTAGCAGGTCAACTAGCAGCTACAAATAAGTCACTGTGGTCCACTTTTAGGTATGCATATATATATGTGATTATTTAGATAACCCCTCCTGTCAAAAATGCATAATTAAAACAAAAATCTGGATAAATGATTTAAAGAAATTGTTATTCTTCCTAATGCCTAAAATCTATGGAGACTATGACTTCATACAATGACTAATCAAATATAAAAGACACCACACTTGGAAAGAAGAAAAGATTTTTAAAAGGTAACGGTTTTAATTGAATTTGAGATGAAGATAGTAAAGCCCTGTTTACTACTTACATGAAAAGATTTTAAAAAATAATCACTGCACAAAATACAAAGGGCGGGGTTATGTTGTGGTATTAAATCTTCTCCATATTGTTTTTCTTGACTGTTTAAGAACAAATTAAAGTTTCCACAGCAAATTTGTTTTCAAAATGCCGGATCGTAACACAATTGCTGACATCACGTTTCTGAATACCTGTTTGGGGGGGGAAACCATTTTAATTTTTGGTTCTTTAGTAATAAATTTCACAGTTATTATTTAGATATATAGAAACATTTTACTCGATACCCCATAAACTTCCACAGTGAATGTTTTTATGTCAGAGAAGATAATCTTTCTCTCTATTCTGAACTAAGAATCTAACAGATCTTAGCAACAGTGCCATATGGATGACTTACAAATATATGAACCTGAAGGTACTGGAAATATTCTGTATTTTAAATGTGGTGGTGTTTATATAACTGCATTCGTCAAAACTTTGAACTGCATGCTAAGGCCAGTGAATTGTATTGTATATCTAAGTCTGACTTCTAAAAAAAATCATAAACCACAAAGAGAATTTTTAAATTTTAAAAAGAATTTTAGGTTAGTTGTGTTTTTCTTACTCCCTTGTTATGGTCTGTTTGAAATGTTTTCTTAATTGTATGTTTGTTTTTTTAAAATTTTTTTGATATAATTAATAGTTAATTTTTTTAAAAAGACTCAATTAAAAAAAAAAACCAAAACAATGAAAAATTATGCAGAGCCCCCCTGAGGAGCTGGGGGAGAATGCAGGGGTGTTGGGCTTCCCCACCTCGATGGTTGCTGATATGCTCACAGACATAGGGGACTGGTGGTTTGATGGGCTGAGCCCTCTACCACGGGACTTGCCCTTGGGAAGACTGTTACCGCAAAGGAGAAGCTAGGCCTGCTTATAATTGTGTCTAAGAGGCTCCTCTTCAATGCCTCTTTGTTGCTCAGATGTGGCCCTCTCTCTCTAGCTAAACCAACTTGGCAGGTGAAATCACTGCCCTCCCCACTACGTGGGATCTGACACCCAGGGTGTAAATCTCCCTGGCAACGTGGAATATGGCTCCCGGGGAGGAATCTAGACCCAGCATCATGGGATGGAGAACATCATCTTTACCAAAAGGGGGATGTGAAAGGAAAAGAAATAAGCTTCAGTGGCAGAGAGATTCCAAAAGGAGCTGAGAGGTCACTCTGGTGGGCACTCTTACGCACAATTTAGACAACCCTTTTTAGGTTCTAATTAATTGGAATAGCTAGCAGTAAATACATGAAACTATCAAACTACAACCCAGAACCCATGAATCTTGAAGACTATTGTATAAAAATGTAGCTTATGAGGGGTGACAATGTGACTGGGAAAGCCATATGGACCATACTCTCCTTTGTCCAGTATATGGATGGATGAATAGAAAAATGGTGGCAAAAAAAAAAAAAAGGCATCCAGTGTTCTTTTTTACCTTAATTGTTCTTTTTCACTTTAATTTTTATTCTTAGTATTTTTGTGTGTGGTAATGAAAATGTTAAATTATTTTTGGTGATGAACGCATAACTATATAATGGTACTGTAAACAACTGAATGTACGCTTTGTATGACTGCATGGTATGTGAATGTATCTCAATAAAAATGAATTAAAAAAAAAAATCAAGCAGTAGGTTTCCTGTGACTTAATATCATCAGCTCAAGGAGACAGAACAGTAAGATGAGAAGTGCTAACATATGCTGCAAAGGAGAGGCTAAACCTGCTTATAATTGTGCTACGAGTCTCTCCCTGAGTGTCTCTCTGTTGCTCAGATGTGGCCCTCTCTCTCTAGCTTAGCCACCTCAGCAGGTGAACTCATTGCCCTCCCTGCTACGTGGGACCTGACTCCCAGGGATGAATCTGGACCCAGCAGTGTGGGATTGAGAACATCTCCTGACCAAAAGGGGGATGTGAAATGAAATGAAATAAAGCTTCAGTGGCTGAGAGATTTCAATGGAGTCGAGAGGTCACTCTGGTGGACATTCTTACACACTATATAGATAACGCTTTTTAGATTTTAATGTATTAGAACAGCTACAAGTAAATACCTGAAGCTATCAAACTCCAACCCAGTAGCCTTGATTCTTGAAGACGACTGTATAACAATGTAGCTTACAAGGGGTGACAGTGTAATTGTGAAAACCTTGTAGATCACACTCCCTTTGTCCAGTGTATGGATGGATGAGTAGAAAAATGGGGACAAAAACTAAATGAAAAATAGGGTGGGATGGGGGGGTGATTTGGGTGTTCTTTTTTACTTTTATTTTTTATTCTTATTCTGATTATTTCTGGTGTAAGGAAAAGGTTCAAAAAATAGATTGGGGTGATGAATGCATAACTATATGATTGTACTACGAACAGTTAATTGTACATCATAGATGAGTGTATGGTATGTGACTATATCTCAATAAAACTGAATTAAAAAAAAAATTGCTAACATAAAAGCCAGGAAAACTTTCCCTGGGTACTACAATTCCAAAGAAATCATACCACAGTGTAGCTGAATCGCAGTTCTTACTTTCCTAAGTTCTGCCACATGTACTTTTATTTTATCTTTACAATCAACTTAAAAGGACACCAGGCAGTAGTGCCTATTTTTCAAATAAGAAAATAAAGGTTAAGTGACTTGGCAAAGTTGCAACAGTTGTTGTCAATGCTCTAAACCCAGATTCCTTTCCATCTAGCCTGACTGATTATCCTCAACGTGATCCCAAAGGCCAACAGTCAGCTTAGAATTCAGATTCCTGAACATACATACACCTGCTCTCTGGATACCTTCTGGATAATGAGAACCCTTTAAGTGGGACTTGACCAAAGTGGTAAAGTGGAAGTTGGACTGGGTGGCTACGGGCATCTAGGCACCACCTTTTCAAGGAGATGACATTTCACATCTGACCTTTTCTCTCAATCTGAAAAGAGCCGAATCAGAATCAAGATGATTCTTCTGAAATCTGGACATGTCACACGGTGAGACACAATATAATTCTGTTTTCTCACTCAAGGCAAATGTGGTAACAATGACTAGTCTACATCTAAAATGAGTTTAACACAAGGAAGTGAAACAATGAACATTTCTAACAATACTTTAACAGTAACAAGTATTACCTTTAATGGTTTCTCTGCGTTGCAGTTTGTAAGTTTCCTTGTCATGGCACAGTCGATAAATAAAGAAACCCAGGTGATCAACATTTTCAATGCGATCAGTGATAACCATGTGCTCATGAATCAGATAGGACTGAGGCAAATAGGTTCCAGCCTACATTTGGAAAAGAATATATATATTACATCAAAAACATACACTGAGCAAACTAGGAAAATGAATGGAATTCCTAGAGATTATAGCTTAAACAGAGGTTGGTAAACCACTACCTAGCATCTGTTTTGATAAATAAATTTGGATAGGAATAGTCATGCTCATTGGTTTATATTTTTCCTTTGGTCACAGACCTTATGGTTTGAAAGCCTAATATTCACTATCTGGCTCTTTAAGAATACTTTGCCTACCTTTGGTATATAAAGTCAACCAACACATACACACACACACACATTTTTTGAATTCCAAAATATAAAATTTTAAAATAGAAAAAAAGGGAGGGAAAAAAACAACCTGAACCCCAAGCCCAGAATGACTCTAAAGATTCCAAGTCTTAGTTCTTCTTTGTAAAATTCTTAAGTGATATTTCTGGTAAGATGGGCTAACGTTTCAACAGGGAATTCTAAGACATTAAAATGGCAACAGTAATCAATAGCAAGTAAACGCTTTTGTACCTTGATGTTAATAAGTAACTCCAACAGGTTTCTGGGTGGCATAACAATTGATGTGTTCAGAGGGATCACATAGCACTTATCCAGGTTAAGATCTAAATAGGCTGTGAGTTTCTGAGAAGAAAATGATATATATTAGTTAGATTAATATTTGTAATACAGGCAGCAACTGGATTTTTAAGAATAATTTGTATCACTAAAATAGGTCTGCTTTAGAATTTGTAGAATACTCTTATATCTCAACAAGTCAAAAAGTCGGAGGGATAGGGATGGACATAAGCAGGAAAGGGAGAGGAAAACTTATTTCTACTCATAAATAAAAATGTTATGAGGCTTGTTTCCAAAAGTCATAACAATACCTATTAAATTAACTGCAAATAACCCATCATCTGATTAAGAGATTGTACTGGTTTGTATATATTATGTCACCCAGAAAAAGCCACATTCTTTAATGCAATCTGTGGGGACAGAAGTATTAGTGTTGATTAGGCTGGAACCTTTGATTGAGTGTTTCCATGGAGATGTGACCCACCCAACTGTGACTGACGCCTTTGATTAGGGTGTGACCTCTTGATTGAATGTTTTCATGGAAATGTGGCCCCACTCATTCAGGGTGGGTCTTGATTAGTTCACTGGAGTCCTATAAAAAGAGCTCACAAACAGAGGGACCCCAGAGCAACTGAGAGTGACATTTTGAAGAGCAGCTTTAGCTAAGAGAGGACAAAACACCCCAAGAGCAACATTTTGGAGAACACCATTTTGAAATGCAATGTGGGAGCAAGCGGATGCCAGCCATGTGCCTTCCCAGCTAACAGAGATTTTCCGGATGCCAATGGCCATCCTTCAGTGAAGGCACCCTATTGTTGCTGCCTTACCTTGGATACTTTATGGCCTTCAGACTGTAAAACTGTGTAACCAAATAAACTCCCCTTATAAAAGCCAATTCAGCAGGGGTATTGGCCTACCCCACCTCGATGGTTGCTAACATGACCACAGACATAGGGGACTGGTGGTTTGATGGGTTGAGCCCTCTGCCATAGGATTTACCCTTGGGAAGACAGTTGCTGCAAAGGAGAGGCTAGGCCTCCCTATAATTGTGCCTAAGAGCCTCCTCCTGAATGCCTCTTTGTTGCTCAGATGTGGCCCTCTCTCTCTAGCTAAGCCAACTTGAAAGGTGAAATCACTGCCCTCCCCTCTACATGGGATCAGACATCCAGGGGAGTGAATCTCCCTGGCAACATGGAATATGACTCCCAGGGAGGAATGTAGACCCGGCATCGTGGGATGGAGAACATCTTCTTGACCAAAAGGGGGATGTGAAAGGAAATGAAATAAGCTTCAGTGGCAGAGAGATTCCAAAAGGAGCTCAGAGGTCACTCTGGTGGGCACTCTTACGCACACTTTAGACAACCCTTTTTAGATTCTAAAGAATTGGGGTAGATGGTGGTGGATACCTGAAACTATCAAACTACAACCCAGAACCCATGAATCTCGAAGACAATTGTATAAAAATCTAGCTTATGAGGGGTGACAATGGGACTGGGAAAGCCATAAGGACCACACTCCCCTTTGTCTAGTTTATGGATGGATGAGTAGAAAAATAGGGGAAGGAAACAAACAAACAAACAGACAAAGGTACCCAGTGTTCTTTTTTACTTCAATTAGTCTTTTTCACTTTAATTATTATTCTTGTTATTTTTGTGTGTGTGCTAATGAAGGTGTCAGGGATTGATTTAGGTGATGAATATACAACTATGTAATGGTACTGTGAACAATCGAATGTACAATTTGTTTTGTATGACTGCGTGGTATGTGAATATATCTCAATAAAATGAAGATTTAAAAAAAAAAAAAAAAGCCAATTCACCACTGGTGTTTTACAAATGGCAGCATTAACAAACCGGAACAGAGATTTAGTTAGCTCATTTGTAAGCCCTAATATCTGCCAAGGTATCTATCCATTGTACATAATGGTTACCTTCTCTCCTCTCCATTTAGAATAGTACTAGTTGCTATCATTTGGTCATGGTAAAGAGAGGAGTAAATAGAAATGCCAGTACTACTGTATTTTTGGTTTGTAACTCCATACTTTCTATAAAATGTATGGCAAATGCATAAAATGTAATGATTGTTCAGTGATTTGCATAAACATGTAATTTGCGACAAGAACTACAAAAAGATGAGAGGAAGGAGGGTTGTAGGAACATAGTTTGTGTATAGTAATGAAGTTGGTATCAAAACAAACAAGACTGTTATAAATTTAGGTTGTTACACTTAAATCCTATGTAATGACAAAGAAAGTATTAGAGAATATGCAAGCTCCTGGAAACAGAAACTGGAATGCAGGTTGCCAAGGGCAGAGGATAGGAGGAATGGGGGATTACTGTGTAATGGGTCTAGGAATTTCTGTTTGGAGAGATGTGCAAGTTTTAGTAAAGGAAGGTGGTGAAGGGAGAACAACGTCATAATGTGATTAATCCCTCTGAATGGTATGTTTGGGAGTGGTTGAGATTAGAAAGTTGTACTGTATATATGTTTCCAAAGCTTAAAAAAAAAAAGAAGAAAGAAAGAAAGAAACAGCAACTAAAGAGATCATGACAGATGAATGCAATGTATGATCCTGGATGGACTCTAACAGGGGAGGAGAAAAGGCTCATATGGGCATTAATGAGACATATGAAAAAACCAGAATATAGACTGTGAGCTTTTTGTCATTGTCAAATTTCCTGAACTTGATAACTGTACAGAAGATGTGGTGAGATAAGTCAATATCCTTGTTCTCTGGAAGTGTACATGGCAGTAATAAGTGTTCAATAAGCATGATGCATACCACCCATACTCAAGTGTTCAGGAAATGGATCGGTAAGTAGACAGACAGATAAGATAGATGATAGGATGACAAGCAAATGTGGTAAAATGTTATAATTGGTGGATCTGGGTTATCTGGAGATGGGGAGGGGAGTAGGGGTATTACTGATAATCAAATGTAAGATACGGGAAACCCAAATCCTTATTTTTAAGTAAAAACCTAATTTTAAAGAGAAAAACGTCATTAAATTAGCAAATACTGAAATTACAATGACAACGAACATAGATAAAAGAAAGGGCTGGCTCACCTTGTTAAAGTCATGCACGATGTTGGCGGGGTCGCTATCTGCAAACTCTGGGACAGGCACACTGATGAATTCAACCTCATCTTCCTCAAAGATCTTAATATTTTCCTCAATTGTCTGGTAGCGAGCAGCTGGGGCATCTGCAGAAGGCTCGTTTAGGATGACATCGTCTTTGATGTACTTGATTCCACAGTAGTACACGTCATCTGGCTATACAGAGTTGAAACACCATTTCAGCCACTTAGTGGGAGACAGGTTGTTAAATCTAAGTATTACTTAAGTTGCCACCTCTATCTACATAGCATTTTGCTTGCAAACTCTTACTTTTAGATGACAAGTCAGACAGTTAAATTACAGAGTTAATGCATTCTTAAGATCAGGTTTTAAAGTTTTGTAAAAAACGGCTTCAGAAGGAGAAAAGCAGCTGATTTTCCTTTTACTTTTCCTAGTCGATAAAAATAGAACATAAAAGCAATTATCCATCTGGTGACAAGCAAATTTGAAGAAACACACAAGTCTACTTCTACATGCAGGCATTATTTGTATAAAAGAATATATTCAGAAATTTATAAGGTTTTTCTGAAAGAATATACTGGGAAAACTTTATGTGATTCACTGATTAAATGATGTCTCTTGTGAGCCAAGAGAGGGATAATTTTTCTGAAATTTCTACATGCATACACGTAGTTCTGATTTTTCCTTAAAATATACCATAATTATGTAGAAAATATCAGATTATAACCAATCTTTGTAATACAGTCTCATTTTTGTTTAAACACACACACATAAATAATAAAGGCTAGGGGTATACAACAAAATGTTAAGAAGCCAAATGTTATCTTTGAACAGTGGAATTGAAAATGATTATTTTTTCTAATTATATACATTTCTTGTAAAAAATACATATATATATTAAAAAGAGATGACCAGTTCCTAAAGAATGCATCTGTAGTTATTACCTTTGGCTGATGGGATTTAAGGAAATTTTTTTATACTTTCATGTATTTTTTTTTCAATTAAAATCTATTCTTTTGTAATCAGGGAGAACAAAGTATTTATCTTGAACAAAGACAAGGTATAGTCAAAACCTTACCAAGTCCAAGGTATTCAAACATGGTAAATGATAATACTAGGCACTTGTATTGTGAGCTAATTATAGTTTCAGGAATTTTGAGAATAGATGAAAGGTGCTATAAAAGTATAAAATACTACTATTTAAAGAGTTTTTTTTCAGTGTCTTCTATCCAAATGCTATTCTCTCGAAAAATATTTTAAATGAGCATAAAATGTTCAGAATATTTCAAAATTAGTTATTTAAATCATTTCAATAACTGTTTCTCCAAATTTTAGAATGTTAAAGCATTTGAAGTAGTCATAAAAGGTTAAAAATAATGTTCTCTTCAAGTTTTCTTAAGGAAAAAAAATTAAAGCTATTAAATTACTGCCGAGAGAAATCAGCTAATTAATCATATTGACAGCGGGAAGAAAAATGTCTGAACCTATTGGGTTTACTACCAAACACTAAGGTCTGAACAATTCTGTGATAAGGCACCTCACTATCATGATAAAGTCGTACAATTCTTTAAGAGAAACCAGTGGTTGGGAGGGAGGCAGAGAGATGAGGAGCCAGGGGACTCTGGGCCCAAGAGAAAAAGGAGAAAAAGGCTGCCGTGAGGGAGTCAAACTGGCGATCAATACTGTAAGACTTCTGTCTGCTGCATTTATTCAATTGGCAATTGATAAAACTATATTCTTAGTCATTAATTATGGTAGGAAAATGAAGGCAAGTCCATTTTGAAAAATATTCCAACAGTCTACATCCTTTAGCAAGCAACTTAAAAAAAAATGGTATTCTGCTTCTCATGACTATCTAATAGGTTTGGCAAACACAGGTTCAGGAGGTTTTTAAACACAGCTCTAAAATAGGAACCAGCACACTGGCTAAAGGTCACAGTCAAAAAATGTAAGCTTAGATCAAATCAGGGCCAATTTTCTAATACATCTGAAGGGGGGAAAAAAGGTCTTACAATTGTTCTACTTACTTGAAGTGCAAAGTATTTGTACAGGTATGCTCCTCCGAGAATGACACCTGCAAGCATAAATGCTAGTCCAAAGCACATGCACCAACACCAGGCTCTTCTTTGGCCAACTGGTACCACTTCATCTGGGTCCTAAAACGTGAAAACGGCAGACAAATCCAGGTCGTGTCTCCAGTCAGAATTGAAGAAGGCTCAGAATTGAAAGATGTCTTAAGACTATCATTTCATAAATGAGGATATAAAGACCAAGGGAAGTCAGACCTCTAATCAAAACAGCCCAGGAAGGTTACATGGTAGGGCCAGGCCGCCTTTCCGTGCCTCCTGAGCTGGCCCTGGGGACGGTTCTGCCTTCTTCTTCCAACCCCCCACTTGCTAACCATATCTGAAGCAATGATACGCTCCGTAATTTTTATTTCCCATGTACAACTTTTGGTGATTCAAATTTCTTCTAATATTTAAAAATTCCAAAACAGTTACAACAACTTTGTCATGCAATATTATGGTGCAGAGTCTTGTGTATTACAAATTTAAGGTATCTCTACATTATGTCATTCAGAAAATTACCTAATATTATGTATCAGCTTGCTGCAGGTTGTTTCTATTTCATACCAGATGTAAAGCCATTCCTAACAATCCACAAACAGTATCTTCCCAACAGTCAAATAAGAAGGGGGAGAATAATATACAATTAAAATTCTTTAATTTTGGATTAGAACACCATTTGGGGTCATGATTTGTGCAATCCCTATATACTTCCTTTGCCCTTCTAATTCAGTCCCGTTACTGTCACTTCAGAGTTCTAGGTAATTTCCAATTTATAGCCAGGTTCGTGTGCAAAGAGCAGACAAAATGACGGAGATTAGTGCTAGTGCTATGTAACTAGTGGCTCAAGAAACAGACAGCAAAGGAAAGGCTTTATTTGGCTTGAAACCATTCTTACAGCAGAAGTACAGACTCTTAAGTACCTGGACGCTCCTTTATTGTGGAAAACTCAACATGGGATGGTTTATTGGAAAAAGTAGATAAATGGGATATAATAAGAGTTAGAAAGCAGAACAGACAAGAAAAAGAAAACCATATGAAAAATGCACAAAAGCAGGGAGGGTCTATCAGACCAGGAAAATGGACATGGTTCAAACGGAAGAATGGCAGCTAAGATTGAATATAATCTGACATAAGGTTCAAAAATTCAAAAATGTTTCCAATGACAAACTTTCACTTAATGCTACTGGGAAAAGTCCAATCCCAGATATTCCAGCCAACCAAGCACAATTTAAGGCTAGATAGTGTTCTCGAAGGTTGAGGACGATAAACACAGAATTTAACACTGCACAATATCGTTGAACAATCTAAGGATCAGAAAATTGTGAGAGCATTATACTTTGCTATAACAGGCGTACTTGCCAATGTGGTGTGTAAATTTAGACAATGACAGCACTTTGAGGAAGGAGTGCCTAATGAAAAGAAACCTAAAAGAATGCAACGAGCCACGTAAGATATCCCAGTGAAAAAAACTACAAGAATTCTCTGGAGTCTTTAACTATTATGAAACCTGAGTTATACAGTATTGTTTTGCTTGAGCCCTTGTCTGACATAAACATCTAAGGAGGTAAGTAGTTCCTAGTATTGTTAATTTCAGGGTGGAAGCAGGGTGGAGGAGATGGAAATGGTCATTTCCAAATACTTGGTATCAGCTGCTGAGATAGCCAAATGTGCACAAGCAAGCACCCTGTTTGGCAGGCTCTTTCCTCTAACAGCACGTGAATGAATAGCCCAAGAGCCTGGGCAGATACCTCTCAAAGAATATGCAGCCAACTGTCAAACTGATGACAAGTTTCCAGGCCTTGTGATAGATCATTTTTAACTCTTCAACAATCTTCAGAATTATAAATGTCTACTATATTCCAAAAACTGAGCTAGGCATTGAGAAAATAGCCTCTGTCAAGAAAGAGATTGGTTTGATCAGTCTGGAAGAGAGATCCATATACAAAGAGTGGACCTATGATATGGGCTCTAATAGAATACACAGAAGAGAGGATGACAGAGGTTGGGGAACTTCCCAGGGAAGAAAATACTTGAGTGGAAGGTAGAAGACAGAGTTAAAGGGCACTAAAAGTAGGGCAAAGAATGAACAAAATCACAGAGCCAGAATGCATGGCCCCTCCAAGTTCTACCAGTGGTGTGGATGGAGTGCCCAATATGCTGGGGGGGGGGGGGGGGGCGGGGAGGGTGGGGGAGGAAAAAGAGATGAGAAGGGAAAGGAAATTGGGGGCTGGATCATGAAGGGTCTCTGTAAACTTTGCTATGGAGTTTGGATTTTCATGTTCGTTCAAAAATCACTTTTCCGGATCATGACACTAATAGAAAAAAAATTAAATATTTCCCAAAGATTTTAATTTATAAAATCTACAGATCATTTACTTAGCACTTCAATGCTGTGAAACATGGCTTAAGAATCAGGAAATAGAAACTACTACAAATTACCAGGGGCTAGGTGAAGGTAGAGATGGAAGTTAATGCTTAACCAGAGGTTTTATTTGGGGTGATAGAAAAGTTTTGGTAATGGATGGTGGTTGTGTTGGGTTGAAGCTGTTATGTACTCCAGAAAAGGCCATGTTCTTTTGATCCATTCCTGTGGGTGCAGACCTGTTATAGATGGGACCTTTTGATTAGGTTATTTCAACTGAGATGTGACCGACATCATTCAAGGTGGGTCTTAATCCTTTCCACTGGAGTTCTTTATGAGGATAAAAGAAAAGGCCCAGATAGCTCAGAAAAGCCCCAGAGAAGTTGAGACAAGGACACAGCAACAGAAGCTCAGACAGGAGGCCACTGAAGCCAGAAACTGAAAGCGACGAAACCTGGGAGAAAAGGACCAGCAGACGCTGGCCATGTGCCTTCCCATATGACAGAAGTGTCCCAGAAGCTGGTGGCCTTTCTTCAGAGAAGGTATCCTCCTGCTGATGCCTTAATTTGGACAAGTTATATTGTAACTTGTAAGCTAATAAATGCCCATTATTAATAGCCAGTCCATTTCTGGTATATTGCATTTTGGCAGCTTTGGCAAATGAAAACAGTGATGATGGTAGCACAACATTGTGAATGTAACCAACAGCACTGAATGTGTACCTGAATACGGTTAAAAGGGGAAATTTTACATTGTATGTTACAGAGTAAAAATTTAAGAACAACAACAACATAAAACTAAACAACGCAGTGAACCTAAGGTAAATCATTGACCACGGTTAACAATACAATTATAAAACTGTTGGTTCATGGATTGTAACAGATGTACCACACTAATGCAAGGTGTTAAAAATAGGGGGTTGTACCAAAAGGGGGATGCAAAATTAGACGAAATAGTTTCAGTGGCTGAGAGATTTCAAGAGTCGAGAGGTCACTCTGGTGGACATTCTTATGCACTATATAGATAACACCTCTTAGGTTTTAATGTATTGGAATAGCTAGAAGTAAATACCTGAAACTACCAAACTCCGACCCAGCAGTCTGGACTCCTGAAGACAATTACGTAATAATGTAGATTACAAGGGGTGACAGTGTGATTGTGAAGACCTTGTGGATCACACCCCCTTTATCTAGTGTATGGCTGGGTAGAAAAATGGGGATAAAAACTAAAGGACAAATGGGGTGGGATGGGGGGATGATTTGGGTGTTCTTTTTTCACTTTTATTTTTCATTCTTGTTCTGGTTCTTTCTGATGTAAGGAAAATGTTCAGAGATAGACTGTGGTGATGAACGCATAACTATGTTATCATACTGTGGACAGTGGATTGTATACCATGGATGATTGTATGGTGTGTGTGAATGTATTTCAATAAAACTGAATTTAATTTAAAAAAAAAAAATAGGGGGTTGTGGCGGCCCAATGCCTGGACCCCCTCCTAAAAGTCCGAAACAAACCTTCTTTAACCAAGGACAAAGGTCAAGAAAGCAAACTATCTCCCCGGAGGGGGACGAGTGTAATTACGGATGTAGAAAACAGCACTGATTGCATCTTAGTCTTAAACACTAACCTCAGTAAAACATTAGGTCTTATGCCCCTTTAATGATCGCACTAGAGACCGGACGTCCTCATACTATACAGAATGTCTTTGTTCTGAAATCATACATTGCCTCGTGCACTTCTTTCCCTTTGCAGAGCGCTAATGTCCGGCTGGCCGTCGCCAGAAACTTCTCCTGAATTCTTAAGTCTCAATAAACCCATGTCCACTTCTGTGTCTTTTGTATTTTTTGGTCTAGCAGATACACCCTCCTGTGCTCTGTACCAGCTGGATCTGCACCCGAACGGGGTTAATTTTTTTCCGCTAAACTTCTAGTGATCACTTTTTATCTTACACTAGAATACTTTGCATCCTGCCCTTCTCTCTTCCGGGCAGGCTCTAAGGTTCTTGTGAGTATCCATTTATATTCATTTTGCATTCCTGGTAGTTCTGAGCCAGGCTTGATTCTTGGATGGTACTCAACAGATATGTGAGTGAATAAATAGATGAATTTTAGATATTTTTTAAAAGCTCGGCTATTTATGACCCTCAAAAGAAGAAACAGAAAGAAGCTGCTGGAAAAAGGCACACCAGGAACAAGAAACAAGTTGCGTCAGCAGCCGGCCTGATAACTGGGAGGGGGGTGGTGGGAAGACGACATAAGAATTCAAGAAACACAACAGACTGACTGTGGCTATTTAGCAAAGAACAGGCAGCCCTACTTAGCGCTATAGCCCAGTTTCACATTCACTGAGGGCCTATTATTTGCAAGGCACTGCTAGATCCTGTGGGAAATTCAAAAGTGATTAAGACACGGCTCATCCCTTGGGATTTACAGTCTAGAATTAATATTATCTATGATAGATACATGATCCTCAGGATTACAACCTGAGTCATGGAGAAGGGATTAAAGTACATTCAAGTGTTTTTTTTAAAAAGTGTTAACTCTTGAAAGAGTAAACTTTATTTAAAGAAAAAAGCCACATATATAATACTTACAGTATAATTCTTTAAGCTGAATAAGGCCAATGATCAAAAACCTATAACAAACTTCATACCTATTGGTGAAATTTAAGAATATACCATACACTTTAAAGTCAGGGATACAC